>NW_028186258.1:5216102-5253792 GCF_003343005.1 Rhea americana
TTTTTTTTGTCTGCCTTACAAAAAGCTCCTTAAACAAACAAGACGCATTGTTTTACCTTTAGAGGAAGCAGATACCTAAGCAGCCTGTAAAGTCTGTATGAAAAAGCACTTAAACCCTCCTCCCCCAAACCCAACTTGTCTGGTTCTGACAGAGAGAAACGTCTTTCCTTCTGTACATGAAATGATGGTCAAAATAGGCTTCCTTTCCTAAATTTGACTTTAACATTCTAATAAGCTTTTCAACTTAAATTGATGGTACTTTAGTTTTACAGAAACATCTTACACTAGAAATGAATTTCTCTGCATGATTTAAAAGAGCTTCTTTATTTGTTCTAAGGATTTCAGGATCCTAAACCTCAGGATATTTGTAATTTTGAAYACTAACTACACTGTCTTCTGGTAACTGACTTGATTAAATCTTATGGTCACTAAACTGATTTGATTTGCTAGTCTTTGTGAAACATCTCTGAAGAATATTCTCATGCTGCACAGTTTCTATCTATGTGCTTTCCAGGAAGGATCTCCTATCAGTTCCTCACTATAGCAGACTCTTCTATTAGTGCACATAGATCAAGTGGACACAGTAGAAGGGAAGGCAAAGAAGGCTTGTGGAATGATACAAAGAAAGGGAAAAAAGCAGATTGAAGAGATTTATGCTACAAGGATAGAGTTGAGATACATACACAATACTAGTCTTGGCCATGCATTTTTCAGACAGTTGGAGTTACAAATAAGCCCTTGTAAACCTCTACTCTTGTCTATGAGATGAAAACCAAAAAGCTCATCCTTTTTTCCTAATACCTGTGAATCCTCTCCATGTATTTTTGATATCAAGCATCATAACTACAGGCTTATCATAGAACTGGAAAGGTTGGAAGGGACCTCTGGAGATCATCTACTCCAATCCCTCTGCTCAAGCAGGGTCACCTAGAGCATGTTAGACAGGRTTGCATCCAGGTGGGCCTTGAATATCTCCAGAGAAGGAGACTCCACCACCTCTCTGGGCAACCTCTTCCAGTGCTCTGTCACTCTCACAGGGAAGACATTCCCCCTCACGTTCAGGTGGAACTTCCTGTGGTTCAGTTTTTGCCCATTGCCTCTTGTCCTTTCGCATGGGACAGCTGAAAAGAGTTTGTTCCCATCCCCTTGACACCCTCCCTTCAGGGACTTGTAGACATTGGTAAGATCCCCCCTCAGTCTCCTCTTCCCCAGGCTGAAGTGGCCCAGCTCTCGCAGCTGTTCCTCATAGGGCAGATGCTCCAGTCCTCTGATCATCTTTGTAGCCTTGCACTGGACTCTCTCTAGTAGCTCCATGTCTCTCTCATACTGGGGAGCCAAGAACTGGACCCAGTACTCGAGATGAGGCCTCACCAGGGCTGAGTAGAGGGGCAGGATCACCTCCCTTGACCTGCTGGCAACACTCTTCCTAATGCACCCCAGGATACCATTGGCCTTCCTGGCCACAAGGGCACATTGCTGGCTCATGGTCAACTTGTCATCCACCAGCACTCCCAGCTCCTTCTCTGCAGAGCTGCTCTCCAGAAGGTCAGCCCCCAGCTTGTACTCGTGCCTGGGGTTATTCCTCCCTAGGTGCAGGACTCTGCACTTGCCCTTGTTGAACCTCTCCTTGTTGAAGTTCCTCTCCACCCAGCTCTCTAGCCTGTCCAGGTCTCCCTGAATGGCAGCACYGCCCTCAGRTGTATCAGCCGCTCCTCCCAGCTTGGTATCAGCAGCAAACTTGCTGAGGAGGCACTCTGTCCTTTTGTCCAGGTCATTGATGAAGAAGTTGAAGAGTATGGGACCCAGTACTGTTCTATYCTGTGGATATCCTCAAATGCCTCTCAATTTGGATTCTATAAAATCAAGATCCACAGCAGACTGCCTTCTGCTCGGAGCCACAGCTCCAGCAGGGAATCCTGTTTTGCATCGATCTCACGTGGAAGGGAAGGACAAGTGCACAAGAGGATCACAAGGGAAGAAGAGTTGCACTGAGTAACAGTACAATTGCCACAGCATCATGTAGATTAAGGAGAGCTACTAGAATGAAACTGTGATGCAYATGGCAACACAACCTGCTCTTACTCCCACAGATCCCAGTATCAGGCTAGTGTCAGGGAACACTAACATGCTCAGAGTTACTCCCAAAATATAATCATAGAGGCCGAACAGTTTATTACCTCTGTGAGGATCAAGCGTCAATACTTCAACTTCAGTGTACTCCACCTCAGCACTCCCAAGGTCAGGTCCTGCCCCCAAAATATCAAGAAGATATTTCTTTGTAGTACTGCATGTTTTGAGCTGTGGGCCTGATCCTGATGCCACTGAAACTAATAGACAAGTCCTCACTGACTTTGACAGATGCAGGATCAGGCCCTACTTACAGCAGATGTGAGTTACTCTGCTAAGGGGTGTAAGGACTACCCAGGCCTGAGGCTCATCCCTGTCTGAGAGGCAGCAGACCAACTCAAGACAGATTTTTGAAACTCTGTGACTCATGAATTGTGCCTAAACTCTCACTTTCTATTTAGCACCTTCAAAACGGCACAATACAAAAGAARTGGGGGACTATACGAGATTCTCCCATATTCCTACTCCAGCTCCTCTCTATCTTTTCTCTTCCGTTTTTCTCTCCCTGAAATTACTTTCTCCTCTTTTTCTCTAGCTGCTGTGGCAGGACACCTTCTACTCTCTACTTTTCTCATATTTACAGCCTTTCCTGAGTCTTCTACAGCCTCCCTCATCTCCCCTCAAATTCAGCTTTGCCARTAAGTAATTTCAGCACTTTTCTCTTGCATGGCTCTACAAGTTCTCCATAGCACATCTGAAATGTCAACCCATCTTCCTCCTCAAAATGTTCCTCTGCCACAATGCCCATAAAAAGTTAAAGTTTGACACTGACAAGACAGCTAGTTTACTAAAACTACTGGCTGACCAGTACTGGCCAGCTGAACAGAACAACAACAACAACTGAATAGACACAACAAATAACTGTTGCCTTCCGTTCTATCTTTTGCTTAGGATGGAGATGAATTTCTACTGGATTCCTGTAAAGACTGGAAGGACAACCACAGTAATCCAGTCCGCAGTCTGACAAAACTGTCTGTGGACTTTTTAAAAACAGAAATTAGAGAAAGATCTAACGATTAGAACAGCAAAGTTTTGAAACAGTCTTCCAATAGTACTAGTGAGTAACAAGAGAAAAAAACAAAACAAAAAACAGTGTTTAAGAAGCCATATTAGTTAAAAACAGTTTAAAGGGCATGCTGCCTACAATGGCAACGATCCTGGAGGACCAGAATAGTCTTATATTCTTATGTTTCTGGGGTGTGGGGGTGTCTCTCTCCTGTTCTAATTTGACTTATTTAGACTACAATGGGATAAGCTCCATGCACCAAATGTGGGCTCCTTCCTCTTGCTCACTGAAGTAATAGCTATTACTACACAAATGCAAAAACAGATACTGTTATTATGAATAATAGCCTTGGTTTTACCATCTAGTAGAAATCTATAACAGTTTAGTTGGTTTTAATGAAGCTGCCCAACCCACAGCTGGTCAGGATTGATGTCATTTTTGACATCTATGCAGATTATTAGACCAGAGCCCATTTCATTTGAGACAAGTAGGATAAAATGGAAAACACAAGAGCCACTGAGCTACTGTTCACAATGTTTGTTTCCGAGCCTTCCTATGCAATTAACTTCACACAGCTCCTTCCTCTTAATTTTGTGATACAACACTGCCCTGTACACACAGAGTTGTAGCACAAATTACAAAACGGAGATTTCTGCCACTTATTTCCTACTATGTTACAAACAGGTTTATGGAGGAATCTACTTCTGTAATCTGGACCAATTTTGGATTAACCTGAACTCAAAATTTTGAGTATAAGTTGTACTTTTATACCATCCTTCAGCAGATGGTCTCAAACCCAGCACAACTACACTTTATAACGCAGTTGGGAAAGGGATCATATCACTGTCATTTTGCACATGAGGAAAAAGAACAGCAAAGGAAAGCTTTCCTCATTATCAGAGAGTAAGAAGAAAGGACTAGACTTTCAAATCTTGATTGCTACCATCAGAAAAATCACAACTTTCAAAATAAAACTTTTCAAATAAAATAATTTAAAATCTAATAAAATAATTTAGAAATTTAAAAAGCATGCAACTACCTTTATTTTCATCTGTTGATTTCATGTGGTTTTCACCATCTTCAATGTAACCTGATCCTAAAATATTCATGCAAAAGTTGAACTGACAGAATACTTATTTTAACCAATCAAACGAATGAGTTGCACCTTCCTCATTTTATTGTGACAACTTTTATTGTCACAATGTTTATTTACATATGAGAAATTCTGCCTTAGATTCATGTCAAGACAGTCATATAATACAGATGGGAAGAGTGTGACTTTTTCAAATGATCAGCTAAATAAAAACAAGAGATAACACAGTTCATATCAGGTGTTCTAAACATACCCATCTACCTTTGTAAAGTGTATTGAGATCCTAGAATAAAAGATACTAACTAGTGGCAAGTCAATATACCTATATTGTGGCCAGAACACAGGACTAGATGCCACATCTTCTCAAATTTCTTCTCTGAAACCATTTTCTTGTGGCTGTGCCAACACTCTCTAAAACAGCAAGGAATTTTCTTTTATCATAGTTTCTCCATCTGTAATACTAGTAACTAATTGCCTGGTAGAAGCAACTGGGCAGATTCATAAACTAATCTTTTTATAAGATGTGCTCATAAAAAGCTATGCAATGACAATATGACAGGATAYATGGGAGAATGCTATTGGCATTCCTATGCATTCCCCCTAAAAATRGCCTATATCCAAGCCACAACTATGCAAGTCCAAAATTTTAAATAAATGTTTCTTAATCAAGCCAACTCATTAATAGTCTTCAAGAAAATATCCTACCAGAATAATAGTCTCCATCATTGTTCTGTCTTGTCAGTTTTTCACTCTTCAGGTCTGTAGCCAAGGCAGATCTGAAAAGTAAGCCAATAAAATTTGATGTAATTATCCAAATCAGGCAATGAAAACAACAACATGATGATAAACAAAATTTAGCCGTTGTCTCTGATGACTACCACATCTCCTTAACTACTGAAGTTAATGAAAATTTTGCCTTCATCTTTACGAAAAGCACAAACAAATCTTAAGGTCAAAAGCATTCCCTCTAACATTATTCTGCTTGAAGACTTCCAAATTTTTCATTTCATATCAGAATGTATTCAGATGGAGGCCTGACATTCCTCTATTCCTTTCAGCTGATCTTTTTCTATTTTTAGAATATTTCCTCATCCTGTTATTGTAAGTTTGCAGGTGGTGTATGAAGCACACAGCTACAACCATCTATTGTCTGCAGGTGTGTACCATAAAGAAGGCCTCCAGCCCTTTAAGCAGAAATATTTCAGCATTATTGGAAAGCAAGCCATCTTACCCAGACATCTCCATGGACGGTCTTTTAGCTTGACAAAGAAAAATAAGAGCTGTTATTAATACACTGCATAAGTAAAAGAATTTAAAAAACAAAAATCAAAGCAAAACAAAATTATTACCTACCCAAGTCAGAATACTTTCTGTCTGCCATCATAAAATTAATTACCTAGTATTCTATGTCCTGTTTATCACCCAGGTTCCTGAAATGTCTCTTTTGCAGGTAAGTTATGATCTCAAACCCCAACATTTGGGCAAGTCAATTTAAACAGCCTGGGATTCCCAGATACTCTGAATTTTCCCAAATATATTGCAACRTACTGCATATCTCAGGATGAACATTTAAAACAGATTTACTTATTTTCTGAAAGAACAAGATCAAAAGAATATCTTAACAACTTAACAAAAAAAAAAAAAAAAAGATAAATCCTTAAGTGAAATTGTATTTGAGTGCAGGGAGAAAAAGCAATCTTAAGTTTATCTCATAAGAACTGGGGAGGGAGAGAGAGAGAGACCCCCCACACACACCCTTATGTCCCATCTGTCTTTACACTGCAAGAAACTGAGTTCCAGATCTGGGTTTGCATCTGAACAATGGAATTCTGGCCTATCTCCAATAACATTTTCTTCTACTAGTGCCTTTCCAGCACCGTTAGCTAAATGTTCCCATTGTGCTTAGGGTACCAGGTAAGCTTCAGCGTGCTTGCAGCTTAACCAGGGCCACCTGACTCATTTTTGAGCAGATTCTGCTGTTTTCTAAAACTGTATTTAAATACCTCTCCTGAAGTTTCATCCTCATAGAGCTTTGCTCCTGAAGCAAATACAAGGCTTCAGTTATAATGCATTTATTACCAAAGAAATAGAAGAGAATCATTTATTACCTGTTTTTTTCTTAAACAAAAACCACCATAAAGTGAGAGCTATTGCTCCTGCAACAGGTATTAGGACAAATGCAGCAATGACTCCTTTCTGCCAAGCCGCTAGGACAACTAGAAGTAAGAAACATGTGTTTATAAATATGTACAGTGGCAGGCTATAATCATCAACTTCTGCAGTTCCTGAGCTTTCCCTTTACTACAAATAGGCCTTCTTAAGCACCGCAGAATCTTTATWAGGCTTGCATACGAAGTTCACTAGTGAGCCTTTCCCTTGTGACAGACAACTTCTCAGTACAATAAACAGTTGCTTTTAGCTTGTGCATTCGGCTTCTTTGGCTTTTGAGCATCCCTTAAATTGTCCTGTGTAGGTAAGACATCTCTGCTTACAAATGGTTCTGTTTAACTTCTGACAACGGTGGAAGAAAAATATGCGAGACAGGTATACTCAGTAACATCTCAAGTAACACAATCCTCAACTGCCAGGATGAGAGAGTATGCAGCTTATAAAAGTAACTTACCACTAATGGTTATTGGATGGCTCTTCACATCCACATTAGCTCGATTTGAAGCAATGCAGTAATAGGTTCCTGTGTCCTGTCTGTTCATTGCTTCCTTGCGCCACAAGATTCTGTCTGCATTCTCACTTTTTTCAAATAAAAGGACTTCATGATCAGTTTTTTTAAAAATCTTGAAGTGGATTGGCCACGATCCTTCTTTTACAGAACAGAGAAAAGCAGTCTCACTGCCATCTTCCACTTGCCCATAGGGATTACTGCCCAAGCTGGCATTCCTGATTGGTACTATAGGAGACACACAGAAAACAAATATCAGCACTACAAAAAATAACTTTAATGATAAAATACTGTACTATAAAAATACTTGTTTTAACGTGAATTTTCCTTAGCTTAACAGTGACTGAATGCATAGTGTTCATGGTTTTGAGCAGTCTGCCAGCATTATCTAGTAAGTATTTTTATACACTCAGAATTACATAGGTATCATAAAAGAAACTAAGCAAACACAAAAGTAAACTATATCAATTCTCACAGAAGTCAATCAGTGTCTTTACTTAAACCCATCAGTTGGGCCCATCAGGCCCCAACTTAGAAACAATCTAAGTTATTTTCAGAAATAATACACCCAACAGTTCAGTGGTATAAATAATTATGGCTCAATTTATATAGCTGTGCTTACATAGTTATATAGAATTGGGCTATTTTATACTAACTATGTAACAATCTATTTTGTAACATTTAAAATACAGTAGTGAACATCAACTGACACTGAATCCAATTCTTCAAAGGCATAAGCAAGCCAAAATTTTAAGGGGGTTACAGGTTATAGAAAACAAAATGAGAGCAGTTAGTTTGCTTTTTAACAAGCTGTAAGAGTGTGCATATCCAACATATAGTTTTTAGGCTTGCTGCTCTACAAATAAAGTATATTAATATATACATAGCTAGATAAGAAAAAGATATGTATCAGCATTTATAATTACATAAGAAAAAAAAATGTATATACAGTTAAGACTTTTCATGATGCAAGACACGTAGAATGTTAGTAGCCTCCCTAAATGCTTGGGATATGAAGGAACTGTTTTGCCAAAATCACTAAATACAATTTCTCTGGAAAGTTTATACATGTCAGTGAGGCAAGGTCACAAACAACACAAGGCACATATAAAAGAGAAATCATTAAGGCAACACTGGTATAGAAGCAGTAATAGGAAGCTGAAGCTGATATAAAAAATGCTACTTATGAAAGCTGTATTTGTATCCGACAGAAATCAGGAAGCTAAGATTTAGATTTAAGATGTGGGTTACGAGGACTAATCCCATGACCATGACAGGACTTGTCCATCAGACAGGTCTTTTTTTTCAGATCCTGTCCCCAGAAAGGGATAGAATACAAAGAARATACAGAAACCATCTCAGGAAAGAGTGACTCTGCAGAAGGTTAGCTCACCAGTCCCCAAACCATGATTTTCTATTCAGAACTTCCAAACAATGTCACCATACATCCTGAACCACTAGCTCTAGCAGCAGGGTTACACACATTTCCTAGGACCATTGGGAAGTAAGCCACTAAAATAACATCCATTTGTTAATAGACAAAGATTATACTTTGTATTGATTTATTTGTTACTCATTAGTTCAAGTCACCTTGACTTTAAATCTTGTAAATCTCTTCATGGTTTCATCATTCATATTCTCTCTAATGTTAGCAAAGTTGTCATCAGTTCCTGGTAGAACTGATGCAATAAAGACACTCTCCAAACTATACACACGAGCAAATGCTAATACTGCAATTCATGACCTGTTTAGGCACTCAGAGTGGAGAGCTTGTCCTTCAAACATACAAGAGTCCAACTGACACAGAAAAAAAGCAACAATTCACAGCATGTATCTGCTCTAGGAACATACAACTCAATGTCAAAACTTACACTTCTTCAGTGAACTACGAGAGAAACCAACCTATTAAACACAAGCTCATCTTTTTTTAAACAAACACAGTTTGGATTCAGGCTGGAACACAAAACTGAAAACACTCTGTTAGCAAAAGATTCTTTCTTCCATAGGGAAATTATAGATTTCTGTTCTGGTCCTGCATTACTAGGCAGGAATCAGGTTCAGTAAACCTAAAATATTGCTAATTCATTCAGGTAGCAAGGATCCGAATAAATTGGTTAAAATGGCTTTACAAACAGATTCTCCATCACTAGTTCCCTTGCTTACCAAGTTYGAAAAAAAAACAAAACTAAACAAAACAAAAAAACAGTTCCTGCTCCAGTCTCTTCCTCTTTTCCAGTAGCCATACACAGTTACTATCTGGTTGAATTACATGGACACAGATGCCAGCAACATGCACCAGATACACAGCACTACTTACCTTTCACCACATACTGTCACACCACTACTTCAATTGTCAAATGTTTGGACAACATCAGCATATCATAAACATGTGATGAAGAACTACCTGAACTCAAGTAAGGTAGAGGTGACATTACTGAGCAGAAAAATATTTTGAAGATGTTATAAATAAAATATTATTTGCCTTAATAAAAGGTCAATATCTACAATTAGTCAGTTCCTTCTATAGAGAGRGTAGCAGCCACAAGCAATGTTTCCTTCATTTCCAGGTGGGTAGGAGGCAATTATTTCTACTTACATCRCTCATTATTCAGAATGAACCACAACAAGACTATATGCTTTGACATGAGGCCTGCAACTGTTAGGAACCTTCATCTAGTATAGATGGCTTCAGTATACTGAAAACTCAATAGTTCAGTATACTCAAACACTCTGCATCTACAATTATTTCTCACAGCTTTTCAAATTAAATTCAAAGTCCAATCTGTATCTTGGGTGCAGTACAACCAAGAAGTTTCTTTCAGCCCTACAGCAAAGCCTGTCGTTGACAAATAAGCTCTTCGAGCACACCAGGAATTAACTGCCAGGGATGGTAGAACGTATCTGAATCAATTCTTCAGACAATCTTTTGAACCACCAGGATCTACACCAGGAACTATCACTCCAAACCTCAATACCATCTGCTCTGAGTGCTCTTTGCCATCAGAAAAAAGTTACATAGCATACCAGTTAAAATTTTATCAAAACAAGATGCTCTCTTACACATGCAACAATAAGGAAAACCACATGCACATATGTCTTAACGGTTATCAGTCCTGACACCAGTCTCATGTGGCCTGATATAGGATTGTTATTTGCATCAGTTTCTTTTCATAACTGCTAATAGCACACTTGCAGATCACTATACTTTCACTTACATTCTCCTTCTTGGAGCACTAATAAGACTTCCAGCATGTAACAGGCTCCATGCTTTCTTCTGTGAACTTCCAGTTCATCTTCCTTTAAAAGCTCCAGCTATCAAGCTCCCTCATAGACAGAGGAATTCTGCCCTTTCTAACACAGCCCCTATCTTTTCCTGCAGCATCTTCCACAGGTTTCCTCATGTCCTAGACTGAAATTTTCCCACCCTTTGTTAAAGTTAGTTATGCTTATTTAGGGATTGAGATTTTTTTTCCTAACTTCACATTTTTCTTTCCCTTAATCTAGAGATCCTACTATCATCTCCAGTAGTGCAATTCTGCCCTCTCACTCTTAAGAGTTATTAGCTAGTGAAATCACTGTACTTAAAGTTGAGCATAAGGGTAACCTCATACATATCTGTAGGATCTGAGTCTATGCTCCTATACAGTAATTCCTAGTATGAGCCATAAGACTGAATTTCAGAGCTGCTTAGCAACTGCACCTTCTAGTTTGAAAATGCTCAGTGCCAGACTAACAACAGAGGTATATAGAGGGATTACTAAAATATACAATAGACTATATATATAAATAGACTTACCTATCACYGTGATGTTTAGAATATTGCTAGTTTTCATACCACTGGAGTGATTATTTGTAGCACCACATTTGTATCCTTCTTTGTCATTTTGTCCAATATTGTCATCCACAAATACTGCATATGTGTCATTAACTACTATTTTCTTAAAATCRTTTCCTTTGTAGAATGTGAATGTTATTGGCGGTGTTCCCATCACAGAATGACAGATTAACTGTAGAGGCTTCCCTAACACTACTTCAGGTAAACCACTGACAACAGAAAGAGTTGGCTTGGAGACTGGAGCTAAAATGGGAAGAAAAGAAAAAACATCGCCAACTCTGTTGCATAAGGACAAAATAAACAATTTTTTAAATATATCATATCAACATACAATAGTTAGCTAGTTTCCATGAACTGCCTATATGGGGAGCTGTTGCTCATTGATAGAACAGAAGCAGAGGGATGACCTGAACAAAGCAAAAACACATATAAAACGTGAATTGGACTAAAATATCAAATGAGGAAAGCGTGAAGGAAAACAAAAAAAGATCAGTGACCTAGCTGTGGCTCATCCAAACTTCGGAGTTACCTTTAACCCAAGCAGTAAGTCTGTACAACAAAAAATATGCAAGTAAAGTAGCATTACTTATATTAACTGAGATGGATCATGCAGAGCCTAACCAGGGATCTCTGTGTCCGCAGCACAGTCAATCACAACTCAATTAATCCCCCTGTACCAACTTGAGAATTGACTTTGTATACTCCACAAGGGGGAAGAAATTGGGGTGTTGATAATTAGTGTGCTGGTCAGGGGTGTGGGAGAAGGGAGTTGTACTGATAGCTACAACCTTGGCTTTCCTGGGGTAGAGCCATCCAGGTGACCTCTGGGTCTCAGGGCTTTCTGTCTGAGTGTTCAGGGGGATGCAGACACTGACATAGTTTCAGATCAAACTGATGAGTGAGAGGTTTGCAGAACATTACCATCTCCTAGGAACGKTAATAACATGAGAGTTATTTGGCTCCTAACAGAACTGAGGGGACAGGACAGAAGAAGGGAAGGCATATTAATTCCTTCTCTCCCAGCCAGCCCTAGAAAAGTCTAACCTGATTAGATCAGAACAGATCAAATCTTCTACAGCTACGGATTACAAGTACATTTCRCAGAAAATAAGACTGCAAATACTAATAAACAACGTGTCAGTTTACAGAGGATTGATTCTGTAAGCAGATTAACTTAATTTATATGCTTATGGTTTCCATTTTTTCTCGTTGGGCTCTGAATCCCCGTATCAACTCACCATAAATGTTTATCTTTACAGGTTTGCTCTCCTTGACTATTCCTTTTACTTCAGCTTTACAGATGTAAGATCCAGTGTCATTCACATGAACTCTCATTGTTAAGTTCCTAGAATTTTTCAACCAAATGTCTCCATTTGAATTTTTCCTTAATATAGAGAAGTTAGCTTTCCGAAAACCACTAATGCTGCAGTTCAAGGTTAATTCCTTATTTTCATCCAGCTTAACTGCAGAAGCAGTCAGTACTGGCTTAGGGAATAAYTCTGCAAAATAGAAAGAGAACAAATTCACTCAAATTGTAAATAAAAGAATATGACCACCTATCCCAAGGTTTACAGAATGAAGGACACAGTGAAAGTTTACAATCAGGACAAAACCAAACACCCTATTTTAACATGGTTATATTTTCAGAGAAAACAAACTTTACAATTTTCTGAAAGCCACTTCTCACGTACGTTATYTGAAAATATTATTTTAATTGTGAATTATCAGTGGCAGGGAAAAATCAGAAACCCAAATGTAAATGTCCTTTAACTAAAGGAAAATTTACTCAGATCTGCATGTAAACTTTGCAAATCTACCAAATCTTACCAAATAAATACCACTTCATTGAGTAAAATCTACAGTGAGCAGACGCATTACCTGCCACAACAACATTCAGCTTGCTGGTTTTAGAGGCTCTCCCTTGCTCCACCTTACACAGGTATTCACCACTATCCTCTAGAGTAGCTACTGTAGAGTATTTCAAAATCTTCTCATCTTGTACACTGCTCAGGATAGTTTTGTTTTTCTGGAGTATGATTTCAATGTTATGCATTCGGGCTACCACAGTAGAGCATTCAAACTGTATTCTGTCTCCTTCTGTAATATTACTTGAGGGCTTAGCATTCAAAGTAGGCTTTATAAATGGTTCTGCAAGAGAATACATATAAAATCATGGTTCAACCTTTTTAATTTTGGCAAGTAAAAAAATGTACACATAAAAGCTAAGCAACTTACCCTTGACTGTAACAAGTATTCTGTTACTGGGTTCTGAGTTTTCAAATTCAAGCTTTACATGTCTCCCACCAAAGCAATCAAAATGTAAAATATTATCCCCCTCTTCAACAGGAAATTCCATAGTGGAAAAATTTCTGTGTGGTTCGATTACATGTTTTTGTTTAGGTGTTGAATTTGTGTTTATCTTCTGGAAAAAGAAATGTAAAGGAGGTTCTTCCTCTGGCAGTTCACAGCGTAATTTTACAAATTCACCCTCTAAAACTTCTTTTTTCTCAGCAGTCAGTATTGGTTTGGTCATTCCTTAGAACAGAAAACAAAGGAAGAAATAGTTCATTGCATAACCATGAAAAAGGTGATATTCTCTGATCATGTTAGTGATTTACACTAATGAACAGATCCAAATAATTTGCAAGAACTGTTTTTTTTTCTTTTTCTTTTTCTTTTTTTTTCCTTTAACTGCTGCACCTGTGAGCTTTCTAAAGCAGTTCCTTTCATGCATGGGTGCATGCCAGGGTATTTTCAGAAGAACAAAACATTCCTCAAGACAGTAACATAATCTTGATGCAATTTTAAGGCACAAAACTCACTCTTTTGAGCATTAAAATCACTTCTTCCTCAGTGTTTCCTACTGCCACCCAGAAATGAGCAAGAGGAGAAACTAAATATCATGCCAAATATTGTAACTAAAGGTGAAGGCCTCAGAAGGAAAATTACACACCCTGTACAACCCTGTAGCTATTCAACCATGAACCAACACTTTTCAAGCTGCTTTTCCTCTTGCAATTAAGAATATGTATGGCTGCCAAGACTATACACAGAGGTGGCTCCATCTTCATAAAAGATGAAGGAGCAAGATTGATATAACACAGTCCACRAAAATAGTCCACAGTTGGTATGGGCTTTGGCAGGCTCTCTCACAAGATAAGAATCTCTATATTCTATTTCCAGCTCTTCCAGTATGCTAGYCCCCCTTCCATCAGATTTATGATGCATAGGCACAAGCTTTCATAGAATCAAATAGAATCACAGAATGGTAAGGTTGGAAGGGACCTCTGGAGATCATCCAGTCCAACCCTCAGCATAGCCCATACGGGGACTGAACTCTTGACCTTGGCATTAGTAGCACCATGCTCTAACCGACTGAGCTAAACCTGCATGAATAATACATTCTCTAGCCTAAGACACAGAACACTGTATGGTGGCTCAGGAGCTATGGATTCCATTCCTGAGTGTCACTGATCTGCCAGGTAACCCTAGGATAGTGATTTCACTTCTGTGCCTTAAAAAATGAGGATTTAGTAATAACCCCTTGAAAAGTACTACAATGTCTATGGGGAAAAAAAAAACACTAGGTAAGATATCCACCTTAGCACTGATTGTTGTTAGTTCTCCTGGGAGGTTTTKGGGTTTTTATATCTTAGAAAACAGCCATGTTTGAAGGAATACTCACCTGCTACCCAAACGTGTAAAGAGTTACTAGACTTTGTCTTCCCTCCTGCTTCCACAGTACACTGATAGTCTCCTGTATCTGAAGATCTAGTTACAGGTATTCCATACTGCGCCTCTGCTTTATCTGATGAGATCATGAACACAAGCTTGCCATCCTTAAAAATTGTAAAATTATGCCTCAGATGGAAATCACTTTTTTTGCTAATATCAGCATGGCAGATGATTGACATAGGAGCTCCATTCTTCACTTTGACAGATGGCCGAACCTTGATTTCAACTACGTTGAAAGTAAAAACTTGACAGAGAAAATAAAAAAGTTACATTTATTTTCAATTAATCCAACATAATATTGTTATTTCAGGCATTTTAATCACTAAAACCAATTCATTGTATTCTAGCAGGTTGTCTTCTTTTTGTGTTACTGGTCAGATCTCACAGATGTTGACAGTGGTAAGCAGCTCTACCTTCCACCACATAARTAAACTAGAGGCAACTGATGATTGTCACAGCATGCACTGTATATCTTCTCTGCCTTTGCCTTGGGGGCATGACAGAATCATTGAGTTGGCCATAACTTTGATCACATGGCGACCAATGTCGTTAGCTGTGAGATTGTTGCACTCCCTGGATTTAAGCAGTTCTAGTCCTTCCACTGGCTCCACTGAGTGAATTCCAATTGCTTGTTCTAAGTGGAAAAAAATGATCCACCTACGAAGATCTGCTTGAAGGATCAGGAATTACATCTAAGAACAATTCAGACTAAGGGCACATCTAGCCCAATATTCTGTCTCTAAAAGTGGCCATAAGTGGATGCCCAGATACAGTACAAACAAAGCAAGCATATTCAATACCTTTCCTCTGATACTCATTCTCCAAGCCTCCAGCTGTTTTCAGCTCAGATGTTTTCCTAAATTAATTGCTTTATCTATTTAGTAAACACTCAATAGGGCTGTCTTCCAAATATTTGCCCAGTTCTTGCATCCACCATATCAGCTGGAAAGGAGTTCTACAAGTAAGTCTACCACACATCATATTATTTAATACTAGTTTTGATTTATTTAGCTAATTGCTCTTTAAGTTAACTCTCCTTCCAGACTCCTTAACAATAGATTTATATTTATTCTCCAGATTTTGCAATCCTTCCTCTCTTTTTCAATTGGATATAACTTCAGCTTTTTGAAGGATACCTTCTTATCTAAAAACCTCCTTCACTTTGCTCTTTAGCCATAGCTACTACATTTTACCATCTCTTAAGTCTTTCCTAACAGGTGTCATACACTGGTACCATGCTCGCAAAGTATGGTACCGCTCAGTTGTTTCTGCATCACTGTAAGAATTTAATTATCTTTTAAGTTTTATTTTTAGCAGGTTTACTCACTTTTACAGAGTCCTCCATTTTGGACTTGCACAAAAATGTGGTCTGTTTTTCTACCTTTACTATTTCTGTATCGTATCTGATAGAAATGAGCCCTGATCACATATTACTCTGCCTTAGCATACCTCCATCTCTATTGCTATTGTTCCTTTCTAAGCTAGAACTTTAGGTTCTCACATCATCTCAATTAAAAAAACAATTTTTTTTCAGAAATAGATTTGTAAGTTGATTCTTCATGTAATAGATAACAGTCTGTGCATACTGTCACAGATGCTAAAATGTAGATAAATTCAAGGGGAATGTAGAATAATAATTGCTAGTATAATAAAATTCTRCTGAGAGTTATTAAATATACAGGAACACATCAAGTTCAGAAAGCACACACACCTGAAGCCTACACTAATTAAAACTAGTTTTAATGTCTCTCAGTCATTCCTTTCAGTACTCACAGCAGCCCTCTTCTATCATGGACAGACAAAATTTCAAAATTTTAGATCTAGATGCTCATGGCCAAATCCACTAAATTTCTGGAAGACAGAGAGGATGCTTAAATTGGTTTGCAGCTGCTGATTGGTTTTTCTTATTTCTTACAGTTTCTTGTTTCCAACTCTTACTGCCAGGAGATCTGAGAGGTGGACAAAACTTTAGATTTATACTTATCTGAATAAACTGCAAACCTATGGAGCAATTAGCAGAAGTTTCCGGAGTTATCTCAGTTCTTTTCTCAGACAGAGTTACAGTTACTTTATTCAGCAAATTCTATTTTAAGCACATAATACACAAGCTTAGGAGAATTTTAAATCTCTAAGTTAGGACATGGAGCATGATGGAAGATATTTGGTTTCCAGTTTTGCAAACAAACATGTATATGTTTAACTTTACTGTGTGGGTGGTCACACTAAAATCCTTACTGATCATACACAAAAAGCAAAGCCTTCATTTAATGTAAATGAGAATGTAAACTGAATATATTAAAAAAAAAACTCCTAGAATTTAGACTTGATAGTCCTAGGAAAAAAATATACTGAATACAATATTCCTATTAAAAAAATGCTAAGTACTTTAAGAAATAAAGCTTCTGTATAAGCACAAAAATGATACTTTATAGCATAGAATTTTAAAATTATTAGAATAATTTTTAAATCCAGTTWGATGAACAAGTATAGAGAAACATTTACAAGTTCATCCATTTTCCCTTCCCCTAGAACTTATGGCTTTTGGGTCTGCCTATCTTCCTCAAGATTTGTATTGTAAATTTGCTACTGGATTAGGAAATTTTTCCTGCATTTAAAGAAATTCCTTGCCATGTGCACTTACCAGCTATTATAGATCAACCTTGCCTGAGAGAACTTTGGGTATATAATACATACAAAAACTTTATTTTTTGCATGTGAATAGACTACTTGGCAAAAAGAACCAACCATTTCCCCGAAGTGATGGAAAAAAGGAAGGATGTAGCATGTATGTGCCAGGGGCCAGCAAGAAGATAACATAAAAATTAAATGTTTTCTACTCAGGACACAAGTTCTGTACTCTGCTCAGACATATTCTTGGGAAATTTTGCAAAATAAAAAGCAAACGCTCCAGAGAGTACCCGTAAGTTATATTCTGTAATTTTATACTACCTCCTTGCTTGGGGGTGGGGGGAGGGGAAGAGAAAGAGTTTTGTTTAAAGACAAAAATAAAATGCTAATAACTAAATTTTACCTCTAGCTCTTCTTTTGTATGTCTTAGTCAAACAGAGTGCTCTAATATTTCACCAAAGTGTTTATTAAAATACCGACAGCACATTTCTCATTTAAAGCATGTAGAAACACCACCAAGTAATATCTTTTTTCTTTTTTTAAAAACCTGGCCAAATTTTTCTTTGAGTTCTTGTACAGCAAATCCAGCTAAACATCATTATGGATGTAAACTAACAACCGAGGAATTAGTTACTTCTTTCAAAATTCCATGCGAAATCGTAACTTACCTCTCTGCTGAGCATAAAGTTCTGAACCTGGAAAAAATGAAAAGAAATGTCATTTTCAAAGCTTATAGACCGAGGGATAGTAATGGGAAGAATTGCAAAAGCCCAACAAAAACCAAACAAGCCAAAAATGTGTGCACACACACAGATACTTAGTTATCAAACTTACAGTGCAAGAAAATCACCAGAAGAGCAAGATACATCTCGTTTCTGAAGAACAGATACTTATTTCCAAAATAAAACAATATTCATCATCAGATGGGATTTGCTTCAAGGTTCAAAAAATAAGTAAAAAATTTTGTTGTTTGTTTGTTTTATGGAAACAGATAAAGTTTTGCCATGAAATGTGGTAAGTTTTTTCAGATATCCAGCAGAACCTGTCTGGTTCAAGTAATCGTTCCCATTACTGGAAACTGGAAATGGCAAACAATGAGAACCTATCCGCTGCTCACAGACAGATTACTGTTCAGGAAGTGACTGGATTTTTCCTGAGGGCGCCACCAAATGCATTTGCTTTGTTTAATTTCTTAAGGTGTATTAGAAAAAAACAAGAAGTTCCAATGACATTTACCCTGCAGTTCCTGATAATATGCGTATTTTTAAGTCATGATCAACTATTTAAGAACAAGAATTACATTTAATATTTGACCTCAAAAAAGCCTTGAACAAGTATTTCTCTTCATCCTTAAGTGAAAAACTTTTTCAGAGAATACTTATTCATTTTTCCCTATTATTTCTATTTCTAGGTCTCTGAATCCAGCAGAAAACAGCTTTACTGTTGAGCACATGATACAGTCTAACCATCTCAGAAAGCATAGTTACTACAGGGTTAGACTATGGTTTTGACACATGGACCTCACATATCACCTTCATATATCAAAAGCCCCAAAGTGCACAACTATTTATTCTGTGAAGCTAGAACACTGCAAGTTACATAAAATCATAAAACTWAAAACACCAAAAAAAAAAAAAAAAACCTAGTTGGAATTTCATCTCCCGTCAGAGGGCTGAAGTAGCACTGACACAAACTGAAATGCAGAATACTAGGAGTAAGATCTAAACCTTCCAGGTGCTTTTAAAATGTTTGAATTCAGGCATCCCTGAAGAATCTGATGAYCTCTTCTGTGTCAGAAATTTTTTGCAATGGTGTAAGCAGCTTGACAATATGAAAGCCAACGTGAAATCAGTGGAGATTCATTTTGCATCCAAAACACAGAACTTAAGTAAATGTGAACTGAAGAGAAGATGCAAAATATTCCAACTTCAGCATTTTGCTCTACGTGTCCATTGGTGTGAATATCTGCCTGAAGCACAGTGAGGAAATAATGTGAACTTCAGAACAGAACATTTGAATTACACTTTTTTTTAAAAAAAAAAAAAAAATGGAAGTTTTTTTTTCTAACCATGGAAAAGGGTCTAAAGCAAGTGAGTGGTAAGTGTCAAGTGAATCAGTAGCCACCAGCTTTGACTCAGGTAGATTTGTGCTGCAGAACACTGTAATCATGAAGACAACCAAAATGTAACAATTATCCAAAATCTTATCACCACGACTAGCTTCTTGATATTCAAGCAGGGCAAGGGCTGGGCAGTTCAGCATTTTTTGTGCCAGTGTGCTTTTAATCTTAAATAATGTTGCATTCACATAAGAGGCAGATATAAGCACCAATATTAGACCACAGAAATTTCAGGCCAAGCGTGTGTAAATAAAGCATCTGGATGAGTAACAYTGTATCATACAATCAGGGAAGCCCAGGGAAAAACTACTTCAGTTAAATATATACTACTATCTTGCTCAAAAATTAGGGAAAAATTCAACAACATTCAATCAACAACATTCTGATTCCTAATGGAAAACAAAGTCTAATATACATACTGCAGATCAAGTAAAAATTTCAGAGAAAGGATTTTAGGTTCTGATCTGCTACTACGGTTATTATTGTATTGGTCAAATGAAATGCTGCAGAATTGATTTGAGAGTTTTAGAGAAGAATTGAGATTGCAATACTTAGCAGATTCAGATCTGCCCCCAAACTACTACTCTGCAAATCGGTCTACAAAAGACATTCTTTGCAGATTTTACCTCCTTGCTTTTACAGGTGCAACTGTGAGTGATAACAATGGTGGGAGCGCTAGCAGGGAACAGCTGCAGACATTCCACCACCATGTTATGAGACTTTCCTCCTGGAAGTTTGTATGGAATAACAGTGGAAGTAAAACAGCTGTTGGCAGCCCATGTGCCCTGATATATAACTCTCAGTGAACAGTGAGGAAAAAAATTCTGAAAGGATTTCTACAGCAAACAAAGTTATATGTTTATGCTCTGGTTTCCTCAGAAAAATAAYATCTCACTTCTTTTTTAAAAAATCTGTGAATGCTTACCTTTCGTTCTTTTGGATTGTGTATTTAACAATAAAGTACTTGGTGAAAGTCAGTAATTAAGATAAAATTGAAAAGGAAAATGAAACTCTCAGCCTTTACCAGTCCCATTTTCCTTATAATATTCACTTTATAACTTTTGAGGAACTCAGCTTTCAGAAGATTTCTTTCCTAGTGTATCAGTCTACTTTAAAGGCACATTGGAGTCATATTACTTGGACCCTAACACTGACTGACTCTAYAGGTATAGATTAGGTATACTACAGCACTGCTAAACACAGTACTAAATACATTCACGTAAGTCTGTAAACAGACTTCACTGTTTATATGAAAAGCCTTTTATTTCTCCTGAGTTCAGTGAAAACTTTTTTACCAAACAATAGTTTACAGCTGCAAGCATTATTGTATAGCTTATATTACACACATAACTGTGGTATACTTCAAAAGAAAATAAGAGAGAAATACTTACCTATTTACCAACATGTCATCAACATGAACAAGCATCCATCTAACTATTTTGCAGTAGAGAGTGCAGAATGGTATGGCTGTCACAGAAATTAATGATTAAAAAGTAAGCTGGTTAAGTAGCAGTATTTACTCTGCTTAACATAGACTGTTTTAAACATGCTAACAAACAAAAGACTGATAGTTTGGCTAGTCGCCAGTAAGTGTCTCCATAGCCAGGTAAAGGAAAGGAGGAGGAGAACACATAGCAGATGGAGAACAAAGATTGATAAACTTTTGCTACTGATAGTAAAGAATAGGAAGGAAGGAGATTTTCCCCTCCCTTTACCTATAAAAGAATTCAGCATGACGTACAGAGGTCTGCAAAAACACACCGGTCTTTCCCACAATGGGACAAAGGTTCTCCTCTTATCCACAGARAGGGAAGGAGAAAGTGGGTTTGGGCCAATATTTTTCAGTTTTCACTAAAATGAGTCAATATGGTTGGGTTCAGAACCAGGTTAGGTTCAGACTGAGGTTGAAAGCATGACCTTTTAAGATTAACTAGGCTGGGAGTAAGATTTAATGGTGCCAAAACCTGACACTACTGTGCGATATCACTCCTAAGTGAAGGATGTCCTACAAAATCTCACAGGCCATCAGGCTGTCATATTCTTTATAAGCCCTCAAAATTGTCCTGCAGAGGAAAATCTTTCTGGCATTGGTGAAAATCCAAAAGCTAAACTTTAGTGCAGGAACTTAGCCAAAATGTCATGAAACTGAAGGGGAAAGGGTTTCAAATGCAAAAGAATGGCTTGAGACCACTTTTTATTGTTAAATGGGAATTCAGATTGGCTTAATTTAARTAATTTGAATTTAAATTAGATGTACTTGTGCTAGTAATACAGTTGCATATTTTCCCAAGAGTCACCTCAGTCTCTCAATAAATCTTTTTCAGAAAAATATAAGATCAGACAAAGTAATTCTAATATATGCACCATTTAGAAAAACCTCTTCAGTCTCTACTGCATTTGTGATAAAACTAAGACGAACATCAACAATCCAATACAGCTTCTGAAGTAGATGGAGAAGTCAACATAATCCAATGCAACGTTCTTTGAAGCCTATAGGAAGTTTTACATTTAACCTAATGCCCAACGAATCAGATCCTTAAACATTAAAGCTGTCTTCATCTGGGAACTCAAGACACCTGTTTCTGTTGACTGTCCTCTCTCTGCTATTTACTTAAGCATGACATTTTATAAAACCCACCAACTTTGTCATTTGAACAGAGTTTTGCCTAAAATCAGAGGCAAAGTCTAGTTTCCTGACTAAGGACTAAAAGCTGAAAATTATTTTCAAGTCTTGGGTCCAAAATATACAATGTTTTCAGGCAGTCCCTTAAGACAGAAAAGGAAGCTAGGAGTTTGTGCCACATTTCAACTGTTTATTATCATTAGCTCTCCAGCTAGCCGGCCTGGCAGTACAGAACATGCTGCAATGCTGATCATTAGGACTGACATTTCCTCACAGAACACATGCTGATTCCCATAAATCTTCTGAAGTGCCTAATCTTCATTTGGCCTCAAATACCTATTCTTAAAAGGAATTTCTCTTTCTTTAGAAAAGATGAAGTCTCTTCATATGTTGCCCTCAAGTTCTACCTCTCTGATTTACCAACAAAATATTTCGCTAGAGAACAAAATATTCTGAGGTTATCAGATTCTGCCCCTATTAGACGTAACTTCTTGTATAAACTCACTCACTTCTATCTTAAAAGACAGTTAATTGCTTTAGAAATGTCTCTACAAATATTTGGGACTTCATAAATTTTCTAAAAATTTTACAAACATTCAGAGATCTGAGTCTATTTTTATAGAAATCAGTGCAAGCTTTTCCAATAACTAAACAAGCCTAGAAAAGCACCCAATGCCATTTACCATGGCTTCCAATTCTGTTTGATAGCTCTGATTTCTAATCCACCAATCCTGATGTGAGACTTTTTTTWAAAAAATACATTCAGTTATTTTGCTTATATTATTATATTATAACTTAGAGTTAACAGAATTATATCAAATGCAGGCTGTTTTCACAGGTCTAGATAAATCCTTGAGGAACTGGAAATGAATTGACTTTGTTCTACATGTATTTTCAGTGTATACTCTCTTTTCTTGAATGAGAGACTTCTTTTATTTAAAAAGCATCTCTTTACAACTCCCTAGAGAAGATATAAAATTGAATTTTATTCCTTGGTTTGAGCATTTACCAAGAACATAAAAAAATTGTTTTTCATAAGTCTAGTAGTTCTATAACTTACAGTAAATCTTTATCAAAGTTTATGCTACTCAGAGTAATATTACATTTCACAATGGCACCATCTACTGGAAGATGACCATTGATCAAATTAAAGTAAATGTTGGTTTTCTCACTTCCATCTTCCACAGTTAAACCAGCATTTCTCTCCAGAGTCTTTCCTACAATTACTGACATCCAACAGATCATTCTCCAAATGGCAACATAAATTACATCTGGAAAAATAACTAAAGGGATCAGGAAGCTGGTAAYGAGAGAATATCACTGAACTTTTCATACTGAAAATTTTTTTTTGAATACAACGGGAGCTAAATATTATCATTTGGCTCAATTCTTTCTTACCTATATGGTAYTACCTTGAGACAAAAGCTAGCAATCTGAAGTCTCAGCCTGTATTACCTGTAGCACATGCTACTGTGTTACTTTGGAAAATCGTTTAGACACAAAGGGACAATTTACATGATGATCAGGCTCTCTGACATTGCCTTTCTAACTTTCTCTATTACAGTAATGTGCAAAAGTGACTACTTCTACATCTTAAGGAAATTAAAAAAGAAAACAACACTTCAATAACCATCAGCAACCTCCTTACACAAGGCTGCGATCTAACTTAAAATACAATACAGTAACACARTATCTAGCCCAATAAATGCTGGCATTTTGTCACAATTAAAAAAAAAAATCGGAATATTCCAGACTCATGAAAGAACTGAGCTCAGGATCCCTTCAGTTTTACTCCTTTTATAGAACTGCATTGTACCCATCCACAGAGAGATGTGAACACAACTCCTTCATTTCTGCCGAAAAAGCTAGTATCACCAACACCAAAACAAACAAGCAACAGTCTTAGATTCAGGAACTTACTGCTGTGCGTTGAAATGTAATTTCAGAGAGAAAATACGCCATCCTCCCGTCACTGCAGTAGGTAAAAAAATTAACCTGCTTAACAAAATAATAATAATAATAAAAATAAAGCATTGGGATAGGCGACCAGCGTCATCAGATCACTCAGTGCTTTTTGCAATACRGAAGGGAGAGAGCAGGCTTAGCCCCGTTAACGTCTCCATATACTCGGGACGCGCGGCCGTGGCCTGCTCGCCTCACGACCGGGGCGAGCAGCGTGTGAGGCACCCATCGGCCGCGAGGCGGGACCGCCGGCTCGCTTCTCGCCGCGCAGTCGCAACCGTTAACGGCCGCCCGCCCTCTCTCGGCTGCTTCAGGCCTGACCGCCCCTCTCCTCCTGACAGGGTGGGGAGACAGGAGGCGCCTTCCTTCATTTTTCGCGCCGCCGCTCCTCCTCCGTCACCTCGCTAGGAGCATCTTCGGGACTCTTGATCTCCTTCGTTCCTCCCTACGCTGCCACGGGCGCAGCTATAAGGAGGTTTTGTGGTAGAGAACAGGTTCCCACCACAGGAAACTACACAAATGCTCCCGGTTCTCCTCCCAACACATGTATTTTAAATACAATGGCAGATATTCCAGTCCTGTGGTTAACTGTCAACATTTCCATGTAACAGATCTGTGAGGGAAGGGTAGAGGTTGTCTTAAAATAAAAAAAAGGAAGTTGCACAGAAAATTCTGTGAGGAAAACACACAGATATTGCAAAATATCCAGCTGGGGGAAGTAGTTTAGATTTTGCAGAAAAAAAAAAAAAAAAAGGACAGTCTTGTAGGACCTTGTCTTGTTAGCCGCAAAAAGTGGCGGATCTATAAGGAGAGGGACATGGATCACAGTCCTTTATAAGGCACTCAGCTGTACAGTAGCTACTCGTATACAGAACCTAGAGTTCTTCAAAAGGCATTGTCCATATCTATGGACAGTGTTACTGCTAGATRTATATTTAAAGCCCCAGAGCTTTCAGGCAATCATTTGCATGTATGCTGAGTCTGTCCTCTTTACTGCTGTAAAGGGGCAAAATTGGGCAAAGCACATCAGTGGCACTGCAAATTCTTCTAAACTCCAGAAGCCTAGATACATATACACAAGCACACACACTAAAGATTACATCTACTTTGCCCAGAGACTCAGGATGACAAATTAAGAACACGCACTTGCCGTCACCGCAGATTTGTATTACTGACTAGATCATCAAATTAATCATCTAAGTCTGCTTCGCAAGAAGATGGTGTTGAACTCAAGCTCATGAGATTCTACTTTCTAGTGTAAGATCATTTTCTCACAGTTTAAAATCTGAAGTTTGACAAAACTAATGTTTAGTTTTTGACRATTTTTATAAAATGATACGGCTGCCAAAAAGAGCAGTACCACACTCTCCCTTATTCTCAGCCCAAAAGATCTAGCAAATGTGTGACTGTAGGATATAAATTAACTCAGTCCTTTATAAGAAGAATTCTAGACAAATTATATATAATGCTGTAGACTGCATGGTAGCATAGTTCTACAACACAGCTCTCAGACATGAAAAAGTTCCTGATTATATTAACGACATCTTAAAACTATACGTAACAGTTGTATCCCAACTAGCTGTTCCTCACCACAAAGCTTTTTCTTCCACCCACTACTGTAACATGACTGCCATAGGCTAAATATAAATAGAATACAACAAAAGTATTTCTCTAAACACCATCTACTAATAATAATCAGCACTGTTTCCGTATTTAGGACTTCCTCAACCACTCAGCTTTTGAGCCACTCCTCAAACTTCTCCTTACCAGTGTAACTACACCATCTGCCCCGTTCAGCATCTGCTTTGTCTTTGAAGGAAAATGCTTTTTCTCAGAGTTCTGCTGTTTTCCTACAGTAAGCCAAGGACATACTTTTTACAATTAATTCTAAACAACAGCCATTGTTCCTTGTCTGAAAGTCGTCTTCTCTTCTTTTAGCTCAAGTCTGTCAGCAGATTCAGAAATCAGTTGCAGAACGCAGAGGTACGTTTTCTTTTCAGTTTTGTGATATGTCTTAACATCAACTGCTCAAAAAAAATGGAGAGGGATTCTAGAATATCTGAAGCTGTCAAGTAAAATTAAAACTTCTCATTTGTGCAACGAGACAGTTTAAAAGTTTCTATGCAAATTTAACTTTCTTGCTCACAATTGTACGTACATTGCTTTAAGTTATTAAAATCTATTTTATAACTCTAGAATTCTCATAATTTATCTTAATTGCAGCTGGCTTATCACTATTTTCTATGAAAAGATGTTGCAGGTTTTTCCTCACAGTTGTATTTGTGTGATTCCATAAAACCAAACTATTTTGATAAAACGGTCAAGGCTACTGCTGCTACTATTCAAAAGTTGAGGAGGATAAAGTTAGATCTGTTTACATTAGATCAAATCTCCTCATTTACACAGGGCCACAGATAAAATACTGTGTTTACTTGCAGGCTCACATGCTACCTCTCAGCTAGCACATAGGGCTACTTTTCCCAACAATTAACACCCCATAAAATTTGTATTTCTGTTATACTTCTACAATTGCCACTGATGTTGTGGTGCAAAGGTTTTTTGTTGATTCAATTAAATACCTACTGGCTTTGTGTGGATACACTCTTTTGTACGACAATAGCATTTTCCTTGCATCTTCAAAGTTACGTAATGACATTGAAAAATGCCTGCTGCTGGAGGTGAAAAAAACATTAGGACAATCTATTTCAACAGAAATAAGTACAACATGGTCCTCAACATATTTTGGGAATAACCTGAGAGATACTTGGACGATAGATGTAATGAATTCATTCAGAAGTTTCTTCTTTCCAGAGGTGATCTCCAACCCCACGCTCAGGCATGTTCAGGGCACTTTGGAAGTAGTGATAAAGCAGAATGTGAGCCTCTCCTGTCACTCAGACTCTGGATCTCCACCTGTCAAATACACGTTGTTTAAAGGAAATCAGAAGGTAGCCACACTAAACAGCACAAGCTTGACCCCAGTTTTGTTTAACCTGACTATCAACTCTGCCAGTGATGTGGGTGAATACAAATGCAAAGCTGAGTATAAAATTCCTGGAGACGGAAAATACAGCAAAAGTCTCAACTTCACACTTATAGGTAGGTTTTGCTGTATACCTTTCCAGCACATTTTATTTTAGAAGCATTGAGCCACACACTGCCTGGTCCATTCTGCCAGGGTTTTGTTTGCTGCAGGGAGTTTTGCACTGCTGTGAGTGCCTGCCTTGACTGCAGAGCTGAACTTAACTACTGCCCACCGGTATCATTTCCTCAGGGGTCACCAGCGCTACTCTTATGTGGCTCACTAAGCCCTCCATCCCTTAAGATCATCTCATTTGCCTATGTTGCTGTCTTCCTTTGGAATATGTTCTGTACTCAGTGATGGAGTCTTTTTGGTTTCTTTTTACAGAGCCAGTTTCCAAACCAGTGTTAAGCTCACCCAGCTCTCAAGCAATGAAAGGACAGAATGTGACGCTATCTTGTCTCTCAGAAAATGGTTCTCTTCCTATCACATACATATTCTTTAGAGAAAGAAAGAGCATCTCTCGTCCAATGAAGATGCAGAAAAGGGAAGCAGCTATGTTTTTTCAGTTTATCAATTCATCTAGTGACTTTGGAACTTATAAATGCAGAGCTGAAAACAACTTTCCCAACAGCACAAAATACAGCAACAGTTTCAACTTTACATTAGCAGGTATGCATGTGTCAAAGAATTTACCATCATCAATAAACAAGGACTGCACAAAAATTCAGAATCTAGTAACAATGCAAGTCTTTTAGCTACAATTTTTCTCCCCACAATGTTATGTTGAAGTAGTAATAGTAATAATAATAATCATCTTAGGTTCTTTTAAAATTAAGGTAAAGAGAATTCCATACAAGAATGTAGTGGTAATAGAAATGACCGCTTAAGATGACCGTAAAGGATTCACTGTTAGAAGAAACCTTTGCTATCCTGTTGCTCTGCCTGGGGGAAATCCTAGCTTCATTTTTCTCTCTGTTTCCTATGAAAGGGAGGGCCCTTCAATCTCATTAGTCTTACTAGATCACTGGCTGCATCACGCTCCCTCCTGCTGTGGCAGCAAGCAGTTTGCACTCTCCTGAATAGTTCTATTAACCACAGTTAATCTGAAAAGTGAAAGAAATGCAAAGTTTTGATTTTAAGTTACTGAAAACAGAATATGAAACAACATTTATTTACATAAACTATTTTTTGTTTGTTTGACAGAAGAGAGAAGCAATTCTCAACCATTGCTCATTTCTTTGGGGCTGATCCTGCTGTTGTTAACAATAGGATTTGCTCTGGCAATTCCATTTTTCATTATTCCTTCATGTAAAGCAAGTGAGTTATTTAATATCTATTTCATTTTCCAGAGGTGCTAACTTATGTCCTCGATACATTCTAATGTGTATGCATCATGTTACAAGTGAAATTAAGCTCTTGGAATTTTAGGATGTTGTCACTCTGCTCCTAACCAACATAGATTAGAGACAATTTACAAGACATTGACTTCTCAGCTATGTTTTAGATGGCAGTCCTCGGCTACAGGAGGCAAAGCAATATCTAAATTAAATATATACATAACTGTTGGCAAGAATTGGTCCTTACTGTCCATAATAAAGACATTATTTAAAAAATGTCTTTGCTTAAGGAGCAGTATTAATTATGAAAATAACATTATTTAGGATACTCAAATATCAAAAAAATGTCATGGAGCTGTTCATTTCCCCCAAGAGAAATGGATATATGTATATGTGTTTGTTTCTTTTGCAATTTGCAGAAAAATCTGCTAGATCCTCAGCTGGCCTTATTTCAACCACGAATGCAGAAGAGACAGAAAACTATGTCATATACACAGAGGTCGGTAAGTTCACATTACTCCCCGTGTAGCCAGAAAACGTGCTTGCAAGCACTAGCTTTCTAGCTAGTATGGGACAATTCCTTTAGATATCACAAAAGAAAGAAGACAAGGACCCCTACTACCAGTTAGTGAGGTAACAAAATACCTGCTGACCTTGACCAGCAAAGGCAGCATTTGAAGTCCCCGAGGATCCATATTTACAGTCTACTACCACCTGTCAGCCACACAGCCAAAACTGTAACTTCAATTATACTGGGTAAAGAGTTCTGGAGACTCACACAAGAATCTACTATAAATAGAAAAGAAATAAAATGAAGAATTGAATTTGGAAACCCATGATCAGGATAGGAAAAGCCATGCAGAGGAAAGAAGATTAAAAACCAGAAGTACACTGCCCACCACTAAGAGTCAAAAATTGGATAAATATACTATAGCAAAAGAAAAATTGTGCAGCTCCTGCATTTTGTTCTGAATTGTTCAGTACACATTAGTTCTTTGTGTTTCTTAACTTTCACTGGACTCAAAAGTCATTTCAAACAATGAATACTAGGTATCAGTCAACAAGACAAGCAAATTAAGATATTGTACTACTCCAATTGTAGAAAACATGCAATAATGAAGACATTACCTGAAAGTCACAATGCTAATTATTATCTTATTGATCTTTTCAAATGATCTTTTTTCTTCTTATGCATGACTCACTATTGTCAAGAAGATACAAAAGCAAAGACACTGTTTCCTGTTACTAAATAAAAAAGGGAATAATTCTCCTCGAACAATCTGTGTCCTCCTCAGGTGGCAAACAAGCAGAATTCTAGCAGCTCTGCTCAGTTTGTCTATTACTCTCTGTAGCCTCTTGTTCCAGATATCAATCAGCATTCTACCCACACTGCCTGCAAAGAAAGTGGAAATAGCTCTGATAAGGCCCACAGATGCTACAAGAAGCATGTTTAGATTTTATATCCCCAATCTCCCTGCTTGTACCAAGACAAAAACAACCCGGCCATAACCACTTGTACTTAACTTTTGTTCATTGTTTTTAATCCAGAGTACATTAAACCTGAAGAAGAGTATGCCAACCTTACTGCTATTAGAAAGGAAGATGAAAAAGGTAAAAATCCAGAACTTATAGTAGTGACTATGTAGTAGCTATATAGTTATGTAGTACACATCTGGGGTGCACAAGGATGTTTTGGGAAAATTTTTCTGGGCATTTTTTTTAGATAGTAGCAGTTACATAGTCAAACTACTTACAATAGAGAAATTAACTTTAAGAAAGAAAAGGGAAAAAAAGTCCATCACCAACCTATGATTCAAAAATTCAACAGCTTAATTTTGAAACTATGCAGGTCATGTTATTACTGACCAAACTGCTAATGGCATATTAAGCTACTTATGTGTACCCTTATTAAAAGGCAGATTATGTYATTCTGGCTTTTAGCAGAGAAGAGGACCTGTGCTACAGTCTATTCAAAGGTCGTCATAAGAGATGAAGTACAAGGTAGGATCTCACTTGTGATTTATTACATATTTTAAAGAATCTTCTGCTCCTCAGATGTTCTGAGCACCGCTGAGCCTGCACAGAAAGAGCAGATGATACTCAGATGTTGCTTTCCTGGCCTATTTTGTAGACAAACGATAAGCTGTTTTTCTCTACTAGTGAAATCCCCAAAATTGCAATTCCTAAGGACTTCAACCTGAAGCAAAGTGCAGAACAGCTTAAAAATGGAACTCGGAGACCCAAACACTGATCTCATTCCTCAAACAGCACCTTATTGCCCAAGTAGCACCATAAATAAATAAATAAATAAATAAATCCATGGAATCACTGCCAGGAAAGATCTTGTTGGACATAGTATACAATCTGGCTCTATATGTATGTGATGAACAAACAGAAAGCAAGAACTATGAGCTGATTAATGTTATTCAAATTGAAAGCTTTCACTCAGATCTGTGCTGCTGTGCATGTCACGATTATCATGAAGTAGTAACTGGATTGTATACAAACAAATAATGAAAATAGTTTAGTCAACCACTACAAAAAAATAATCCCAACTGTACTGTCCTCTAAGCATACTCTAGAAGATTCATATTTGGCCTCTGTACCTGTTGTTACCTAGCAGCAAGGATGACAGCTTCACAGTTCAGCATTACTTCTGCTTTGATGGAGAAGGGATGGGAGGCTAAAATTAACTTCAGGGAAGTTAGCTCTGAAAGAGATTCTGCATCCTGCTGTAGGCTGTTTCTATGATGTCTCTTAAGCTCATTGCCTGTGTTGATTTAATGTTCTTCCATAGCCAGTTCAGGTAGAATTCCAAGGCTTCAGTAAGTCACCCAGACATACTGTATTAGCATTGCACCATATATCCCAGAATCATTGAGGCTGAAAGGGACCTCTGAAGATTGTCTAGTCCAATCTTGACAGCTATATATTTGGTATACATATAGCAGTTGCAACTAACCCATTTAGAGTTACATTAGCACCACATTAACAGAAGAAGTTTTAAGATAAGTCCTTGTCTTCTGTGACACTATCAGTGACTACATGCATTGTTGTATATACCTTAAAGCACCTGTTCAACATACTAACAAGCTGTATACACATAGTAAATCTACAGAAGATCAAAATCACTCAACTGCATTTACTCCCAACTCTCATTATCTGATTTTGACTGCAATACTCAGGTATAGTATAAACATGATCACACATTAGTCTTGTTTTCACTCTATGGCACAGGTTTTCTGTCTACTGAAATTTTCTGTCAACAAAAATGCTTGACAAGAACCACTTACAACTGATTTCTTCTAATTCTTCTGTTACTCTTTATATATTTTTTAAATCAAGTGCAAGGTGTAGTAGCTTCCATGTTGGACTGGAGAACAGAGGCCATTTGATAAAAATATACTCATGAACAGATGTTAGAAAGATTAAGTAATATTATTAGACTCTTAAATTTAAGATTTGAAAGTCTTTTGTATAAAATATCATTTCTGTTCCAGCAGACACTATAGTTTGGCACCATATATTAGCAATGCATAGGTGTAAGATGAATTTTAAGTTAAAATTGGATGTTTTTAGTAAGATAATGAAACTGAAGATACAAAGAATACCGTTAGCCCTGCTAATGACGGACAAGTTTGTTACTTCCCTCTTTTCAGTGTAATCTAGAAACCCTGAYGGTCCAGGTTTGACAGAAGAGAGATGCACCAACAAGCTTTAGTGGAACTATTTTCAGAGAGATCACTAGATCAGTGATACTCTGGAAGTCAGTTCAGGCACAGAAATTTAAGAAATTCCTTTTATTACTGAGTTAAAGTCTATATGTTTTTCGCTGATGTTATGTACTTAGTTAAGAAGTCCTTCAGCCTAGAAATGTGCATCATTTCCTTCATGGTGGTGTCTCTGCTTCTCAGCTGGACCACTCCATTCTCCAGAGTAGCATCAGTTATCAATACAGTGAAGAGAACACTCATCTCATCATATCTGAAAAGAGATCAGCACGCCTGTTACTGCTTTTGAAGTATGAAAGAAAACAGATAAGTTATGTGCAAATGACCATATGCTATAAATTTTTGTTACACTGTACGAAGTCAAGTATGAAAACATTTTCTTGTTGCCATTCCTTTCTTTCCTGAATACATTTCTTTAAGGCATTGGGTCACTTCAGAACATAAAGAGAATTTTATCCAATGACCTATTACACATATTTTTGCAGAATATATTTTTCTTATTTTTTAATAACCAGGCTTACCTTGAAAACTACTGTACATGAACAACTATTCATGTATGTTCTCTCTAGGGAAAAAAATACTCACTGATATGTTCAAAATTCACCCCCAATCAGCCTGAAACTTGTATATGAATCACTTGCTAGCATATTATTTATCTGTACAAATTCCATCACATATACCAACAGTAATCACTCCAGGCTTAAAAAACTTCAGGATCAAGGCCAGATACAGTGTGCGATTTGAAACAGTACTTAAGAATGAAACAGCCAGTCCATATCCAAAAATGGAAAATAAATCAGTTCTAAGTTTATTACTCATCTTAAGAAGTTTATTTTCAAACGAAAGTCTCTAACAGGCATTTCACAATTCAAGAACAATAGCAATGGAAAAGCATGAAAGATGCCCAGTTCCTGTAATTCTTAAGTGATCTACATGGCACTTCGTAACAAAATAATCAAGTTTAAATATAAATTGGCTACTGCACATGATAACTTTTTATTAAGAACTGTTTTATTTTCAGTAGTTCACAGAATCTCATCTTTTACCGTTACAGTTTAAATTACAAAACACTATTTTTCCTTACTTTGTATAAAGTTGCTCCAAAGATATCTGCATGGTTTCAAGATATCCTGGCCATACGGAAATTCTGCATTCTGACAGTTCATTGAATAATCCTTGACAAACCTGTGTTTATTTAAAAACAAAAGTAAAACACAGTCTTTGAGGGTTTGAAATCCTAGGCAAAGAAGCCATTCAAACTGTAGGAATGCTACTACCACACATGCTAGGTGGTATTAATTTAGTGGCTAAAACAAGCACAACGTGGAAAGCAACTTGGAAACTAGATCTCCATTTTTATTTTAAAAATATGCCAAAGTAAGTTTTCTCCTCCTGCATTTCTTAAGCATAACTGACTTAAAAAAAAAAAAAAGAAAAAAAGAAAAAAAAAAAGAAACCTGAAGATGTAACTCACATTACGATAATTATGTAAGATCAGGCTAATTTTGTTTATTTTCCTTCATTTTGCATAAAAATAGTATCAGCTTTATTAATAATAATAAAAGGAGTACATTAAAGCCAGGCAGGTTATCTGCTCCCCACTTTCCACGGTGTACTCCTTTAGCCACAACTTACAAGCTGCACAGGGGAAGCACTACTGGACCTATGTGAACATGACTCTCCAAGAACCACAAAGTAGCAGTATGATTTTCCCCAACACAAACACTGTGACAATTGTAACAGAAGACAACATGGGAAGTCAATGCTCATAATTAAAATGCTTTCTTACAACATACCTGTCTCAGCTCTGTTGTTGGACCTTTTCCTACGTCCAAGGCCACTTTAATAGGTGCTAAACAAGGGTGAAGCTTAAGTACCTAATGTTTCAAAAAGTGACAGATCACTAGATATTTATACTAAATACATTTAAACAGAACTACAGAATATTAAAAAAGCAATTTGAAATTTTTAACTGAAGGGCAGTTTTGCTAGAAAATGTTCTAAATGTGCATAATTTGTCTCATTGAACACAATTATAATATGAAAGAAAGCAAACTGTACTTGATATAACCAGCACACATCTCGTACATTACCATGGCAGAAATTATGAGTCCTGTAAAGAAAATGAAGCTTTGCCAGTAGAGCTGCATCATTTTTAACAATAAGGCCAGAGAAATCCAAGAGACAGCCCACTAGACACTTCACATCCAGTCTACCACCTATTCTTAAAGGAAACAACACTTATTTGAGTAACAAGCACTGTTTTAAAGCTAGCACTGAGGAACTCCAGAAAACATAGTAGAAGCAGGGTTAATAATGGTCCTTGAGAAAAATAACCCACTGCCATCTCTGACCACCTTTTCTACTCTTCTCTAGCAACCTGCAAACTCTGCAGCAAGAAGCCTCCCCAAACATCCTTTCTCCCACGCAGCAACTACATTGTTTCTCATAACTCCTTCATCACTTAAAACAGCCCACTAAGCATCAGAGAGAGGCTAAGACAGGAAAGGTGACCTCAAAACAGGAGAAAAAAATTGCTTATGTGGGTAAGGATTGCAGAGGCAGTACAATGGGCCTAGCCCGTTTACCAGTGAGCGTATTGAGGAAGGGAGCAGAGAATGGAGATGTGAAAGAAGAGGGACATGTTGTGGTAATTTAAACAGAGACATCCGACCAACAAGGCTGCACTCATCACACCCTGCTCAAAACTAACCACAGCACTTCACTGTTGGCTAGTTCAGTTCATCCTGGGGCTTTTACAGACATATCTGCATTGACCTGGGATGTGACATTTTCTATTCAAGTTTTGTACTTAAGACTTGTACTTAAGACTTTTCCGCTATCTGTTCTTCTTTATGCTTTCTACAGAAACTTACCTTTCTCTGTGAATTTTTCTTTTTTATTAACGGATTCTCAACTAGCTGTAGAGAATCAAAGAGATACGCTAATGCTCCTCTGTCCAGATTTCCACTCACAGATAGAACATGAGGAATAACATTCTTCCTTCCATCTCGGCCCTGAAGGAGAAGGGGAGGGGGGAAGAAAAAAAAAAAAAAAAAGGATACCTCAAACACTGCCTCAAAGGGTCTTTTATTTACTTTAAACATGTAATGAACCATTGATCTCAAGCACCCTGTCTGTATTTCAAATGTGAGAAAACAGGTATTTTAAAAAGTTGCCAGCAACTTTAGAGAGTGATAATTATTAGTTAAGACTGTAATGCTGGGAATGTAAAATACATGAGGAAGATGACATATTTTCCTGTCCCTACTTTCTGATAATAAATTTAAATCTACTTGCAATACACTTGAAACTGCAAGTTCTTTTGGAGCTGTGTAGATTCTTGTGGTCAGGTGAAAATAATCTGGCTCCATGATTTCAGAAATTGCTATCTCACCTAACAAGTGCCCCATTTTCCAACTTCTGTACAGAAGTAAGAAAGCTGCAAAAACAGAAATTAAGATGTTCCCCTGTCAAACACATTCACATTCACTCCATTCCCCCTTTTGTCTTACTGGATGTGATATAAGCTTCATAATAAAGCCACATGCACAGGTTACGATTCTTTCAGCTACATATGTAGTACTTCTAAGCATGTAATGAGACAAGCTATAAAAGGAAACATTTACAGATTCTTTTTGATGTGAACTTAGCAAAGAAACACAGACTTAATCTTAACAACAGCTCACCGATAAAGACTACACAACTGACAACTGCTGTCTTGTCACTATACCTCATTTCTAATTTCAAAGAACTCCACGCAAAAATTATTTAGCTTCTATGCCTATTTTATATGCAACAATAAGATCATCAAAAGGAGGTTCGACTTCAGAGTACCAATTACATTGCTTTTACTACAGCAGAATAAAAAGATGGTCACATGTCAAGCAACTGGATCACCAAGAGAAAAATCATTTCTTTCACACATCGTTTTTATCAAAAAACATTTTTAATATCATAAAACTAAGGTAAGGCTTACAAGTAATTTTGATCTATTCTCTGGATACATTTTTAACAGTTCAGCATCACCGAGATTTGTCAATGTTTCTATTGCTTCCTTCCCCCAAGGAAAGCCATAGTATAAATTAAATCCTCTTCTTCCTTCTTCATCCTGAAAGTCACTGCTGCTGAAGTTAGATGGGCCTATTGCAAACTGAAAATTAAAGATATAAGAGGTGAACCATTACTGTGCATGCTATATTAATCACAAATAATAAATCTCTTAAGGAAAGCTAAAGTCCGTGAGATGCTTTGGCTTGAAGTGCAATGTGCTTTTTATAAATTACTATCCAAAACACTTTGTTGTTTTATAGCACCTTGATGTCAAATCACATACAAAAGCAAGACTTTTGCTTGTCTGCAAGTCACGTAATGAACTATTTAACAGATTTGTCACAAGCAGTTTAAGTAGTTTTTCTGCTTCTTGCAAGAAACATATGCATTTCAGTAACGAACAACTGGCACTACAGCTCCACAAAACCTACCACAGTGCCTATTCCCTCTCTTCAACTATAAAGGGAGGGTCCAAGACTTAAAATAGTAGAAAAGCACAAGCAACTACCTTTCTCCACCACTGGAGCCTCTGACGTAACCAGTAATCAAGCCATTGTCCTGCAGTTCTGGCAGAGCTAAACCATACAAGGGAAGATGTGGTCCTTTCGCCTATTCTTTAAACAATAGCAAGGTCAGCAAATTAACTCCTTCAAAAATAATAGGAAAAAAGCAAGAGACAGTGTTCAAAAATAATCCAAAAGCAAAATATGTGCAAAGAGCTGGTTTAAGTATGAAAAGGGATTAATCATTCTTCATTACTGTACCTGCTGAGGTTTTCGTTGCATTGTTCACTTTCTGGAATAGAGTGAAAACATACTCCAATTTGAGCAAGGCCACAAGGCAGTCTCTTGTTTACCAACTCTAAACAGTTAATGTACTGTGCTAAAGCACCTGTCAAAAGACAAATAATTAATTTCAGTAGGCACTAGAAAAATTTTAATTTTTTAATTACAGTGAATGCATAAATGAATTTACCCACAAGTCAAGGCAATAATGAAGCTTTAAGATCCCTGTGCTACTTAGGCCATTTACATGTGTGGTCTAAATCAGCTTTGACACTGGGCTGACACTAGGTCAGCAGCTTGTACAGCACGATTGCTCTAGGTACTTTAGCAACCATGATTTTAATGAGCCCGTTTCCTAATTGTGGAAAGCATTAGATGCATGTTTGGGCACTCGTGCCGCTCGGGCCCTTGCAAAGGGCACCAGCTCCCTGCGAGGGGATGAAACTTCCCCAGCGCGCTGACACAGCCAGGAGCTGTACGCAGCGGCTTCGCCCGCAGCCAGCGAAACGCGAGCGGGCGGCCCAGAGCCTCCCAGGGACCTACCGGGAAGCAGGGACTCGCGGAGCAACCCCGCGGCCTCCAGCACCTCTTCCGCGGGGCGGCCGCCCGGCTCCCGGCCGCCGCCCGCGCCCCGGAGGGCTTCGCGCAGCGTCTCGGAGGGCACCAGCCGGAGAGCCTGCCCCGCCGGCGGGGCGCCCGGGCCGGGCGGGCCGTGCAGCGGCGCCTCCACGGCGAGCACCTGCTCCCGGAAGGCGGCCACCGCCTCCCACCACTGCGCCGCCAGGTTGCCGCGCAGCGCCACGCCCAGGGGCCCGAAGCCCGGCGGGCAGCCGCTGAGGTAAGAGCGCCAGGGCCGCAGCGCCGCGCCGCCCCGCAGGAAGTGCCGCCGCCGGCACACCTCCAGCAGCGCCTCCGCGCTCGCCGCCTCGCCGCCCGCCGCGTAGGGCCGCGCGG
>NW_028186258.1:5253944-5276647 GCF_003343005.1 Rhea americana
GCCGCGCTGCCTTCGCGGCCGTTTCGCGCTCTCCGGCCCCAGGCGGGTYGGCGGCCGCGGAGCGGGGGGAACGGGGACACCGGGGGATGCGCGCAGCCGCGGGAGCCGATACACCGCTCCGCGCGGCCTCGGGGTTTTTCAGCCAGAAAGCGTCGAAACCGCAGAGATGGAACCTGATGTTCCAGCAGCGCGTTCAGCTGCGACGGGGTGGGGGAAGCGGTTGCTCGATAGCAAAGTTTCCGGCTGGCTGCCTGGCACGGCAGCAGAGYGGTGGAAGTTTCCATACGCGGGTTTGTGCCAGTGCCAGTGGGCAGAACGTAAAGGAGAAAAAGCGCGCTGTTTGCGATGAAAAATCCGTGTGTGTTAAKGCCCAGCAGCCGTGGCTGTCTCCTGCGCACGCAGCCCCAGAGGGCTGGTGGAGTTAAAAAGACGACTTGTTAGCAGGCCGCTAGGTCGGCTGCTCTACATTCGCCGCGCAGGCCTGCCCTCAGTTCAGTTCTAGCGCTAGGTCTCTCGCAGAACCGAGACAGCGTTGTTCAGCATCGTTCTGAAGGCAAGTACTCGCTGGGCGGGACCTTTCCTTGAGAAAGCATTTCCACTACCCCAGTTCCATTCAGAAACACCAGAAAGCAGCACACGAGTACATGGCCAAAAGATTCAAGCTATCTTTTCTCCTTTTTCGTTTTCCCCAGAGGTGTGTTCCTAGGAGAAGGGGGGTAAACGACAGTGAATACTAGTCCGGTCAAACTGTTTGAGCTGAAAGTTGCTTCAGCTTCCAGAAGTAGCCGACTAGTTTTTAGCAGGTGCCAAGTTTGACCTAATTCCACAAATGCCCATAACCTTGAAAAAAACTCTACTAGAATACATCATTAATGAAGCGCTCACCTTCACAAGCTTTCCTGCTTTTCAATGCACTTTTTTGACTAGTGGCTTGCACATGCTTATATGGGTTTCACTTTGACAAGTGTGCTTGGTGCTGTCTCCCATATAAAAGGGGCTGAGGCTGTTTAAAAGCTCTCTGCATCACTTAATTTTATTTTGAAAGACCTGAGTCCACCTGCTTTAATTTAGCAAGAATTTTAAAATACATTTTTTTATTACATATATTTTTACATTTATTGTATTTTATACAATTATCAAAATTTTAAATAGAAAGTTTTTTGTGTCTTTTAAGTAATTGATCTAGAAACTTAGCAAATATCTCAAATTTCAAAGATGAGCAATGATAATTTGCTCAACTTCACATTGACAGTACCAGGGACAGACAAGGAAAGAAAAATTTTATAAAGGCAATTAAAATACTTTCTACATTGCCAACTAATTTTGGACTTAACATTTAAGTATTTTAGGATTCCAGCTAAAGCTCTTACTGCAGCAGTGAATGATCATTAAAAGTGATAAAACTCATGATAAAAAGTGGTAATACATATTAAAAAAACCACAAACCACCACCATCTCTGAACAGGCTGTGAAGATCACCACAAGCCATGCCACTTGGGAAAGCRAACACCCAGAACAAAGCACAAGCTAGAAAAAGCCTGAGGCTGTGAGGTATAGAACAACACCTTCCAGAACTGCAGCTCTAGAAATGCTGAAWTACTAAGTAATTACTGACTTGGGTTCAAAGAAACTGGACACAACTGCACCCCAATTCTTGCACAGACATTCAAGGTTAGATCTATTTAACCAAAGAAACAAGTGGGAGGAGAGAACTGAAGGTCAGTGTTAGCTGGAATTTTAAGCTACTATACTTGAAAGTATTAAGTGCTTTAACTAACCCCAGGATCAAGTGCTTCTTCGCTTCCAGCTATGCATCTAGTCAGGGAGACTTTGAGACTACAGAGTATTTGCATGTATTGCTAATCTCAGGGGAGCTGCGTGTGTCTGTGTAAATCTGCAAAGCACATTGGAAAGAAAAGCAGCTTTTTTTTTCCTGAAGCAGAATGCCAAACTGAACAGCCCCCTTCCCCCCTCCATAAAGGAATCATTGCTCAATACCAGCTGAAGTGTAATGTGAAGTTTTAATACTAAGGCCTTCCTGCATCGCTGAAGCTCATAGTAAGCCTGCATGCTAACTCACAAGGCCTGAGAGCTGTAGGTACATTACACTCAAGCCTAGCCTGCACATTTGCTCATGTGAAGGCAACACCTAAGAGTGCTGCAAAGAAAAAGAAAGTGGGGAGGAGAGGAAGAGCTTCTTATAGTTGTCCCAAAAGCTCATTAGCAACACCATTCAGTATTTTTGRTTAGCAAGATTTTAAGCTATACTATTACTCCAAAGAATCTTTTCCAAGACCTGGCCCTACTCTAGTTAGAGAGAGAAGAGTATCCTTTCTAAGAGTTGTTTAGAAGCCAGTTTTAATTTTCTTACCCCTTAAAGTAGAGCCTGCCATGCAAAGCAATCTAGCCCAATCAAGGCAAGGCTGGGTTTTATCTTAACTGCTTAACCAGACACAGTTGAGAAACCCTTCTTGATTTTTTTTTTATATTAAATTGACATTCCATTAGTGTGAAGTGTGCACATGTTGAGAAAATTGCAATTTGAAAGAAAAGTCGTTCTTCAAATATCTTTATTGGAAGGCCATGCACTGCCTTCATTACTGTATTTCAAATCACTGTACATTTACTTTGAAAACACTGTCTGCATTTTCTAGTACAAAAAACTAAAAATTGTTTCAGGAATGTAGAGAAATATTCAACTTAAATAGCGAAAAAAGTGCACCATAATTACTGCTGCACTGCAGTCATTTCTGCATTTCCCATTTCTTAAATAACTATCCTGTCTTGATAACACACAATATAAAGAGCAATTATGAAAAACCGAGACATTTAAATACACTAAGTTATTGAGAATAATTTGCTGGCATTGGGTAACCTATCATAGGAGCAGCACCAGTGGCAGGATACGCATACTGCTGTTGGTTCATGCCATTGTGCATATTTGCAATGTTACTTCCATACTGCTGATCATAACCGTTCTGGTAAGCTCCTGCAGGGTTACCAGCCCTGAAGCTAGCTTGCATGCCTGCAGCTGCAAAACCATTTCCAAAAGGAGTTCCGTTACTGTAGCTTTGGGCACTGAAGGTCCCATTTTGAGCTTTTGCTCCAAAGTCTCTCTTTCCTAGTGCACCATAGTTTCTCTCAAAGTTCTCCCTCTCTCTAAAACTACTAAATCCACCCCTTTTGCCCGCAGAGTATCTGTCACGTCGATCACCTCGGGAACGACCTATTAAAGGAGAAAAAAAAAAGTTATAAAGGTTGCATCTTAGGTTAGTCAAGTGAATGAATTTAATCTTACAGCCCTCTGACTACCAATGAATCCAAAAGGAGAGAAGACTGTTGTTGTTGTTTTGGTCCCAGCAAGACAATCCTACTATGAAATGCAGACCCGTTAGGGTCAAATGAATTTGTAATGTGTAATTTGACTTTCCAGTGTGTTTTGAGAAGAGAGGAAGCTATACATTGTAGTAACAGCAGTACTTACCTGAACCTCTGTCTTCAATCAACTGAAGCAATTTGGGGTTGATGGCTTGATTAGCCTCCCGAAGCACAGAGATGAGGTCATTTACTTGCTTAATATTGTTAGGAGTAAAGAATGTGTATGCTGTGCCTGTTTTGGTACTGCGGGCAGTTCGTCCAATTCGGTGGATATAGTCCTCTGAGGAGTTAGGGTAGTCATAATTGATGACAAATTTCACATCTTCCACATCTGTAAAGTGTTGCAGTGTGGCAAAAGGCAATGTACAAAGTTTTGCACACCACAACAGCCAAATCAGAGATAAACGTTAGACAATAGTACTTTAAAGGAAGTAATGGCTGCAAAGAACGTTGTTAGAATTATCCATTTCTGCATGAATATTGTGGAAGAGAAAGTTATGCACACTCCATCTGTTCCCATCTTACCCACCCTGTGATCCAAAACCTTACCATAAAGGAGTATGCATTTGCTTGTCAATCCCAACTCAAGAGTCCCCTTTACAAATCATCAAGTGACATCTGAATGCTTCTTGCAGTAGGGCCACTAAAGCTCACAGCAGCCTCTTCATGTGCTCATTTGAGGACCTTAGAGTAAAAACATACAAGGTCCTTCACATACACACTCATCAGAAGCTCAAAAAAAGAGAGGGCCACACTGTTCGTCTTGCCAAGACCTTTGAACTGCAGCTGCAAGAAAAACATACCTGTCCCCCAAAAGTCACCAAGTTGTTTTTATGCACTGTGTCTCGTCTAGGCAAGCGCTTCCAAGAAGCCAGGGTTCACTTGAGAATGTGTCTCTCTCTGGCAGGTCTCGACATGACGACTATGTAAAGGTGGAGGAACTTCGACTTTCAAAGGCATTTAGAAAAGCCATTGCTTTCCTGCCCCACTTGCTAAAGTGAGAGGTGGACTTTTTCTCAGATTTCATGTGCCAGTACTCACCAATTTGTACAAGGCTTAGTACATTTTAAAGCTGCTCTCTCCATTTCATGGTTGAAAAAAWATTTCATTAAACATTGAAGTTTGTAATTATTTTCTTCGACATTTCAGCAAACTCACTGAAATTCAAAGACCCACAGATCACAGCAAACAATATGCACAAAACTAATGGTACTGCACCATGGCAAATCATGCAAAGCATGGAGAAAAGAGAAATACCAGGGCAAAGTGAACTGTGAATGAGACTGCTTGTTTCATGAGAGAACAGTTTATGGGGTAGTAGTTTAAAGGATGATCTTTGCCTTTTGAAGATTACTGGCACACAATGCTCTCAGCTTTCACCTCTCTATTTGACTGGAAGCAGCCAGCCGATCATTTCCACTAGTCCTCCATCCCCCTCGAGTCCTCCGATTGTCATGCCTAGGCCTTGCCACAAAGACTGCACCTTTATGTGAAGAAAACTTAGAAAAATGCAGAGGTTAAAGAAAGCAATAGACTTTCTTTAATAACTTTGGGCAAYTGGCATTATGAGTTCTACTAACCTAGACCTCTGGATGCAACATCTGTAGCAATCAGGATTGGTGCTTTTCCATGTTTGAATTCTGTAACAGAGGCAGCTCATCAGTTTCTTCATTTATCAGCTGACACGGAAAATACAATTAAAGTAATCACTAAAACACTCACCATTTAGAACCCAGTCCCGCTCCTGCTGACTTTTATCACCATGGATACCCATTGCTGGCCACCTGAAAAATAAATTGACTGATCAAACTTGAAGCATTAGTTGAGTAGTTTCATTGATCAGCAAAATTAAGTTTACAGATTAGTTTTATACAGCTTCTAGAAATAGTTTTAGTATTTTAACTGACACCCGGTATTGCTGTATTAGTTTTAACACCATGGTGTCAAGCTGTTGCTCATGATGGTTCAAGAGCTTGCTTACAATYTGTTGGAGTAACTGACTGAAGTTCAAGCGACTATTTACTTACCCATCTCTCCTCATTTTCCTGGTAAGATCATCGCATCGTCTTTTGGTTTCCACAAAAACAATTGTTTTATTTTCCTTCTCACTCATGATTTCTTCCATCAAGCGAATAAGCCTTTTTTTGAAAAGGTGACAGTTAAAACTTAGATCAACCCACTGTACTGTGCAAGYTTATTTCACCACCAGTCTGTTTTTTATTTAGCAGTATCAGACCAGTGCCAGAACTTCAAGATCAATTCACTTCATAAATTTATCACCTAAAACTGACCACTTAAAATACTGCTATGAACATTTTATCCCCACTGACTACTTACTTGTCATCTTTCTCTACATCGTGACACACATCCACAATCTGAAGAATGTTGTGGTTTGCACTCAATTCTAATGCTCCAATATTGATGTGTACATATTCTTTCAGAAAGTCTTCAGCCAGCTGTCTTACTTCCTTTGGCCATGTGGCACTCCACATCAGAGTCTGCCTGTCAGGCTAGAGAAGGAGACGGGGTTGGCACAAGACTCCTGAGCCAAATGCCCAGTCAAAAGAAGAAAAAAAAGTCCACCCAGACAAGCCCAAATGAGCTAACTATACTGGTCTTGTTTTAAAGAATATAATCACGTATGTTTATATAATACTGAAATGTATGTACACACACATACTCACTCTGATCTGATCTACTATTTTTCTGATCTGTGGTTCAAATCCCATGTCAAGCATTCGGTCAGCTTCATCAAGTACGAGGTAAGTACACCTCCTGAGATTGGTCTTCCCAGCTTCTAAAAAGTCTATAAGTCTCCCAGGTGTTGCAATGCAGATTTCCACACCTAAAACACAAACAGTAAGTCAGCTGAAGCAGTTTCCACATTGCCTCACACAGATGCATCAAGGCTTATCCATACCTCTTTCTAAGTCACGAATTTGTGGTCCCTTTGGAGCACCTCCATAAATACACGTAGACTTCAAACGGCATGCTCTACTATATTCTGCAGCTACCTGCTGCACTTGTTGAGCCAATTCACGAGTTGGTGCCAGCACAAGACACTAGAAATAGGATGTCCAGCTTTTAGTTCAGTAGTTAGTTTGAAGRAACAAAGTCTCTAGTCTTACACATGTTTTAACATAGTGGTATATAATCTTTCCATTCAAATGGTATATGTCAGTAAGACAGATTTATTTGAATAGACAAAACTAGCAGACAAGTAAACTAGTATCTGCACCACCACCAGACACCAGCCCATGCTGTGTGGTTAGATGGTATATTTGGAAGTCACCAGTTTCCAGGGGATGATTTAGCCCTGTTCTGCAGAATTTTAAAGCAAAGTAAGTGAATCTGGGCTAATGAAACAATCTTGGAAGACTACTGAAACATGGAAACATTTTATCATTGCAGTATTTCTCATTGAGTACAGAATGCTTTCCTATATTCACACATAAGCATGAACAATTAGACTAACAAGTCCACATTCTTTTTTAAATTAAGATCTCATTTCATTTACAAATACTCACTATAGGTCCATCTCCTCGCTCTAGGAATGGCTGATGATTTATATGCACGATGGCAGGCAACAAGTACTGTTTGGAGAAGGGGGAAAAAAAAGAAACCTCATTACAGTCTTCTCAGAAGCGTTCATACTGCATTAAGCCAGGCAACATTATCACTATTGAAATTCAGCAATGCTCTAAATTTCAAATCAAAACTTACAGACAGCGTTTTCCCTGATCCAGTCTGTGCTACTCCAACCATATCCAGTCCACTCAAGGCAACAGGCCATCCTTGTGCTTGAATAGCAGTTGGTTCAGTGAAGTTCTGCCTCTGAATCACTTCCATAACATTTGCTTGAAGAAGAAATTAGAACTTGTTAACTTGTTTTCCAGGCTTGCTTAAGATGAAGTCTATCAGTACACTACTCTGCACTTACCAGGAAAGTTAGCTTCATAGAAGTTTATAATTGGTTTTGGACAGTTATGGCCCCTGACTGTAACTTCTTTGCTTGATCTGTACTGTTCAACCTCTTGCTGCAAGACAAAAACCCCATGATTGGAAATAAGCTTTGATAGCAAAGCTATCATTTAAGTTACCTCATCCATGCCCCATGCTCTTCAGCATGTTTGTTATTTTGTTTACTTTTGCACAAGTTGGATAGGGTACATACCACAGTACGTCTAACTACATCAGGATGTTCTTGATAGAAGTTTTTCTCAAATTTGGGCAGCTCATCTAAATTCCATTTCTTTTTTGTAAGCTTCTCCCCAGGGTTTCCAAATTTCTTTCCAGATAGAGGTCCACCTCTACTTCCTCCAAAACGAGGGGCTCCAAACCTAGAGAAGAATACACCATAATACAGAATCCAGGAGTAACTTTTTGCCCTTTTCCATATACAACTTGATCATTATCTTCACAACCAAACCTGTAACTTGACAATTCAGTTTTGTAAGTCTCATGAACATCTTATAAAACTCCAAAAACATACTGAAGTCACAGATGCCACAGTTCATCTAGTTATAACTCATATTCAGAAACTAAGGTAACACATCACCTCACAGTTCCCACAAAACGAAGCTGAGACTAACTGACAAGCTATAACATAGCAAGAACATTAAAACRTCTGTATAACCCCTATGATCAAAATGGTTTCCCACACAAGTGACACTCTTATTATGCATCAGCCTACAGAAAGTGAACAGGGGCAGTTACAAGATCTTGGGACTACTTTCCGGTAAAAGGTTGTTTTTATAACCCAAAGGGCTGGCTCCTCAGCAACAATGTTTTTATGAGGTCATGCATTTTAGATCGGGTCCTTTCACTCGGGAGAGGCTCGTCTCAGAAGCCTTCCCTCACGGCTCTGCAGCACGGCTTTAAGCGAAGTGAATCCGTGCACTGAGGGCCGCTAAACCGGGTCTGAGCGGGGTGCTACCTCCCCCACCCCGACTGCACCCCACTGCCGGCCGGGCAGGCGCTGGGAACGATCCTCCCAACACAACACAGCGCTCCCAGAGGGGACCTGCCCGAGTGGCCGCTGCTTCCTGCCAGCGCTGTTTCCTTTGTCTCTCATTTCTGTCTACGCCACATTTTCCAGCCGCTGCCATTTTAGAGTCTGAGCTGGGCGGGGGGGGGAGGAGGAGGAACAAAGGCAGCAGCAGCAGCCGGCATTTTGATTTCCCCTCAGTCACCGCATGGCGGGGCCGGCCATTAACATCCGCTTACACAACACAAAGCGGGAGCCGGCCGGCTTCTGCCAGCAGCAGCTCGCACCGCCGTCCCCGCCGGGGGGTGGGGGGAAGGGAGAGAAGGGAACCGCCCTACCGAGAGCTCCCCCAAGGCTTCTCCGGCATCGACGAAGCACCCGGCCAACCCACTGACCCACAAACCTCCAGCCCGCCCGCCACTCCTCAGTCCGCCCCCGCGGCCGAGGTGGGGGGGGACAGAGGGGGAGAAAGGGGCTGTGTGGAAGGACAAAAATCGAGCTCTGCAGGCGCCATCCATACTCGGGGTGCTCCCCAGAGAGCGCTCGACTCCCCTTCCCTCGACCGCGCCCCTAATAAGGGCTCAGTGGCTCTGCAAAGGCGGAGGGATTTAGCCACCTCCCCGGATTATGCAGCCACCCACACATGGTGGCGGCCCTCAGCGGCGCCGAGAGCAACTGAAGCCATTTCCTTCTTCTCCCCCCCCCCCCCCCCGCCTCGGCTCTCGTCACGAAGCTCCGGAGCCTTGGAGACGGCAAGAGAAGGGCTCAGGGCCCACCCCCCACGCCTCGACGCCATTTTTAACGGCTTAAAAAGAAGAAAAAAAAGAAAAAAAAAAAGCAGCCAAAGCCCCCACAGGTGGTTTAGGAGTCCGGACGCTGGCGGCGGCTAGCGCCGGCCGGGCCCCCGGACTCACCCTCTATCCCTGTCGCTGGAATACCCGGGCATGCTGATGGAAGCGATGGTGGCGAGTTCCGGTCACTAAAGTGGGTGCTGAAAGATACCGTCGGATCCGACGCCGTTGCTGGGGGGCCACTGAATGTAGAACGCCTCGCTGCCCGGATGCCGGTTATATAAGGGGTGCCGCGGAGGCTGCTGGGAGCCGGCTGATGACGCAGCCGTCGAACCCGCCCCTTGTTTTATGTAAGCGGCCCGAGSTAGCCGGAGTCTCCACCCCCACCCCGGTGAGCGTGGCCGCGGCTCGGCCGACTGACCGGCTTTTGCGCTCGCGGGCGGAAGTCCCCCCTCCCCCTTGGGGGCGTGGCCTCCGCTGTCGTCATTGCCCGGCAGCGGCGGCGGGGAGGCGTCTGCCCCGCCCAGCGCCCACGCAGGGAAGGGCGCGAGTCGCCACGCCTGCGCAGTAGCGGCGTGCTGCAGGCCGCGGCCTAGCGTCGCCCGCTCGACCGGTGAGGGGAGGCCGGAGCGGCTTTAGCCTGATGGGAACAGCGATTTGCTCCCGCCACGTTTTAACTACGGACAAAACAGCAGGTCTGACACCGTAAGGGAACGCTGACTGACTAGCGACCTCCTTCTGCACATACACATGACCGGACAGAGCCGTAGCAAAAGCAGATTTTATCTCGGGGGACAAAAAGCAAAGTCAGCCACAGGCGTACCTTGGCTTTTCAAGAAGCTGAGGGAGCTGGACGCACAGAGCATCTTGAGCTTAACAAGCTGGTCATAAACGATTAGAAGAGCAGACAGATAAAATACGTACTGAGCAGTTTTTAGACTTACCCACTGCCTGCGCACGTTCATAAATATTAGAATTCATGTGGTTGGAAACAGGCACTATTTTTATCTTTTTAGATTCCACAACAGGTCTAGTAAAGCAATTTAAAGGTCACAAGGAGTGCACCAGTGCACTGAAGGACACTGCTGCTTGTTTAGAAAGCACAGGCGTAMTATATGTCAAACACCTGAAGCAACTAGTGTTGCTTACCTTCCCTGCTTGGTTAGCTTGAGGAGTAACTTGAATGTCTTGCTACCTGTGGCTTTAAGCACATACAACATAAGGCTYGAAGCATAAATACAAGCAGCCATATTGCCAGACCTCCTGTTTCAGAGTGCTTTAACACCACCCTCACTTTACAGCCTCCCACCTTCCAGGAATCTGTGGTTTAAGACTTCTGAAACAAAAATAACATAACTGTATTTGACAATTACAGATTTTTTTTGCATTTTTGTTGTATTTATGCTCGATTTATCTTCTGAAGCATTCTGTGGCAGTTTCACAATATACACTACCCCCAAAAAACTTCCTTTTTTCTCCCAGCATATTGAYTGCTAAGAACAAGGGGGCACTAACAAAGTGAATTGTTAGAAATGGTAAATGATAACTTTCTATCTGCTTTATTGCTGTCCATAAAGGGTATACATATTTTCTCAGTTACCCCTTTTCTAAGTCAAAGACRCAGTCTAATTATTTCTCCTTTAAAATGAATTCCACATTTCTAACAATCCTTGCCATTTTAAGCTTATTGACAAGAAATGCACATAGAATGCAAAATCTGCCCCCCCATACAGATTTACATAAGGCATATTATTTCCTATTTTTTTTCCTTTTTTTGATTACTGCTAAGATTGGAGCAAAGTTTTCAAAGAACAGTACTAGATGATTGCATGACCAGCCCTCAAAAGTAACACCTGTTAGGCCTATCCTTTAAAAAAAATGTATACCACAGCTGTTTCTTTCTCATACATGTTACTTACGTAACTCCACAAAATTTCACCTAAAGAAACGTAACTATGGGAACCTCTCATAGTTTTCATGTCATATGCACACACTTAAGACTGCAAGTAACTTCAATTTCCTCTTTGAAAAAAGAAACTTCCTCATTTTTGTTTCAGTCTTAATTTAAACACATTTTTTATTTTCCTCTGTTCTGTTTTTTGAACAAGTGTCTGCAATATAAAACAGAGGCTTGCAAGCTATGTTTGTAACAAACTGTTTCCTGGGGCAACATGGAAATTCCAGAATTCCTATGCAGTGCTGTATACTTAATAAGGAAGAAAGTACACTTTCACGATCAAAAGCCTCCAAAAACTAGCAGCTAGTTATAAAGTAGGCTTCGCTAGACAAAACMTATTTCTAGTAAAGGTTCTGGCACTGTCATCCATTAAAGTTATCAAGTTACCCATTTTCCTAAGCAAACCTACATCACCYGCTAATTTAAACCAACCTCCCCAATTGTACACTAACCCTTTTAATGTAAATACCACCTTCACTTATCAGCAAAGAATCCAGAGGCCGGCTCTGCAAGCTCAAGTGCTAGAATTTTTCCCCTGCTCCACCTCGCCTGCCAAAGACAACCCTCTCCCCTCCTCATTCTCTGAAAATCCGTAAAAGGAAAAAAAAATCACCACACTTCAGAGTAGTTGAGGACAAAACCTCTTCAGCAAACCCTCCCCAACTGTCCGCGGAACGGAGCCCGAGTTGAATTTTTTTGTCATTATTTATTACACTGCCAYGTTAGGCCGCAGGCCGCCTCGCAGTCCGTCGGGCTCCCCCGGCGCGGCGTGGCGCGGCGCGATTCACCCACCGCCCGCTACGACGCTGACAGGCGGCGGCGGCTGCGCCGGCCACGCGGGCAGCTCGCGCGAGACCAGCGCCCCCGCCAAGGGCCGCGCGCTCCACGCATGCGCAGGGGCGCATGCCGCAGACACCCCCCTCACCCGCCCGCCTCATCACTAACGGCCGCGCGCAAAGAAGGTTCCGGCCACGTGACCGCGATGCGGTGTCTCTCTGAGGCACGGGCTCCCTACCCCTCCTCGTCTCCACGGCAACCAGCTGCTGTACAACCCGCAACGGCAACGCCGACGGAGGCAAGCCCGGGGCGGACCATCCCCAGCCGCAGCTAATCGCGACGGCTCTCAGCGGGAGTTCCCCGCCCCTTCCGGCGGGGCATACCCAATCAGCGTGCGAGACGTCGAGAGGAGCTATTTAAATTACCCGGGGCGGGGCAGCGCCCCATGTCCGTTAGTGCGCGTGAGGCGCTGTCACCGGGCGCTCGCACCATGGGCAGCTCTGAGGAGACAGGTAGGGGGAGCGGGTAGGGGGCTCCTAAGGAGATCACCCGTCTCTGCCCCGCAGGCTGCCTCTCTGACCTGCTCTCGTGCTAGGTCGTGGCGTGTCCCCATCGCCTTGCGGGGCCTCCCCGCTGATGGGGTGGGTGCTGGAGGGGTGGCTGGCTAGGGGCTAGGTGGAGAGCAGCTTTTTCACCTCCTCCTTATTTTTTTTATTTATTTTTCTGTTRCTCCACTTTATTCGTACATTTTTTTCCCCTTAGGATTTCCCTTTTTGTTGTTTTGTGGTGTTTTAATGCTTTTTATCACSTCTTTCTCTCTTAATGATACTTTAAAGCTGGAAATAAAGGATAAACGCCAAATTCCTTAGGACTTGCCATCCTGAACTGTAGGAGATGCTACTTTAACACTTTGTGCACCAGAAAACAAAGTGTGAGGGTAAGGTGTCTTTTTGGAACAGAGTGAAGGTGGAAGTGTAATTCCCTTGGTATACAGTAATAACAATGGGACAAGTATCTGTATCTGTAGTAGTAACACTATATATATATTTTTTCTTACACAGATGTCTTATCCCATTTTTAGCAATTTAAAATCCTTGATAATACTTGTTAAAAATCCTCTTTTCTTTGCTACATTATTATGTAGAGAAAATCAAATCTCAAAAAATCATAGACYAGCACACATATAAAAACTATTTTCTTTACAAGTTAATATTTGCAGTGYGTGGCAAAGAAACTGTAGAGGAAACGTACTTTAAACCATTCTCAATTCAGAACTTTTAAAGCAAAAATTTTGGTAAACACAGGCTGCATATGTACATGCTTCTCATCGCACTCATGGTATCATCAGTCCTAGGATTTAGCTTTATTGATAAATATTTACACTAGCAGTGTCACCATTGCCTAAGAACATTCAGGAGATTGGGTTTGTAAGAGATCAACTCATGTTGCTCAAAAAACATGAGTTTGACAATTGTTGTCATGTTATGCTTAAACTTAAAAAACCCTATAACTTAAATTTATGRTGTCTTCAAAGATGCTCTGATCAGCAAAAGAGCAAMTTCTGAACTCTAAATCATCACCCTAGGATTGAATGTCAGTGCAAAGGATGGGTTTGATTGAAAAATTGTTTTGGTATCACCAATCTAATTATAGGTAAATGTTATTTATATCTTCAGTGCCAGTAAAATATTGACATGTAAGACTTYCAAGGTTTGGAATTCCTAGTTATGCAGACAGAGAAAAACCTGGTTTCCTTTATCTGTCAGGAAAGAAAAAGACTATCTAACTGTATCCTCTAGCTCTCAGGTCCAGTTGTATCCTAACTATATACTTGAACAGGATGCTGTCATGTATAATTTCTCACTCTTTACCCATCCTTCCACCTGAAGGAAGACAGGGCACAGAACAGAAAGCATAATAGTGGACTCCAACAGGTTCTCTAGTCTGGATGATAAGTGTGGCATGACTGGATATACCAGATACTGCAGAGTCACAGACAATTGGATTAAGTCCCATGTCTAAACCTTTTTCATTATAACTAACCATGTCTTATTCCTGGGTCCTCACTTCATCATTAATGTTTTTTTTTCTTAATAGACTGGGTTGATATTGCCAATGATCTTTTGAGGAGTTGTCACATAAACCAGCACATAAAGCAGCTCTCAGAATGTGGTGCTGATGTGTTTGTTCGTCTTTATGAATCAATTTTAGGAGAAAAAGTACCAGGTGGGAACATTAATTTCTAACTTTTTTTTTCTCTCTGTATGTTTATTAATGACCAAAATCAAAATGAACTTAGAACTATCTAATGCTTTTAAGTGCGTGCAAATGTTGCATACTTCATCTAACACGTATGGCTGATTACTGTAGTGGCTGAATAATCTGATGATATGACACTGTCTACTGTAGTGGTGTAGTGGCTGACTATTCAGATGGTAAAATGTTCCATCTTTTCCACACTGAACATAGAACTACTAGTTACTGTGTTATAACCTCTTGGCCTATCCTAGACAAACCCACTGTAGTAAAATTTTGGGTTTAGGGATGAAGCTGCTTGTAGTAGGTCCCTGTGAGAAAGTTAGTAAGTATTACAAAGGCAACGAAGGTATAAAATAATCAAAGTTTCTTGTTCTTGTCTCCTGTGAATTTAACTGAGATGCAAACCTTCTACACTGACTTTATTACAAGGTCAAAGGGATCATGTCAAACTATTTTTTTAATCTTCCAAGGGTTGTGCTTTGAAGAATAGCATTTTCTTAAACATATGCAATGGAGAAATTATTACAGTGTGGTCTTGTATCTTTTTCTCTGCTCTCCCAGTTTAACACTAAATGTAGATTCACTGTTTTCCTAAAGGATTATCATATTGTGGTACTAGGGAGGCTGCCTTATTTGGACTATTTTGATGGCCCTTTCTGTTTTGATATGAGTTATATTTTTCTTTTAAATCAGTTGCCTGTCTAACCTGAAGATCTAGGAGGGAAAACATTGATTATGATCTTAAGCTATCTTTTAAAGAGAGATCTAGAAACTTGATGGCATAGATTATTTATTAGAGATGTAGGGGGTTTGCAGTGTTTGCATTCTTCTAAAGATACACTCATGAAGGTTATCATCCTCTAAGCAGACTTAAGTTATACTAACCAAGTAAGTTTCTTTCTAGCTATGAAGAACATCTAGTTTAGCTACACTAGCACTTTTTTTCTAAAGTAAAGTAGGCCTTGAATTTATACATAGATACAACATTTATGAAGGCTTTGAATTTGCTTATTGTAAAGGCATGTTAGTGCTGAATCCTGTTCTAACAAAATGCTTAGTGTTCATATGCTCTTAAGTGATAAGCTGTGATATAAATCCTGTTTATCACAACTCCATTTGATTTCAGTACCACTAATTAAGCAAGAGCTAAACAACCATGTATTTGTGTTTGCTTTAGGGTAAACTGTGTGTATTTGGGGAGTGTGAAGACTTCTTGTTCTAGAAGACTTTAATAGCTTTGAATTAACTGGTGGCTAATTGAGGTGGTAGACCTGTTGAATACATGCCCAAAACTAAAAATAATGCTGTTACAAATTAATAATAATAAAAATACTAATTTGTAAGTGAAAATTAAAAAGTGGGTTAGTTGAAACATCTACGGTTAAATTATCTGTTTAGGTAGCCTATAATATATTTCTTATTTTAAATAGATTTCATAGCTACTCCTAGAAGCCAAGAGGATGATGCACATAATATACAAGCAGTAATAGATTCTCTGGCATTGGACTACTTGCAGGTCAGCTTGTCACACATCACTGGTGAGTACTTGCATTAATGTTGACAGGCACCAAGTGAATGTATGTTTGGTTTAATTTGCACTTTTATAAGAACCATATCTTATCAAGCACACTTTCATACCTGTGTGCAGGATCTTATGCCTGTAATGAATGTCTTCAAAATATTGATCCCTTATCTTGGATCATAGTTATAAATTTAGGCAGTAAATTCCTGAGAACCAAGTGTACTATTTCTAACACTGTTTTTTTTTTTTTTTTTTTTTTTTTTTTTTTTTGGAAACAAGTGTAGTTTCAATAAGCCAATAAGCTTTCAATTATTAGAGCTGAAAATACGCAATTTTAGGAGGCTTTTAAGATAGCTTACCCTTACAGATCTAGGCATCTGTCAGCGACCCAAGCTGTCTTCTGAGCGGAAATCTTCAGAAGAATTTCCAAGCGGTCTTTCCCAGAAAACTCTTGAAGATTTTCAAGCTGTTTTTGTTGTTTGCTTTTATTTTTTTCCTTCTGTGAAGTACTAATTATTAACATGTAATAGTATCTTCTGTTAAGGTGAGAACATTGTGAAAGGAGAAAGGGAATCGATCAGAAACCTCCTTGAAATATTTGATGGTTTGTTAGAGTATCTTACAGAAGAAGTCAGTGAAGCCTCTTTTCAGAATGGAGGTGAGTGGATGGAGGTCCCAGTTCAAGGTATTATGTCATGCTATTATATTATGGGCAGTATCTTTTTACACTTGATAGCTTGTCTGCTATCAGGTTAGCTTGCTGAGGGTTTTATTAGGTTCTCATGACAAAATCTTYTTGTGTTCATGAGTGGAATACAGCACCTATAATAGATAGGAATGGTTCCTTTCCTCTTCATTAGCAGCTATAGGGAGTTATAACCACTTAAAATGTAAGCTTTGTGGAACCTTATTTTGTGATGCACAAGATCATACAAAGTGTTTCCAATATAGCAAAGTTGTTTGGTCTTTTTGCCTTATTTATAACCTAGGCAATGCAGAAGGGGAGAGAATGAAAGGAGGGGGAAGTATTTTTCAGTGGCCAAACTGAGTACTTGCATTCATTTTCTTAAGCAACAATTATGAAAAATTTTGTTCATTTTTCCCCAAAGCTTATGATTGATGGCTAGGATGAGGGAGGGAAATACTTGACTCTTCGACTCCTAATTAGAACAGTGAGCAAACCTTCCTTTCACTTGCTGGGAGCCAAACTGGGGAATGAAGTGATGATTTCAATTTCCCTGTGAAGGTGGTCTTGTGGTCAGATCCACAGCAGGGGCTATTTTGAGGCAAAATTGTAAATAGGGGAAGAAAAGCTACTCAAGCCTTCAGAGACATCTTTGCCATAGACTGATTGCTGGTCTTCCTGTCTTGTAACTAATAAGAATTGTCACTGCTGGCTATTGCACATTATGAGTAAAGAGGGAGAGCACTTGGTGGCTGAGATTAATTGCTACCTGTCCTGTTTCACTGTGAAAGGCAGAACGGAGGCAGTAGCAATTCACAGCATTTTTGCTGCTACTTTGCTTTTTCCATTGGACTTCTCCTGCCAGTCRTGCTACCCAGGATTAGTGGCTTTAATTTTCTTAAGTTCAGGATTTAATTCTTTTGAGGAAGAAGAAAGGACTTTATAATTGAAACAATAAGGTATATAATAATTGTATTGTTTTTCAAAATTGACCACAAGTTAACCCCTTAAAAAATACATATTTTCTATATTACCATTATAATGTTGTGTTAGTCTTAAGATGTTTTTGATAATAGTGGCAATAATACCTGTTAGGTATTAGGTATGAGTAATTTTCCTGAAAACTAATGCATCTTGATTATTAACAGATGATGCAAATTTTCTGTCTAATAACAAAATTCAAAATATACCTCAAGAACAATTGGAAAGTAATGTTGGTGAACTTACGCCGCCCTCAAAACTCTCATCAGTTAAAGGGTAAGAACAATTCTAAATACTTTCATTGACACAGTGATTGACTATCTCTCTGCATTTCTGCAGAGAAGGTAGTATATTTTTAATACTATGCAAGTAGGAAACATACCGATTACATATGTCAAATGGAATGCGAGAACTTCCTCCTCTTGCTGGGCAGCAAGAGGACTAAAATTAGATCCAGAATTTTTTTGCTTATGAAGAATGTTGAAATGGCTTTTAGTTTCCTTTAAATTTACTTAACACACAGAGTAAAGTAAGTTCAAAGCTTTTTCTTTCCACTGGTTTTAAATGACTGCATTTTAGTGAAACTACGTTAGATTTATCTTTATGATGTCTTTATTGGTTTGTTTTGTGGAAGTCAGTCTCTTATTTCCTGAACTGTAATAGCTAGCTAACTGAAGTAGAATTGGGAYTCTTCTGCAGCTCCATCTTGTGGACTAAAGTGTCAAAGACTTTTAAAATAAATACTGCTTTATGTTCTTTTTAGGTCCCAGTCAGAAACCTTTGTTCCACCTTGTAATGTGGGTGAATCAGGATCTACTAATGAACCAATCAGACTTGGGGATCCTGTTCAATCGGTTTTTGAGAAAGAGGAAGGTGAGTTCAGTACCTAGATATACTTTTAAGACTACTCTGTAGTAACATTTCTAGGCTTTGGAGATGCATTGTTTTTAAAGGCATTTTTTTTTTTAAGTGTCAGTGGACTCTGGTAAATACATAAGTAACAAAATCAAACCTTACTTGGTTCTGAAACTTCCTTCAAATTTAAGTCTCTTGAATACTGTTTCTGTATAGGCACATGTACATATGAATTCACTCCAAGTCAGAAGCAAAAAGAACAATGTTGCTTTTGAACAACAGAAATGCAGATGAAAGTAGCAGCACAATTCATCTTATCTAAATAAACAGTTCATAACAARATGCTTTATAGTGTATTTTTAACACCACTTACAGAATGCCAGTTCCTTGAATTTTTACAAGCATAAGTGGGGAATTGCAAAGGAATAGAACAACCTAAACACTCAGAGGCCATTGCACCMTAATATATACAGTTCTCCAAAATCAAAAGAGCCCTTGTAAAATAATACCATGAGCATCCAGTCTTCTGATATCTAACCTAACTCCTTTCCCCAAAGGGAGTGGGGGAGAACCACAGCCATGGACGGAAACTTTTTTTTTTTTAATAGCTACAAAAGGCCAGAATTTCTGAAGGTGTATTTTAGTATCCCAGGGAGTGGAGTTTGCATGATTTGGGGTATTTTTACTTAGCTAGATTTTGGAGAAGCTTCTTTTGTGGTTCAGTTAACCAAGTAGTAAAAGTTAAGTGGTTTTGGAAGCTCCTTGCATCTGAAATAATGTTCTGTAGGTGGTTTTCACGTTATTCTTGGACAATCATAGAAGGACTGTGGGCTGGGAGAATCCTTCTGGCAGGTGACAGTGTTTTTTTYCAGCTGTCCTTGGCCTCTGCCAGTTATGTCTCTGTCCATGCTCAGAAGTCCTATTCTGCACATGATCAGGTATTCCCTGGTATGTGTCTAAAGTACCAGATTTTCTTCAAAAAGGGCAGCAAATCTGTTTGGTTTTTTAACTGTGAAAGCAAATAGCTACACCCATGCAGTAAGCCCCATTGCTTTTGAGAAGAGTATATTCATTCTGCACTCATGAAAAACTTGATGCTGTTAAAAAGATAGTGTAACAAGAGGATGCAACAATGCAATATATATCTCTAAACACAGAAGAAAAGTACCATAGTAAGACACAAAGATTATACAGTCATGTTTTATACAATCCAGCAAAGATGGTATTGTTAGATACTTCCATCTGGTGCGTAAGGAAAATACACAACACTAACTTGCTTAGTCTGTTCTGCTTTCATAGATAAAACTGAGTGTTTCATATTTGTCTCTTAAGGATCAATGGAGTCTGTTCACACTGCTGAATTTAACAAAGAGAGTTTGAGTGCCAGTGCTAAAAAGCTTGGGGAACCTATACGCCAAGCTATTCCTTTGCTACCACCATTTCAGCCTTCTGAAACTAGACCTCATTATCCTGTGGGGGTAAATTATCAAAGTTCAGACAGCCAGTCAGCAACTTTGGTTAACAGCCAAGGATTGGAAACTCCTACAGTAAGTAGAAACTTGTCCTTTGGTTTTAYTTATTAATTCTGCTTTTGTTGTAAGACCTTATTCTAGTGTATTTCTACTTTCAGAGCCCAATCACTGTCATTCTACAGTTTTGAAGGTGTCAGTGAGAATTTGTCTTCCTATTAACAGGTTTGATCTATGTTCAGACTGTATCATACAAACTTGAATTGTGAATTCATTCTTCACTGGATGTCTGGACAGGAAGCTCATTTAAGATGTGTGTGGTTTTCATATATATATGCGTATATAGTCAATATAACAACACTGTTTGCAATACAACAATATTTGCTTATACATATAAAAATCAGCATTTACTTTCATATGTGGACAAACCTATTGAATGACCTTCCTGTCAAATGTCTTCTATGAACTCATATAAAATTTTTGCATTTTCTTTCAGCCTGAGGCATCACTTGTCCAAAAATCTGAAGGCATTTCTGGTAGTGTTCCCCTGYCAAGGAAAATCCCTGGTGAGAGAATTTTTTTCCTATAGGGCAATTCTAAGTGTCAAATGTAGTTTTTAATTTTAATAGCAGTACAAGCAACAAGGCTTTGGAACTATCAGTGTTTGTAAAAATGGTTATTTGGGCACATGCCAAATTCATGTTTCTCTGTTGCAGTTAGATTAAGCTATTTTGTTTAATCTATTTACTGCACTAGAGAACAATAATCTGTGTCTGCAGTTCAAATCCTTTCTTAGTTAATACCATTAAGATGTATCTATGCTGCAGAAATTGATTCTACTTGATAATGGCTATGGCTGAGCTTATTCTGAGCACTGAATTGTTCTAAATATGTCCCCAAAAAGCCATTTTCAGCTTGAGGAAAAAGGAATAAAATGTTCCTGTTGTAGAAAGGGCTTTAGAAGCTAGTTTTCAGTGCTTATTTTCTCTGTTGCCTGGGAGATGCTGGTTACCTTTCTAGTTTCCATAGCATTTACATGACACTCAAAACTTATAAGAAATTACTAAAATGCATATATATCACAACTGTGTAACTATAGTTGCTCTGTCATCCCATTGTCTTTGAATAATTTAGTTTCACAGTTGATCATATCTGTTGTATCGTATCCCCAAATCAGTAGGCACAATGTAGTCTACACCATCCACTAATGCTTTTATGTCATTTGGTTCTGCAGTGGGAGACAAGGTGGTCTCAAATGGTGCTGAGGAGAATCTGGCAAAGGTAGTTGTTGCATCTTTTTTTTTTTTTTATCTGTAGATGTTCAGACAATACTTTAGGATTGCCATTTCATTCTCACATTATCTTGTGGAAGGTTTAGGGTTTTTTAAACCTCCTTTTAGCTTTCTCATATATTTCAGTACAATGTGAAATAATACTGTTACTATGACTACATACAGTTTATAAACCACATTAGTTCATTCTTAAGATGTTTGCTCCAAGAGGTATGAATGTCAATCTATAGCGTTCTAATTTATCACAAATAACTAGTTATTAGTTATCTTGATTCTATTTAAAGGTTTTTAAAAAAAAGTATTAGGTACCCTTCTCTAAAGTGTATCAGGATTCTAATTTAGAATTATATTTTTTCTAGAGGTTTTTCAGAGCCCAGTATAATTCAGATTTTGCTCCCTTCTTTAAAGATTGCTGAACTTCCTGCTTATATTCTTTTGTTTTCCATCCTTGCATCTTGCTTTGCTTTTCAAAAATGGAGTATTGCAAAATGCACACACTGATCGGCAGATGCTGTTCCACTCAAAGCAAGTCTGTAAAGAAATTTGCTTGCTCTAGAAAACACTTTGCCTTCTGCAACCACAAGAGGTACTCATAGCCTTCATTTGTTCCAGTATTTTCAACAGCTTTTACCTTTGTCTATTGTTGGACTTGAGGAGACACTAATGGACAAAAGGATACATACCAAAATTTAGAATTTACAGCTTTGTTTGAAATGGAGAGGAAGTTAGCCTCTTATGTTAAAGCACTAGTTTGTCACCTGTACAGTCAAACAATGGAAGAATAGATAGAATTTATGCCTTTACGGGACGTGGATTAGAGGTTTGTTATTAACTAAAATGAGCATGGACTTTCCTTCTTAAAATTAAGGAAATTATTTTCAAAAGCCAGTACTCTAACAAGACACTGAATGCTCAAATGGAGATCTAGTGATCCATCTATACTATATTCTTTTTGCCCTCTGAACCCATGCCATTAATATAGCTTAGATAGTTAATACTGCCTCCTGATAATTTTCTTATTCATATTTTTAAGCTTCTATTCTAAAATGTCACCAGTCTTCCTTCTAGTGCAGTTCTCTCAAGAACACTGAATTGGCGGAACACAGTTCAAGGTTTTTTGGCTCAGCTCAGAACTTGAAGGAACTCGCATATATCTCTGAGCTTTCTATCTACTTGGCTGAGGGACAAAAGTGTTACTGTACCTAATACCAGTTCTTTTAGGCAGCTGCTGAGATATCAAATTAAGTATTGATTAAAAAGAAATCATCTCATTTGATGATGTCTTCCTTTTGTGAGAAATGACACAATTCTTCTGATGTTTAAAAGAATGTATTAGAAACTAATATGATGTTTCATATTTCCTAGTTGTATGCTCATTCTATGATTTGTGCAGACTTCCATATTGTTATTTACCACTCTACTACAATCATATGGTTCAATAGGGTTTTCCTATAAAAGCTGTGGTAGGATCTCTCTGTCCCTATGATCTGTGATATTTCTGAGCTTTATTATGAAAATCTTAATAAAATTTTAACTTACTCTCATATTCATTCTTGCAGGTTCCTTGGGTATATGGAACTTCCACATCCGCTTCCCCCTTACACGAGGAACTCTCACTAGGCACTGAACAAGAAACACAAACACTAGGACCTGAATCAAGACACTTGGCTAGAAAGAAAAGGCAAGTTAGGGTTGTTTTGTTTTGGTACAGAACCAAGCTAGTACTCAGTCCTCCTCCTGCTCCCTCCCT
>NW_028186258.1:5276664-5320342 GCF_003343005.1 Rhea americana
TTTTTTTTCTTTTCGGTTGCAAGACAGTTAAAGATCAGTTTTAATAGAAATCTTTTGTTTCTCCTAACTGGCGTGTGTGTGTGTATGTGTTCGTATGTGTATTTATAATGACACTTACACAGCTTTAACTTAATCCCATAAAAATGTAGTCACATAAAAAGTGACCTGGAATTAAATGAAGTAATGATTATCTTCAACTGTAATTTTTTTGAGAAGAAATGAAATGTGTTGCATTCACATTCTGTTTTAGCAGATATGAAAACTTTCTCACAGATTCATTTGAAGAAGAGTTTGTTTCCCCCAGAAAGACAAAAGAAAAGTTATCTGAGCAAGAGCTACATGAAATATCAGAAAAACTTTCTCRCAGATTAAATGAACTAGATTTAGTAAGTGACAATCTCTTCTTTATGGTATCAGAGCAATCTAGCCTTGGTAACAATTCTGGAAAACAAGAATGTAAATTAAGTATTGATTTAAAAGGAAATCTGCAATTAACATCAAAATTCTAAATTTTATTGCATGACCTACTGAAGCTGATGCAAAAAAAAAAAAAATCTATTCAATAGATGTTAAAGAGAGCTTTGAGTGAGCATACCAGAGAAGAGTTGACAGATGAAGACAACCTTTCTCAGCACAGTGACAGTGTCATGGATTATCGTAGAAGGAAAGCTCAGCTAGGTAACCATTTTTTTTCTCATGGTACTTAAGTATTAGGATGGAAAGGAACATCCACAAAACTTCTTTCTTTTTTTTTTCTTTTTTTTTTTAATTCATGTAAAACAGATGCATTGACCTGATCGATATTTTACCAGAACATCTTTGTATTGTGCTAATTCACTTGCATTTTCTCTCTTGGATCCAAACCTGAGCAACAGTAACAGAATTACAACCAACTTCCCATTTAACACCCAAATAATTATGGTGAAATTTTACTAGAAGTAAAAGGTAGTGAAAAATGTACAGAAATTAGGTGTAAAATATAGAACACACTGAGAACTCATTGACAGTACTGTATGAGCCTAAAAAAAGGGCCTGTTCACAATACACTATTTTTTTCTGTACTGAACAGAGCATGGACATCTAGGTATCTTAGTGTGCACTGTGTGTGTTGGTGATAATATGATTATATAACCATGCTATATATAGACTAGCCTAAAACTATCATGACTTGATCTAGTCCACATGTGCAACACTATATTACAAGATGGAGGTCTGGTGTTTGTAAACCTGGTATATAGATGGTGTCTGACCTTCAGATGGTCTTGCTGCCTTTTGCTTTCCCATCTTGGATATCTCCTGGCACTTCTGCTATCACACAATMCAAAAAAATAGGGAATTTTGGACAGGGATGACTTTGAAAATAAAGCTTTAGCTTTTTATGAATTAGTTTGTATTGAACTTTTCCATTCTTCTGCTGTAGAGAAATCTGGCTAGTAATTTTTCCCTACATTTGGCTGGAGGGTTTTTTGTTTCAAGTTAGATACTCACCAAAGCACTTACCTCTCCTTACAGATACACCATATCTAAAAAAGTACCCAAACAGGCCACGATCTCTTTCTCCATCCTCACCTCCATCTCGGCATCAACTTACTTTGGAGTTGCAAGATAGGTTTTGTAGAGGTGGAAAAGGCCAGATGGGGAAAATACGCAGCCAACTGCAGAAAGAAATGGATGAAAAAAGACTAAAAGCAAAGGTAACTTCTAGGTTAGACCTATTAGTTATTCTTACCAAAACTTACACTAAAAAGATWAAAACGTGAATGCTTTTACTTACTGGTGGTGTTTGACTCACTCCATGAATTTTGTAATCTTGTACTTATAAACTGCTGAGAAGATGTAGATCCCAAATTTGAGGAGGGATACAGGGAAGAGAGGAAAAAAATGAAGATGTTACTTTGACATGTAGGGACCCACCTGAACTGGTTAACTTTTCTGTAAAATCCAAGCAAAGTCCTGTTTTTATTTTCTAGCTTGTAACTAAAGCCTATGAAGATGAATTAAGAATTTATGAAGCTAGAGAGAGGCTTAGGCTCTCCAAGCTCAGAGAAAAAGCCAAGGAAATGGTATGTCATGCACTACAGTGATGTGTTTTTTTTGTTTTTTTTGTTTTTTGTTTTTTTAATGTGTTCTGTCAAGGCATTGTGGATGTGTTCGGGGGGTACAAAAGTGCATTAAATTCCATTGTCATAGTTATTTAGAGTTGTATATGACACATGCTACTGAGGTGGTAAACAGGAGGACAGCTTTTTCTGAGGTAAGTAGAACCCAAGGACAAGCAGTTTAAGAGTCCAGCACTTGGGTGTATTATTCTTAGGGATAACTTAATTGCTATGCTTATCATATCAAGTGAGAACTTCAAGACACTCTCATTTAGAAGTAAAGCTAAGTGAATAAGTAGATAATTTCCATGGATAGGCCTAAACTTTATATGATTTTAAATTCAGAAAGCAGTATTAGTGCTTTGTTCTATGTAAATGTCTGTCCAAGAAAAGTCTGAGTTTGAGAAACTAGCTGTTCAGATGAGCACTTCACCTCCAAAAACAACTAGATTAATAAGATTGGATCCTCTAGTGTAGTGCAGGCAATAGTGTTTTACACTGTCAGTCTGTTCTTTCTATGATTCATTTAAGCACTTTAAAAATTATTTAATGTTGTTAATCTGGCAAAGAAGTTCTCACTAATTCCTTGCTGTTCCAAGCAACAGGTAAGAAACGTAAGCTGAAAGGCTATGTCATGCCAATGTGGGCTCTGCTATCTATTTTTGTGCAAGAGTGGTCCATAGACTGTTGATGTAGTGCTGCAGAAGAACTGAGGTTATGCAATAGTGGGCTTTAACCTTCATTTAAACCCTGACCTGTATTTGGTAGAATGAGAACTTGGACATACTGAATTTGGTTCTCTGGAAGGCTAAAATAAAGTTTCAAAGCCATTTTTACTTTCTGATATCTAAACTATGTGATCTATCAGTCTTCCCCCTTCTCATACCTGTCCTCCATCTGTTTTACATCTGCTCCTAAGGAACAAGAATACAAAGAAAACATCTTTAAAGAACCTCCAAAAATGCCTCAGCCAGTGAAAGTTTATTCTAGAAAAACCACACCTCGGAATCCCAAATACAGCCAGTGGATTCCAAAACGAGGGACTACGAAGCCAAAGAAAGCAGCTCCAAGTAAGAACTGCAAAACTATACTTGGTGGAAAACTGGCATCCTTTGAAAGCATGTGTTGAACTCCAAGAATAAAGGCATCAGTCCAACATATACCAGTCAGCTCTAGCATTTTCCCCTTCTTATGACCTTCATATGTCTGGGTTTTTGTTAGGGAAGATAATGCTTTAAGTAAATGCAAACTACTAACGTACAATTCAAAACTGACCCATTTGCTAACTCCTTAAAATCATTTGGATTATTTTCAAGGTCTGTTTCCATTACTGCTACTCTTATGCTTGCTCCCTTACATTCTGAGCTCAGTCTTTTTTTTTTTTTTTTCAGAGCATATATTAGTTTTAATATTAGACCTCTAGTTTGTGTGGGTTGGTGCTGACCCTTGTGAAGGTAGTAGCAACTGACAGATTGAGATCCATTTTCTGCCTTTCAACTACTTTGGTGGGGAAAGACTCTGCCATTGCCATTGTACTAATGCTGCCACTGATTTTGCTGAGCAAGTGATTTTGTAAGAACTGCCAACAGTTACAGGCAGTTACAGAATTCTGCAGGCTTATCTGTAAGTTCATGGCATAACAACAGGTACATATTTTTCAGTATTTAGAGGGTATATACTTAATAAATATGCATTTATTTCCTCTCCCCTTTATCTTTTCTTGCCATAAAGATACACTAGCAATGAGCTAGTTGTTTGCAAACAAGTCTACTTTCCACCTGTTTACTTGACCTGGATCTGTCACCACTGCTGCTGTACTGGTGTTATTTTAAGTTGCTGCAGCCAGTGAGAGACAGTGAGATAGAAATCACTGTCTGAACCCTTTGAAAAAAGGAGGGGAATAGTTGCCTGAATTGGATCAAATACAAGGGCAGGGGGGAACTGACCTTGAGCTATAAAATGAATTATTCAGGTGGGGGGTGGGAATCCATACTTACTTGGGACCACTTTGTCAGCTGCTGTACTGACACAGCGATGCTATGCCCTGCTGGGTTTAGCCTGATATCATATAATAGCATGTTGGTTATGTACAAGATTCAATCTAAAATATTTCGGAACTGAGTCCGACACTGTCTAAAAGAATTTACCACTAAATGTGCTCTCCAGGAATTTATTGTTTACATCTGGCTTTACCTTGCAGTGAAAGTAAAAGATGATGACCTCCTATTTCTGCTACTGGAAGAATTTCCCCACCTGCATATTTCCCACCATACCATGAATAAAATGTGGCAGCAGCAGCTTGCACAGATTGAACAACTTAAGGCAGCTTCTGGCAAAGAAAAAACTAGAGTGAAACTCCAAAATGAAGTGAGTGTTCTTATTCTTACTGCTTAGCTTCAGCATGGACAGTACCTCTGATGGAAGAGTAGTAGGCCTCAGTTTTCATTAGATAATAAAAGCATCATAACTGGTTGTTTATGCAGCATAGGTACATACAGCTGAAGCACAGTATGAGAGGATGATTATACCCCAGCTTTGAGACAGACCATGGATACTGTTTTTCCTTAAACTAGCATATCCATTACAAATATGCCTTTAGTTTCCTTCATTCTAAGGACTTTGCTAAGAATGTCATCAGTAGCATGGACAGACACTTTATGGCTTAAAATCTGAACAAGCTCAGTTGACAACATGCTTTATCTCTAGCAAAGATTTGTTTATATTACTGCAGCCCTAGGTTTTACAGACTCTAATTTAAAGAGGTCTTGCACCACTTGGTTCCATTTTCTGACAGGCTATCATGTACAACTACAGAGAGTAAAGTTGAGCAAAAATAATAAATTCTTGAGATTGTGGGGGGAGGAGGGGAAATACTTTCTTCCTAGGATGACATGATTAGTTAGAATAGAGATGTATGTATTTAGACACTTGTTCAGATTTGCATTAGCCACTTGAATGTAGTGTCCATCTTCTATACTAGTTTTTCTCTACTGCTTAGGACCACTTTTTTTTAAGCATTTGGAAGCTTAAGTCCTAGTTCTGAAACAGTTTTGTAGTTGAAAAGTTGATGAATTTTTGTATGTCACAGGTGCTTTATGCCTGGTAACTTTCTACTGCTAAACAAATACTTAGCAGACATGAACATTGCCCTTCTACTAAAATAACTATGTAAAACTTTGCCCTGCAGAATGATGAAAGAAAAAAATTTTTTTTTTTTTTTAACCTCCAGGTTCAACAAGCCCTGAAAAAGCATGAACTTCTTGTTGACATCATTAAAAAAGATCAAGATCATAACAAGAGACTGGTATGTTCTCTGAAGGTTATCACGTTATGAAACTTTCATATTGAGTTAGCTGAATACAAATTCCCTGACCAATGAGAGTGGCTGCTTATTTTATGACAGTATTATGCCTCTTGAGTAGCTCTGGTCTCAAATGCCATGCAGTATGTTTGTTGTATGGCTACTGAGGTCATGGGAATGAAATATTATTATTACATTGCACTATTGCTATAAAAGTATAAACAAATCCTGAGAAAATGCAAGGACGAAAAGCAAGTCAGCCTCCTGGTGTTACTGTTAAACACTAGCCACCAAGGCAGTGCTTAATTATATAGCTCTGCTGGTGCACCACTTTGCTAAATCAGTGACTAAAGCTTCAAACTGTAAATCCAGTGTACAACTGCAGCAGGGAGAAGCTCTTTAGGAAATAACTATTTACTTAGTAAAAATTGGCAAAGCTTTGTGTGAAACAATACATACAGGAAGCTCAGTCTTATGGCTATTATTCTCCATTTAGCAAGAATTTAAGCAACGCATCTATCGACAGAAATGGGCTCAAAACAAAGTCAAAGAGAAACGCCAGCAAATTGCTCGAGCCAGGAAATACTATGAAGATTATCGGGTTCAGTTGCGTGCCAAGATGATGAGGGCCAGGACACGGGAAGAAAAGGTAGGTAAAAGATGTCTCATCTGCAGGTGTAGAATTCTAGCTCTATGGTAGTTCAAATAATGGTCCAAGGAGACAGAGGACAAGTTAAGTAAACAAAACATAGGAGCCAGGATTAAGTGGTTGGTCAGCCAAGTCCTAGATAAAAAGATTCCTTCTTTGGAAGCACTGATGCAGTTCAGGGCAGTCCACTGTAAAATAAAAAAGGGTTCCTGCCAGGTTGAAGGGAAGGAGAAAAAGGGTCAGGTATCAGTATGGAAAGAGGGCTGACAGCAAGAGAAATTAGGGGAAGGAGTTTTCAGAAGCAGCAGGATCAAGTTGTTCCTATAGGTTCTAGCCAAAGAATCCTCGGAATAGTCCCTTAAAGCGATTAAAAAGACAGTTTTATTTGCTCATGTTTGTTAAACAAAGACTTTTTGACAGTGATATCCCCATTAGTGATGCATATTGGAACTAAGGAGAGAGAAGTAAGACTTCTCTTAACTCTTAGCACATTACATTTTGCAAAAATAGATGCACCATTCTCACATTTTATAATTCAGGCCTAGATGGTCAGTGATCCATTATTAGTGATTTGAGAACTATTTGCCTCTAGCTGCATAGGCGGCAGAGCTAAGAAACATTCTTTTGTATGAAGAGAAAAGCCTGAGTACAGACTGGATTTCCAGGGGTCACAGTGTAAAAAGACTCTAGCCTGTATTGTTGGGTCTTCAAAAGTATTTTTAAAACTTATATCAATACACATGTGCTATTCTAGTCCCTTCCTTATACACCTGACTGAACTGACATAAGAACTTACTCATTTGGCTGGAGTTCTGAAAGGTATTACAGATACAGCTCAGCTATGGACACACCACCATTACTAGATACCTAAACATCTACTTTTTTTCATGGTCAGTGACCTGTCTTCCATGTAATGACCTGTTTATCAGAGTGTAGCTGAAAAAGAAGTGTATAACTAAAGCATCTTATTCAAATGAAGCAGGTTATTGTAAGCCTTATTATTCAGTAATGTTAATGTTTCCAAAAACTGTCAAGCTTTGGTAACTTTCTGGGCAATTTTTATGCTGCATATTTTTAATTGTTGCCAGATATTCAAAAATCTTTTTGAAGAAGGCTTAGAAATTCAGAAGCAAAGACTGAAGGACTTGAGAACATATGCTCAAGAGAAACGTGCTGAGCAAAGGAGAGAACATCAGAATGAGCTGGAGTCTATGGAGAACTATTACAAAGACCAGGTAAACTTGATCTGCATCCAAGTCAGTTATGGGTAATTTGTTTTCTTCACAAAAAAACCTTTTGTTTTCTTTAATTAGTTCTAACTCAAACATTTGTTATGCTTAGTTTTCCATGCTAGCAGAAGCTTTATCTCAAGAACGCCAAGAAATCCAAACSAGAGAGAAAGCACAAGCCCAAGTAAGTATTTTTAATTTTGTGTATGTGTGTTTTCTCTCTGGCTGTTGTGGCTAATCTCTGTTTTCTTTAGATGCTGCGGAAAACAAAAAGAGAACTGAGATCAAAGATGGAAAAGGAAATTCAGCAACTGCAGACAATGATAATGCAAAATGATGAGGATACCTTTTTTCAAGAACTGGAAGCAGACAGACTGAAATCTAGACTTCAGATGGCTTCCTTTCAGTACAGCAAAAGCTCATTCTTTTAGGACTTGTGGTAAATATCTCTGCAGTTCTCTTTCTGGGTAAGATGATGGGAATTCTTAAGAGAACTGCCATAACTGGATGGTGTGTAGCTACTATGCTGTGAAGTACCTGTCTGTCATCTTGACATGTCAAAGATACAGAGCACTTTTATGATAACCAATAAAATTTTACCTTTTTTACAAGACTGGGATAATGTTGAGTTTAACATGTAGGTAAGGAGGAAAGTCAGTGTGTTTCAGTGAAATAATCAAAGTGATTACTTGTGTAACAGTTAAATACTGAAACACTTACACTGTTGTGTTGGTTTTATTGCTTAAGTAAGTTTTAAGAAAAAATAAAACACTCTTAACTAGAAACAATTAGATTGAAAAGCTACTGAGGACAAGAAGAACTTTAAAACGTTGTTGGTTCAAGCTTCTGTTGGAAGGGCTAATTAGAGAGTGACTACAATGAAAGTGACTAAAGAGTAACTTTAATAAAAGCAATGGAGGGCTCCCTGTTCAGTGTTTAAATTTGTGATTAAGATGCTGTTTTGTGTGTGTTGGCTGTTTATAGCAAAGCACATAAAATACTTTATGCTATGAATGCACTTGGAAAATTTGAAATAAAAAACAATGAAAATTATAATTTGATAATTAAGCTACAAGAACTGAAGCCTTGGAGGGGCCTGTAGACAGCACTCCTAATTACTGGGCAGGGTGTATGAATATTATTCCTAACTCTCAGCAACTTTTTTGCAGTTACTACTGGGAGGAGCTGAAAGTTGTGTTTTCAAAACTACATAAAYTCAGACAAACATGCAGTGTTTTGCTTCAGTTGATCTATTTCAAAAGGGAGTCATGCTAATGCTACATTACAAAYRCACAGGCAATAACAGCTTATCAAATAGATTACCATATTGTGTTTTAGAGTTACATGATTTGGACTAAAGCAATCCTGTAAGACTGTAGTTGCATTTAGCTTTCTCAAAAATATGTACTTTTTAATTTTTAGGATAGGGCAGATTAGTGCTAGTTCTGTCAGCGTAAGAAGTTAAAGAAAACAGATAAATCCCAAAATTCAACTTTTAGCTCTGTTAAATCAGAGGGCTAGCAGAGGGAGTTGAGAAGAGGTACTGTACCTATCTTTGCAGAATCATCTACTGCTATGAAAATATACAGTCCAGTAGAAAATTCAGGTTTCAGCAGGAACTCTTCAGCAGCCATGCATTATGGGTCCTAAGAAATGCAAATATGTAATGGTGAATATTTAACAGACTGAGTAAATTACTAATTAAGAGAAGAAAGCATACYAGTAATGAGCATTACTAATCATCAGTTTGTCTTTATGTAAAACCCACTACTGGTATATTCTGCTTGACAGAATTGGACACCTTAGTTCCTCAGTAATGAGGAGAGAATATTTAACAACTAATTTAAAACAACCTCCAGTAGAAGAGTTCTTGCTTAAAATGGCCTTCTTCCATATTGGATGGAGTGTGCAAAGCGATATATTTATATTAGAATTCTATACTATGCATATACAACAGTAAAACCCTGCCATGAGGTGGTGTCTCTAATGGAACCAACAWCAAACTCAGTGGATTAAAGTCTCATGCATGTTTTTAAAAAAAGTGCTAGGCAGAAGAGAACAGCAGCTGGAGATGCTTCCTTGACAGATTAAACAAAACAGTTGGTAGTTAGAACATGATATACTGCACTTAGACTTGCTTTTACGAGTGAGTGWGTGTGTGTTTTTGTTCTCACAACCACTTCCAAGGAGTTGCTATAAAACAGGCTAATTCCAAGCTAAGTTTATTACATTTAACAATTGTTCACTAAATTTACCTTACCTTTTTTTTCTTCCTCTAAGGAAGTGGGTTAGCTTTGCTGAATTTTGAGAGAAGACATTCGTTTGCTAACAGTGAGATAGTCTTCTCTGGGACATGGGTATCCCACCCACGCAAAAGGCACCTTTTCTGTTTTACCAGGACACTTAGCACAATCCTTAAGGTATGTAACAACATGTAGAAAGACAGCAGTAGTTTAAGTATCTTCTCCTGTAACAAAGTTGAGTTACTCAAAACTCCTGATGTTAATATTTTAAAGTAAATATTAAATAAAAAAAAAAACTTAACACTTTTTAAACCATTGATGCTGTGAGTGTGCAAACAGCATACAATTTATTGCTCAACTTCTGCATGGGTACATACATTAAGTATTTAAAAACCATTTTATACAGATTTTTTTTGTTGTTAAAGCTCATGTAACAGCTGGGTGAAAATACATTGATATCAATGCTAAAACTCTGTAATAAATACAATGGAAAAGATAAACTAAGAACAGTCAGTTTGTGGAGGAGCAATTACACTTGTATAAACTAATTACGACTACAGACAAAGCTCTAAGGATGTGGTAGAGCTAGAAACCTACTAGATAGTGTAAAGTACAACAAATGGCACCTGTTAACTATATGGTGCAGTTTAAAATCTGAAGCAACTGGAGCATGCTACATTAAGCTGTATAATGCATACTTATGATATAGAAGCAAAGCTTTTACTTCCATCAATGCAGCCAGTTTAAACGCACCAGAAGTTTAATACAGATGTAGTGTTGCAGAACAAGAACTTAAAAACAGGTTGGTGTGCTCTGGACTTTAGTACAACAAAAATTTGGTAAAAATAAATCAGTTTAGGGAAACTGAAACTATGTGCAAAAAAAAAATTAGAATACATACTGTACAAAGCACCATTACAAAACTCTTTACACCGAGAAATTAAATCCTCTGAAACTCAACTGTGTACTGTATATTTGAAATCTACAAAAGTCACTGTTCATAATTAAACATTCATAATGAAAAGCAACAGCATAAAACAATGATGTGACATCTTTCTAAAACAACTAAAGACTGGATAAAGTAAAATCCAGTCAGAGGGATATGCTGAAATAAATATTCACATTAATCATGGGGTGAAAGTCCAAGGTTAAAATGCAATATTAGGCTTAGCACCTTTTTGAGGGGAAAGTAGCTGACATGATCTTGAAATAAAATTTTGTAAAGGAATTAACCCTTTAACATTTTTTTCATAAATGTCTGACTAGATGATGAGGTGCTTCAGTTAAAGCTCTCAGTCATTAGAAAGGTAGAAAGGCACTCAAGATATTTGATATATTCATTCTCATCTGTCAGCTATGGCTAGTCAAATGTAGATTTGTCTACTTTTGCCTATTACATATTAAATTAACAATATTTACCTTGTGGCGATTAAAATTCTCTATGCCACACCAAAACACTTGATAGAATAAACAGATGTACTACTAAGGCTGCTGTGAAAATGAACAGTATTTATCAGCTCATCTATGCTCTGTTTTCTGCAGATCTCACCTCTTCCCTCCTTAAGAGTGGCCATAACTGTGTGTTCAATAAATTTACCAGCTTAAGTAAACTGACAGGGAGAAGGTTCCTGGGAGGTGTGTACAGATGACATGGTTAGGAGACACCACTGTCAGTCTTTAAATAGTGCTGAAGTAGGCCGTCTGGTGCAGAGTACAGCATACCTTCCCCATGGAGTCACCTAACTGAGCCCTGACTTCTCCCAAAAGCTGGATCAAACCGGATTTTACCGAGAAAAGGTGCTTTCACAATCAGGGATGCTGAAAAAGCCTTACAGCCGTAGCCTGAGTAAGAGCAGAACAAGATCGCTTGCACAACACTGGGCTTTCTATCCTGTGAACAGTGGTCAAAAGAACCTAGTCTCTGAAAAGAGCAATTCATGTCACACCTCCAAACTGGAAGGAGTGAGAAGAGGTCTTTGGGAGTGTCTAAAGCAGTGGTCCCAAACCACAGGCAGCAGTACTAAGAAAGAAACACACTGGGCAACATCCTACTTTGCTCTCCCAGGCAACCTGAACAAGTGTGGTGATAGCTTCTCCGGTAATATTAGCTGAAAGCCATGGAAGAAAAGGTACCAGCCATTTTAAATGAGTGCAACAGTCCCTTGAAATGAAGAAAAAAGGGGCCTGATATATTTCAAGGCCCGGCTGTCAAAGCAAGCTTCTTGGCTTTATGTTTACACCCCTATGTAGCCTCATGTCTGCAGCCAGCTCAGACTGGGAAGCAAGTCTTTTAGAACAAACCTTCCAACAACAGCTGTACAAAAAAATAAAATTAAATGAACGTGTGATTTGGCTCACCAGATTCTTACCACAATTCTGCAAAAGTAGTTCATTGCCCACTATTCTAATACACAACATCCAGTAGTAGTTTACTCACTGTGGCAGTCAGATTTGGCAGAACAAAATTAAGTTCAAGCTCCATAGAAGAGAGAGAAAATCAGCTAGCTCACTGTGTAACTTATGCTGCAAAATGGAACAGCTGTTTYTATCCCGTTCTTTTATAATTATTTCAAGACTCCTGACTTTCTTCTCATCGGCAGTGTAAAAATAGTGCACATTTGATGATTTATTGTAACCTAAGAAACACAACACTGATTGGAAAAAAGCTACCTATTCCAAATATTCTCACCATTGAGAATACCACTGTCCATTGAGTAGACTGGTATAGCTACACACCATGAGCAGATCATACAGATGTTAACTGAGAATCCCCAAATTTCAGAATTCAGTTCCCTCTACTGGTAGTGCATTTTAATCCCCTTTGAATGTATCAGCCCATGTTATAATTCATATATATACTTAATTCCATCCCTACAATCAATAAATTATGTGCTTTGAAAACCTCATTTTCAAAGCACATTGCATGTATTTCAGTTAATACACCTTTTTTAGTTTTATCACAATTTTTCCTTAGATGTAAGTTAAAACCACATGTCACGAGCAGCTAGACAAAGATTAAAACATTTTTTACCTGATAAATCTTTAGCATCAACAAATACATAATGTGATTTGGCTGCATTCAAACAAACTTTGGTTGACTGGACAGGATGGGTTCTGAAATGAACTGCTGACAAGCTTCTGCTGTGAAGTATCACCCCATCAGCATGCTTAAAAACTTGAAAGATGCAGTGATAAATTTACAGTCAAAAGCAACAAAAAATACTCTTGACAGATTTGTTACAAAAATGCTGTTTAAAAAAAACCCAAAGTGTTTACCATTCATTAAAAAGGTCTCTCCCACATGTTAACACAAGTACTGTACCAAATACAGTTTGTGCCACTCAGACTAGAAATTTTGTTTTAAGGAATCTGACAAATGATATAAATAGGACCCTAAAACATCATATTTCTAATTCATGCTTGAAAAATATAAAAAAGCCCCCTGTGGTAACATTTAAGTTGAATTTACATTGCAGAATATAATGTTTTACTATAAGAAAATGCAGTTAACATGTAAGTGGCTTTAATTAAAAAGATTAATGACTCTTTCAGCCAATTTTATGCAAAGTTAGAATAATCCAAAATATTTTTTCCAAAAAATAGCAGGTATAGATGCTGTTCAGTATCTTACACTTAAATCAGGCTGAAACGTGACTTGTACCGACTGCTGAAGTTGTGTCTTGGTATCTGAGAATAGAAACCAGGTAGGCAAATATAATAGATTACCTTTTACAAAAAATAGTAGTCTTTAAGTATAGAATACTGCTTAACAGTTGAAATGTAGAAAAGTCAGCATTCTGTATGTTCAAGATATTAGTTTTTAATAGCAGCTGAATGATTCTATGGCAAGAGCCACAGAACCTATTTTCTTGAAAGAAAAAAAAATAATCCAAAGTTGTCCTTTCCCTCACAGTGTCCTAGTGTAGAAAAGGGAAAGTTTCCTGTATTTCAAGCATTTCTTGAGTCTTGTCTGAGGGAAGGGCTTTCTGGCTGACAGGAGTATAAATAGAGTCTCAGGTAAGCCTGTGAAAAGTCATTCCACAGCAAACCCACATGTTTCTTCAATGGCAGTTAGCAGCTTCTCATATAGCTTGTCATAGCTTTCGTAGGGAGGAATGTCTATTCGGTTAAAGCTGTGAACAGAAAGCAAAAGTTTCAACTATGTAGAACTTAAGCCTCATGCAGCAAAGTATGTTAGAAGTAAGTTAAAGGATAACCTGAAACAATGACAAAGTAATACTTAACAAGGCCAAAAGAACTTCATATAAATAAAAGCAATCTGTAGTTTTTACATCATTACTAATCTGTAATGGATAGCATTTATTATCTGAGGGGAAAGAAGAAAAAAGAACAATGCTTATAATATACAGATTGCAAACTAGCCTTAATCTGAATTTTGCAACAGAGACCTGAAAAGAAGTCTTACCAGGTATGAGCTTTCGGCAAATTATTAGTGCTGGCATCAATTTGGTGTATTGTAAATAGTCGTGGACCTGCAGCACCTGCCAAAAAGAAAAAAAAAGAAAAAAGAAAAAGAAAAAAACAAAAACTCTACTACTACTGTATCACATAATAGGAAATTGCTTTATTGCACTATAATTTTTTTAAAAAAGGGACTAAGTCAAGAAAAAGATAAGCTATGCATAAAGAAAGTTGAAACTGTATAAGCAGGTAGGAAAAAACACAGAAAACTCTCTTAATGCTGATCAGATTGCCTCCCCCATGATAACAGTGAAGTTATTTAAACTAGTGAAAGATATACAAGAGCAAAGCATTGATAAGGAACAGTAAAACACCTGATTTACACAGCATACTGTAGTTTTTAACAGTTTTAATTTTTCTCACTTGGGAGAATGCAACTTATGCAGCTGTATCTATCCCTGTGTTGGCCAATTCTAATCAAATTTGATAGAGACTCTCGGACACTAACTTTTCATAATTTTGTACATTTATTTAGCTGCACAGAGTTCTCCTTAATATCTCTGCTAAAGGAAAGTCTACACCATACCAGTCTTTAAGACTTAGCACACACTGAAGAATTCACAAAGGTAAAAGGCAARAGATTATGAATGCCCTAACATTGGCAAAGCTGGAATTTATGCCCAGGTAGACAGACATTAGAGAATATAATCCCCAGGATTAGACTTTCTTAAGGGGACTCTTTACTGTCAAATAGGAGTGTGAACTTGTACTGCAGTGTTAGTGTAACTCAGCTAGAAACCTCTCAATCTCCATGTCCAAATCTGCAGGAAAGCAAGCTTCATCTGTTCACAAAAACKGTTATACTAAAAATATCAGTGCGGATGAAATCATACTGGTATTATTTCCCATACTCAAAACAGTGGACTCCACTACAGTAACAGTATTCACAACAATAGTAAGGTTAATACTACTTGTAACTATTCCAAGGCAATTATTAGTTATAAAAGTCAATCAAGTCCTTCCATCCTCCCCATTATTACTTAAGCACTTAACACTGAAAGTACAGTACTATCCCTAAAAAATAACCAGGGCCTTTAAGGCCTCAATATTCCTGAGCATCTAGTCCTCCTGAACATTTTACAACTAAAGAAAAGAAGATGAGTGCTTCTAGCTTAAGGAGAGATGAAAAGGAAGAAAAACTGACTTCTATAGTAACTGTTCTATGCAACAGTTCTGCAAAAAAATAAGGAATGTGTGTTCTGTTGGAATCAAATCTTTCCACCTGCTGAAGTGCTTTATGGCCAATGTTTCCCCTGACTAGTTTTGTCCCAAATTGTGAGAGGGTAAAATAGGGTAACTTGTGTGTGTGTGTGTGTGTGTGTGTGTGTGTGTGTGTGTGTGTGTGTGTGTGTGTGTGTGTGTGTTAACATAGCAGCATGGATTGCAGTCAGTTGCTGCAATAGAGACACAGAGCTTCAGCTAGGGTTCAGAAGACTGGTGGGCAATTAAGGAGATCATTTCTGATTCCTGAGCTGCTTGTGATTATGTGGCTCCTTCAGTAAGAGAAGTCAGCATTACTAAAGTCCCTCTGCTGTTAAGGTCACAAGAACACTGCATGTTGGTGTTGTCTGATCACAAAGCTGTACAAATGATGAGGGACTGCAAAATATGGAAATTAAAAGACTTCCAGAAATCAGGAAAGAGGACCATGCTAGAATCTCCCCATGATCAGAACTTTCTACTAGAGGAAAGTACCTAATTGAAACAAAAGCATTTACAGCTGAATCACAGCACAGTGAACAAATTCTAAGAAAAGACTTTCTGGGATTACTATTCATCAGATCATTAAAAATCCCTTTAAAAAAAAACAGACAACCAGCTTTATTTTTAGCTAATGTTTACATGATGTGTCCTATTGCTTCCTCCAGGCACAGACATTTGCAGTTAGTTCTGGAGAAATGTTACCTTGTAATGCCTTGAAGCCCTGCAGAGGCACTCTGGATGAGCCAGTCACAAACTGGAGCAGTCGTGCTCTCCTTTCTTCATCAAAAAACTCCACAGCTTTCCAGAACCATTTCACAATGTTGCTGTCTGGGGTACAGTGTTTTAACCTAGTATTTGCCTTCCAGTCGTTAACATCAATTTTTCCAAGTCCACAAATGATGAGCTGCAAATTTAAAACATAACTAAGTACTTCATCAGTTATCAAAATAAACAAATGGTTTTGCAGCTTGACAGAAAATGTTAACAGATTTTGAAGATCAACAGGCAGTTTTTATCCTATCACTAATCTTAATCAATGCAGAAATATATATATTTTTTAACATTTTTTACCTTTATGCGAAATTCAAGTTGCCTCAATTCAAATAAATATTTCAGCCGTTTCATAAACTTGTATGAAAGTGTCTGGTCAACTACCTACTATCTGTGCTACTGGTAGCACAGATCCTGCCGTTCAACGCTGAGTGTGTATGTGTGACTGCCACTTGAATGCAATACATATTTCTGAAGTGTAGGTAAGGATATAATTTGGCTCATCCAACTCTGGACTGCAAAATCCTTTTATTTATTATTATTTTATCTTTTATTGTTGCCATGTCTACGCATGTAATACAAATCAGATTTTTCTTCCCCTGAAGATCTTCTAAATCTAACTTCTAAATGAAGATCAACAATTGACTGGTTTAAACTCAATGGGGATTTGACTATAAAGCTATTTTCTTGTGACTAAGAATAGCAGACCTCCCTCTTTGTATTCTGCATCTGCAAAATGATTCTAGGTTTACAATATGGCCAGCTCACCATTGCTGAACGAGAACATTCAGGATACAACAGCAGTCAGCAACACTCAAGTAACAGGGAACAGAAGAAAGTATGAATAATCTATTTTGTAGCCATTTTATATGGCAAAAAGAAAAAAAAATCAGCTCTGCAGCTGACAGACTGTATTAGATTTCAACTTTAAAAACAAGTTTGTGATCTATGGGATTTGTCTTGAGAGGCTATTGTTTGGACGCCAATCTTGACAGTTTGTAGCACATTTGTTGGTGACAGCACCAGATAGCACCTTTCTTTGTACTGTATTTGCAAGGCCAATTTAGTTTGATGTAATGTAACTCAGCTCTGCAAAACCACATAGCTGCCCGATGCCAAAGTCGGTGCTCTGGAAGAGCTGCAAGCAAATGGTGGGAGGTGGAAGGGAGTGACAGACTATTTTCCTGGCAGCACAGAATTTAATTTCGTGAAACTGCACCGTGAGAAATACGCACTGCAGCCTCTGCTGGAATAGCACTCTGTGAAACCATCTGAGGTCACTGCCTACACTTCTCAGTAAATTCAACTGGGTCTTCAGATATAGGACACGGTCTCCTCTTCTGTGGCCTGAAGATCAGGCTGAAATAAAAACTACTACTTTTAGAGTTGCTATGAAATATCAGCTTGAGAAACACTTTCACATAATTCTCAACAAAAGACAGATGCAATGGCAACCTAAGAGAAAGCAGTCTCAGCCCTGCAGGACCTGGTGACTTCTTATGTTAACTGCATTTCTTGTAATATTGCACCTGCAAAACCCCTAAAGCACTGGGGATACAACTTAGCATGTTACTTAGTCTCAGAAGAATGCTTCAGCCTTTTACTGTTGCACTTGACGACATAACGTAACGTTAGTGTACTGACCTCTAACTCTTTCTCATCAAATGTCTTCAGCAGATGTTGTGGGATTACTTCATTAAATCCCTTCTGTAAGGCCAGAAATTGAGCTTCAATTCCTCGTAAAAATCGCCAGTTTACATAAAGTCTGCAAGCAAGTGCAAATTTTTTTTTGTGAAAAATGTATTCAAACACAATAAGCTTGCAAATTATCCAGCCAAAAAGCTGATTCTACTGACAGAAATATATTACAACAAAATTAGTGCACTACCACTTGGGAAAAAAACAAAAACAAACAAGACATAGCACTTAATTATTTCAAGCCAGTGAAAGCACCCTCCCCTCGTATCAAAAGCTTTGTTTGGAAAACATATTGATGATACCTGACATATTCCTTTTTATTTTCCTCTGTCACTGGGATGCTTTTGCCATTGGGTTTCAGTTCATGCTGAATAATTTCCCCATATGCATTGTGTTCTACACAAAACGTATGGTCCAAGACTCCTGTGATATCGTTCTCACTGGTGGAAAGAAATAAGCAAGTAACTTGGTGAAAACATACTCTGCAAATGTATTACAGCCATACCATATCTAATCCACACCACAGTTTTCAATAACATTTCWAATTACTGCTCAGAAGCAAAAGGTGAACACAGATTTTTTTGTTACGTTGTATTTTACAACAATTTTAAAACTGGTTAAATAATAAAACCAACTTTTAATTGTGTTACTGTTAGTAATAGACAAAATTAATATAACTGAAAATTTCAATAGTTTAAAACTCAGTAATATTTTTTTCCCAAAATCTGTATTCCTTTAACATGTTAAGCTTTTAATGAAGCTGAACTATTTTATTGTGCAGGTAAGAAAGATGCTGCTTAAAGCTGCCTGAGCAGTACAACAAAATATATGTAATTTCTTTTTGATTAGATTTAAGAACATATATTACTTGTTAACTGAAACAGAATTCTAACATGGTAAAATATAATGCACGGTACATACAGTATCCAGACTAAGCTGTTATGAAGATCAGGGTCAACCAATTCCATATCATCCAAAGTAATCGGCTTCCCTAGCAACTGCTTATAGAAAGGCAACGTGAAGCCCCCRTCAATATAGTGTCCATGAAACACAGCCATCCCCATTATCCGTCCAACAAAATGGAAATACGATAAGTGTTCCTAGAATTGAAAGAAGAGACTAAGGCATTCAGCTAATTAAGACCTCTAGATAATATCTGCTGAATATAAAATTTCAATACAAAGAAAAAACAATTCCAGATTTTGTGTTTTGTTTTTATACGTAGTATATGGCGTATATTGCTTCTGGTCCAGAAGTCTTACTACTAAGAATCAAAACAAATTTAATTTCTCCCAAGAGAAACATAAATCAACCTCTTACAGCAAAATTAAGAACACATTTGAGTTTTTTCTTTGATCAGTACTAAAAAGAAATTGTATCATTGCACAAATTCAGTCTTTAGCAATACTAATGCAAGAATTGGATTCCTTAGTCCAGAGCATTCTCCACGTATTTAATTTCTAGGCCACAAAAAGATAATTTACAGAACTCTTGTTACCAGTCTTACCGGGTTAACTGCAGAGTCTGGGTTGATTTGCAGTGTATAGATATCATCTCGGGAGTATTGGAAGAGACCATAATATGGATTCAACATTTCATGGGACAGCAGGTAGAGCCACTCCCTGAAGAAAATAAAATAATTTATTGTGTACTTTAGACAAATGCATTTCTACACTGAGAATCTTTGCAAAATAAGGTTTTTAATCTTACTGTTAAACAAAAATGTGAAGGAAGTTAGCTGCAAATATGCTTATTAGGTAAGGCAGAAGTTACAACTATTTTTACTGGCTCAGTAACTATACAATACCTGTCAACTGGCATATTTCCCAGCTTTCCAAGATTTTTTTTTTCCTGGTTACTTATTTTCAAGAGAGTTCCTGATTGTGATTCGGTTTCATCCATTGCACATTAAAACAAGTTAAACTGTGTTTTCTACTGACTGTACTACACAGATGTTTGAGTCAAATTCTTTAATATAAACAGCTTTCTGGTAATGGATATATTTAGTTAACAAACTTCTAATTACATTTTCACAAATCAGTAATCATTAGTCTAAGAACTGGGACAAGTATCTGTAACACTTCCTATATTCCTTAGCTTGGTCTCCCTTGTATTCCCACATGGACACATGGAAGATGAGGAAGACTGTGGCATACTGACCAGAAATCAAAATCATGCTCAAAAAAAATATTAGCAGGTGCTTTGAATATTAATACATGACAGCACCCATAACTTAAACACAATTAGCAGAAATTAAGTCAACAAAGTACCTAGACTGTTGTACTAGTCACAGCTAACTAAGATGTTAAAATATTTAGGTATGGGGGTAAAAGTAAAATTTCGTGAATCTGCAAATGGCCACTAGAAGATAAATGCGTAACAGCGTAGGTCCAAAGATTATTTGCCATACACTTTCTGCCGATGCAGAAGACAGTCTATCTGGGAACATCAATCCATACTTCATTCTTTCATCATGTTAAAAAACAAACAAAAAAAMCCCAAACCCCACCCACAACAGCACTGCTGGCCACAATGCAAACGATGAATCTCCTGTTGAAAAGCTGACATTTGCGTGGAGCGTGTAAATCCACATGCCAGAGGTGAAGCAAATTTTCACTGAAGTGAACTAGCATTTGTGTTAATTTGCCAATAGAATTCTAATCATTGCTTTCGCAGATGAGGAATATCTTGAGACAATCCCTCCAAAATTACTTTTTTTAATAAACAAAAGTAAYTTCATAGACCTCTGACAAACTTTAGTTCACTACTAATTGATAATTCTTAACATTCTGCTTCAAACAGTAGTCAATAATTTGTAAAATATATTATGCTTTCTCTCTTTTCTCTTTATTTTCTTTTTCTGTTTTTGAACAAAGGTCTGCCACAAAGTTAAGTGCTTACTGGTGTAAATTCTCAAATTCTCAGATACCCAAGCTTCACTAACCACAGAAAAATAGGGTATTTCAAGACACCAAAGCCTCTCTCACATATATGGAACAGCTGTGATGTGATCTGTARTATTCACTTTGATTTATTTACCAAAAAAAAATGGGGTTTTTTTCAATGTAGTTTTTCTCTAAGAGACTATCTGAAAAAAAATACATTCTTCTAACATCCAATCTGCTGAAAGAAAATATAAAAAGAAGAATCACTTAGAAAGAAATAGGGCTGATACAAGACTGGTTTATGATTCAAAGCACATGTGTAGTTGGGCACGAGCAGGGCTGCTTACCTGGCAACACCTCCATAATCAAGGCCTTCCTCCCCTCGGAATTTTATCATTAATCGTTTCCACAGGTCTTTAGGCCTCATCTTCATGACTTGTCTGTAGGATTCCTGTAACCACACAACATGTTCTTGTATTAACTGCTATTTACAGACAAGAAACTACTGGGGGAAACAAAGGGGATTCTCAGACTTAAAGCCCAAAGGAGGTGCTATTTTCAAAGACATTAACCACTCTCTCTCAAATTGTATTTTATTTTCTACAAATGTGGTAACACTTGTCAAATCAAACAGATACCTAAGAAGAGCCACCTTCTACTAAATTTCCAGGTGTTCAGTGTTCAGAGCCTTTTCTCTGTCATTATCATGTTACTAAAAAAGTTTCAATCTGCGCCAGTAAAATCCTTTTACTTTGCACAACAGCACACAGCTTTTCCAGTCTGAAAAGCCAACAGTGGAGCAGCTACTCCTGGTAGAAGGCAGGCAAAAATCTTAAAAACATTAGTATCAATGCTACCCCAGTCATCTACAGCATTACTATCAATGCCACCCCAGTCACCTACAGCATTACTCTGCTACAAGAAATGCTTTCAGCTTTCTTTATATGTGTTTTCTCACTGAAAAAAAGGCAAAACAAATTTAAACAAGATGTCTAGTTTTTATTTATGCCTCATATTGCTACCCCAATCTTTGGCTTTACAGAAGGGAACAGGTAGGCATGCCTGGGGCCCAGCACACTTAAAGTTCCTGTTCTGAAAACTAGATTAATAGTTTTCACTGCAGTATAGCTGCTGTTTCCCCCCCTTTTTCCCCTAGTTGATTATGAAGTGATTTGACTGTCCCCAAAGGGAAGACCAATACAAATCCTTCTTGGCTGGAAAAACAGTGACAAATATTTTGTCACCGTGGGGCTTTTACGTTTATGGGTGGGGTAAAAGGTGACGAGGATGGGTGTGATGGATKACAAAGCTCTCAAGCAGATGGACTGTTCTCCAGCAGGAGCCAATGAATTACAACTGCGTTTAATTGATTCAGCAGAATCACCTCCCAAAATAAAATGCAAACATTACACTGGGTGTCTCTGGTCACTCAGAAGCCTAGAGATTTCATAAAATAGGTCTGATTTTTAGGAGAAAAAAAGAAAAAAACCTACAAAACTGAGATGTGTGTCAAGTAATCCAAACTCCGAATACAAATGCTAGTCAGTAGTCATTTTTACTTAAATTACAAGACATTAAAGATTATGTAAAATTCTGCTTGTTTTTGAACTTGCAACATTCTCTAACACATTAGTTTTCTTATATTCTAATATTAATATTTCTTATTTATTATACAGAAGTGAAAAAGTATCTTCAAATACATTAAGCACTTGGACATCTTCCTCAGTCCTTGACACAGTCTGTACATCCCCAGTGAYATTTCTTTCTTTTTCTTCAAGGGGTAAATGCATCTACTTTAAATTTGCAACTGCTCTGAACATCCCCTTGAAAGGCTTCCTCTTTCCATTCCCCACTTGAAAGCTTCCAGCTTTAACTCTTCATAATTTCATCTAACTTTATCCCTTCTTTAGACGAACAACCCTCCTCCCCATCCCTCAACGTTAATAAACGGGTCAAGTTCTTGAATTACCTCAAAAATCTCCTCCCTGGAGACCTCAATACGACAATGGCCGGCTTGAGGTTGCTGCTGTGACAGCTCTTGCCTCAGGATCTTGAGTTTCTGCACTAGGTCTCGTTTGTACCGTGGCACCGTCAGACACTCTGCCTCATCCGGAAGCTGACACAAGGACACTACCTGCTGCTGCTGCTGGTGCTGCTGATCTTTAAGTTGATTCTGGCGGCTAGAAACAAACACAGCCGTTTGCAGATATTCAAGTCATACGCCCCCTGTTTTCTTCAAATAATTTTTAAAAGTTACGTCTTCGTAAYTAAACTAGTTTCATTTTACTATGGTTATTAGTGTGATTATACTAAAACTGTCCTGGTCTAGAAAAAAAAATAAAAATAAATTCAGAGAGATTTTGTTCTGACTAAAGACATGTGGGTCTGTCTGTCTTGGCAACTATCAGCTGGTTTTAGAGTTTGCTATTTCTATTAGTACTAGCCTACAAAGCATGTAAAAGGTTATAACACTATGTAACAAGGTATTATCCATACAATTTTACTACTGAGCTGCTGACACTGAATTTCTCAGATACCATTTCCATATTTCCTTTGCGTGTTTTACCTTCCTCCATTTTAAAATTCAGGAGTCTGCCAAACACTATGCCTCTTAATCTACAGTCAATACCATAGTCTGTTTTAAATGGCTTGTCTGAAAAAGAGCAAGCTTACAAAAAGATGTTTGTTCTGGCAGCTCGGCAAGGACCTTGTCCCTTGTACCTGGCCTAGTCTGGACCACAGGAATGCAGGGAGTTCACATGTAACTAATTGGCACAGATAAACAAGTATTTTTACTAGCAATTTTAAAAGATTTTGTAAAGCTAACCTATTACTAGAAAAAAGTAAATTAGTCTTGTAGCAGAGATTTAAGAGTGTCCTTTCTTTTACACTGCAAGTGGATTTTTTTTTTTTTTTTTTTTTAATATGACCTAGCTTTTTAGTATGGAATTTCAAAACAACACAGGATAAAAAATTACATTTTACTTAAAACACAAGAAGAAAATTCRTGTGTGGAACACATGATAATACCCTACATTTACCGGATAAATAGGAAAGGTCCTGAATCATCATCAGTAGCCCTACTAGCCTGTCATTTAGAAACCCCAGCAATGAAGCACACCRCGGAGCAGTTGAGCAACAACTTGAAGCTTAGCAGTAATAATAATAATTATAATATAGCCTCTTAACTCCTGCGCCTTAGGGAGGGAATAACACATGGAAATTCTGTTCTGATATTATGCTCGAAGATACAGAACTTAAGCAGTTAATCGTTTTTGTCAGATTCACAGTGTGTAAGTTTTCTTTCTTTTTTCTTTCTTTTTTTTTTTAATATGGCTACTCTAACTTTGCTCTCAGGCTGATCATATTGGTCTAATAATAAACTAATTATTTCAAAAGTCATTCTTGTGAAAATAAGTCATTACGCAGATTTCGGGAGGAAGACAGATGCTCTTGATATAGTTCCAGAAAAAAGTTCGATGTCATTTGTGCTATATTCACAATACCTTCTTTTCACTTGTGATTAGTATCAAATAAATCTCATGTAAACTCTATTTACATGATGTAGAAATTAAGGCAAAGTCAAAATTTTATCTTCTGCAGTTTCTATAAGAACAAGCCAGTGAAAATCTCTCTTGTATTATACCTACCAGAGAAGGTCATAATTATACAGTATATGAAAGACAGCATATATTCATATTATCTCTAGTAGCATAAAGACAGTAGTCTCTAGACATAAAGCTAGCTAATGTCAGTCTTAAAGAAAACGATCTCTGAATTGAACATAAATTTAAGAACTATTCATCAAATTAAAACAATCTAAAATACAGCAGGACCAGAAGAAAAATAAAATATCATCTTCCATACTAGACTAAAAATAATCACAGTGTAGTATTAGCTAAATAATCTGCAGTGCTTAAAATAATAAAGCTAGGTTACTGCTCCAAAATTTAATGTCTCAGTTTGTTTTCAAAGCTGAATGAGTATGCTTTGTTGTGTACAGTGCCTTCAGGATGTAGCTAAGGACTTTTCAGGTGCCATAAACATCRAAACCTATCAGGAACTCTTGGCCAATTTTTTTAAACAGAACTGAGTAACAAGTCTGATTATTTTCAAAACTTATAATGCAATCACTGGAAAAACAAATTTCTTGGTTCAGTAGAAAAGTCTGCATCGCTGGAAGTGAACTTTTTATTACAGCTTTGAATCTAAAACTTTATCCCATCCATTCCATTGAACCCAAACAGTAAATTTTATTTCTSAGATAATTTACAAAATGACAGTTCTAAGGCAAATTACTTATTTTTTTTAAAGAATAACCAGGGAGATGGGTTTTTAAAAAAGGTTTTCACATATCCTGTTTGCTGCAATAAAAGAATAAACATCAGGAAAGATTTACCAAGCAGCAGACTTAGAGCAGACTTTGCTGATGACCCYGCTGGTTGAATTTTTGAAATCTTTCCCTAATGAAAGACAGATGTACAAATGAAAAAACTTAAGCACACTATAACTGCTCTTTAAGTTAAAAAAAAAATGCAATGGGTTCGGTGATTCTTCAGCTTGAAAGTCAAACTAGACTTCCTGGATACTAAGCCAGCTGTATATTGGGCACTATAATGAGCATCGAAGTAGCCACTATGTCAGTACTATTCAAAAATAAATACCTCTGAAGCACTTTTTTTTTTAATATAGTCCAATTAACTGAATTTTCTACAGGTTAGGCATTGCACTGTTGTAGCTGAGAACATTTTGGTTTTTCTTTGGGTAAAATATCTGAGTTAATGATCTTCTCCATGTGCTGAACATGTACAGGCTTTTGTGTGCATTCTGAGACATTTTAATACTTCTGTGATACACAAAYATATAATCACTGAATTCCCTCCTCYTCCCCCTGAATAAGTCAACATTTAGACTCTTCCCTCTTGGGGTGTGTAAGTTCAAATGTACAGCTGGCACACAAAAGTCAGTCGACTTTTAGATGCAAGTGATATAAGACAACTTACTGGATACTGCTATGTGATTTTTTGATTTTGTCTTCCGCGTGCTCGTTCCCATCATAGTCTCCTTCTGCTTCCCTTTAAGACTACTCCTCACGCTCACGCTTGCCCAGCGCTGCACAGAGCTTTCTATCTAACCAGCTCCTCCTCGTTTCCTCCACTTAACACCCACTGAGCGTCACCCTGGGGTTTCCCAACAGCATTAAAAGGTGTCAGTGGGAGAAACAATGGAGGCAAATTCCCACAGGGCTTGGTCTAGACAAAACAAATATTTACTTGCTTTTTGCTGTCCATTTTTAACAGAAAATTTTTCAGTTTGAAATGAGTGTTTGAGGAATAAAAATAGGAGCCAGAATCCTTTTGAGCCCTTTACTCCCCTCCCCCCCTTTAAATAAATCTCCAATCTGAAGTATTTTCATACCATATTTTAAAACACTACGGCAGTTAGTGTCTGCAGAAAAAATACATTTTTTTCCCCTGGTAAAAAAAATCTGATTTCAATGAGTAGGTTTCTTTATTTTCCGAACATCTCAGTTCATCTTACTCTATACCTGAAAATTGGGCCTGAATTATTTTCTGCTTTATTCTGGAAAAACAGCTGGGTACTTGTGCTCCCTTGCCTAATCTATCTGTATTTTATTTCAGTAGCTATCAAATGCAACCTGCTATTTTAAAACGAATACTCCATAACTGAAAGTAGAAAAAGGAAAGACAAAATGAAAAGCGAAGAAAGTCTCTCTCTTGCTATTGGAAGAGCCTCTTAGTGGGCCAATGTTTTCCGGGAGGAGGCACTTGCTTCCCCCCTGCGCCACAGCATCACCCTAGCCACATTCCTGTCTAAATGGTGCTTGATTTTGTTGTTGTTTTAAATACAAGAACAGTCAAATCTCTCTGCTTTGCTATGGTACACAGAGTAAGCTGGTAGTATGTTAAAGAACACTGCTACTACACTTTAAATAATACTGAATGGTAAAACATACTTTAATCCAAATCTAACACACCTCAAGAGTAATTTTCTTTATTCTATTCAACACATGTTGGTGGCTTTAAACTTACTTTAAGACTAAATGCAAGTTAGCAGAGAGCCGTGGATCTGTAAACTGCGTCGTTCTGTTGTTATGGTCAACAAAATAAACCCTGCCTGTGGCTGTATTTCGGATCTCCCATCCAGGAGGCAGTGGACCAAGCTCTTCACAATTGATGTTGCTAAGATCCCTGTGAAAACAAATATAAAATGAAAAATACCTCAGCATTTGGCCTCTGAGCCAAACAAGCGTAAATGTAACAGAACAATTCCATGAAGTCTGAGAAAATGTATTGTTTCAGAAACTTGATCTGTTCAGCTGGAATCTCTACTCCCAAGGTACAAGCCCACCAAAGAAAAATCACACACTCCACAACACATGCCTTGGGGAAAGAGAATTCTTATCAAATAACCTTCGTTTTTATAAAGTAACTTCAGATGTTAAATTAATATAGGCTTAAAACAAAAATAAAAGCCATTGCCATATTTGCCAAATGGAATTGCACTTCTACACCAATTCTGACAGCAAACATTTTTTAAAACAACATTAGTCATGTAAGGAACTCTGAATCACACTTTTGAAACTCCTGTAAAATAACCCTGTACTTCTGAACAGTTATACTTTCCATGAAGACTTACGCATAGGATATGTGCCTATGCCACAAGCAATTTCTGCCCCCAGATCTCAAATGCTAGTGGGATGCAAACAGCTCTTTAACAAAACTTTTCAAATGAAACACTGTACGAATAGTACCTCAGCTCTGCACTGAGCAACGCACAGAAACTTTAATTGGTCTTAAGAAAATTCTGCTGAAACCAGGAGGATTTTGCTTCACTTCAGAGGTTTATGTAAGACAGTATTAGCATTTTTTAATGGATATTTATTTTTGTGCATATAATTTATACCTCAAATAACCCATACATCTTAAAGAAAAAAGAAACAAACAAACAAAGAAACAAAAAACCTGTTCTTGACACCAAGTTTTCAGCTCTCCCAATACCACCGGGGCTGGGGGAGGAAGGCGTTCAGGGGCTGAACTGCAGAGAAAGAGCAGCCCACCGGGACATGCAGGCGGAGAAGCCACCAAGGGAAACGTCGGGCTCCGAGATGGGGCTTCCTCTGGTATTCCCCATACAGACACCACCCGCTGCGCCGTAGGGCTCATTAACTAAATGGTATATTAACACAAAATTACGCTATTCCTTAGAAAGGACATGAGCTCTACCCTGTGTCGCTAGGGCCGGTATGCACCAACAGCCAAACTTTGTCCCAAGACACTCGCACAGTTCCCGTTTTCACGCCTAGGAGTAGCACTAGCTTTGACGTTGTACACAATCATTATACTGCAGATTTACAGAGCAGAACTTCATATTAGTTTTAGAGAAGTCTCGCTTCTAGGCTTTTGAGAAAACTGAGAGCATCTAACACCAGTCTTCAGCCAACACAGGTCTCTTGCAAAACCCTTTGCATCCTGTGGTCAGAGCTGCTGCAGCCTGGCTGGTGCTACTTCTGCTTGAACTACCCAGCTGACTGCTTGATAACTACTTTTTTTTTCTTGTTAAACAACTGATTTCTCGCTGAGAATATAAGAGCAAAATTCAAAGACTGCATTCAGTACAATTAAATTATATAATCTACTTAATACTTGTGTCTTCATATGGAACAATAAATACCAAGCAAATAAAGTTCACTTTCATTGACACAGAAAAACATCACAGGCTTCCCAGACTCCCACCTTCCGGCTAACACGCAGAAACTAAAACTATAGAGCTTCCATTTTTTTATTTTAAAATAGCAGTTCACAAAATGTTTGCTGTTTCTAATAAAATCTATTTAGGGTAAGAAATCATTAAATATAAACAGTGTCATCTTCTGCTATCAGCCCACATTTTGCATTTTAAAGACAGAGCTCCTCTCTCCAGTCTCCTTACTTTCATATAATAGCTTGGGTCAGGGCTAACCTGTGGAGCAAGAGTGGCTAGACTCTGTAAAAACTCCTGCAGGGAGATTTCTAAACCCATTCTCCCTCCTTAAATCCATTCTATCGTTACATAGAACAGCAACATGTAAAAAGAAAATGTTAATACTTTAATTGCTTGATTACATCCACAGGTCTCTTAAGACTTAGATGCCTCAATTTGCCTCTGTACGTAATGAATTGAGACACAAAATTATGTGGCAAAGTGAGGCAAATTTTTACACTCAAAATTGACTATTTCTAACAAGCAAGTTATATGATGTGCAAGTCATGGAAGCAAAGATGTTCCAATATACAACTGCCAACTGTATTTCACTCTAGTCTATACATAACGCATCAAAACAGAGTATTTTGTAATCCCAAAGTAACATTAAAATAATTAATCATTTGAAAATGCAATGGAAGTTACGTCTTTCAGGCTCTACCAGGAGATCCAAAATCTATTTCCAGGGGAATGAACACCAACAGCAACCACCGAAGCAGCTGGAATTCCTACAAACGCCAGTGCTGGCACTGCTGGGTACAGCACCATCCATAGAGTTTAGGAGGCAATTTTCAAACAAGATTGTTTTGTTTCGTTTTTTAAAAGGACAATCAGAAGCTAACACATCACAAATAATCATGTATATAATGATAAAGACACTAAACCAGATGATGATTCTAAATGTCCTAGAAACTGGAGATGAAATGAACTCTTGGATTATATTTTCCATTTCCCTGACAGCATAGGACTGTTCTTTACAGTACACTTTTCCAGCACTTCATCTAGTTTTAATTTTGTAAGTAAYAGAGCCTACACCTCTACTCCATGGCTCAAATTGTCAGAGACGTGTGGACTTCCCCCAGATATTCCTCAAAACGCAAAACGTACCAAACTTCTCATTCCCTGAGTAAATGAGTCAGCACTCTAAATATGAGACAAGAATTCTCATAATCAAGTGAATTCTCCTTCCCTACCAAAAATTACTACATTTGTCTGGCAAAGTTCATAAATATATGTTGCCAGTTTCAAGTCTTGTTAAATACCTGAGTCTGAATTTTACAGAATCCATTTTTCTCTTAAGTATCTAAAGGAAACTGAATTTTTGGAGGTGCTCAGACTCTATTTTTTTCATTAATATGCAGAGTATCAAAAAATGGATGTGTGCTATAGTTCATATGCAACACCTACAACTGGTTAACTATAGCTGTTTCAGAATGCCTCTGTAATTTACTCCTTGATTTTCCTTTGCTACATTAAAATAATGATTTGGAGAATTAAGCAAGACTAATTTATTTTGATGAATGACTCAAGATGCTATGTTAGTGGCCAACAGTGAGGAATATAATACTGGACAGAGAATTCTGTGGGGAGTTCCAGTTAAATTATTTCTATTTGAGGCCTTAAGGATATATTCATTCTTTTCTTACCTAGGTACTCTTGGATCGTGCCACGTACTAACACCAGTCTGAGTATGCAGAAAGTAGACCTGACCTTGCTGAGTTGTTCTTTGCTCTGGGAAAACAAGGTAAAGTAAGAACAACAACAAAAAAAATACAATATAAACAACTCAGACTGATTCTCCAAAACTAAGAATCAGTTTCCCAGGTGTTGGAAGACCTACAACGAATAGTTTTTAATTTGCATACCATATCCTTCAGGTAGATCAGGAGGCGTGTGCAAGTGTGTCCTGCTCATGTAATTTCTGTGTCTTTGTGACCTGACTCTTCTCTCTGCCACCCTGGGGTCTGATGACTGCCCACATGTTGCACCATTCGTTCCTGTAATTGGAGTGTTTTCATCCACAAAACAGCTTAGAGGTCTTCCTGGACTGGAATATTCAGATGCTGGCCTGTTGGAGAGGAAGGGAAAGAAAACCACAACATTAAAAGTATTTGCCTTCTCTACCAGAAGAAATTAAAGTTTCTAAAATTATACTTTAGATAATCTAAATTAAAACCTTGCGAGGAAACATTTGTGTGTAACAAACAATGAAAGTGCTTGCTGTAGCCAGCTTCAGAGAACATGTGAGGAGTCAGGGCACCTCTCAGGGCAAGACTGCCTCCCTGCCGGCCTTTAAATGCCTGTGTTTGGCACTAAGAAGTCTGTCTACTTAGCAGGACACAGGACTGCACAATATTCTTTACAGGAGCTTCAGTTAGGGAGAGTGGAAAAGCTGCAGAACATAGCAGTTGACTTGTCCAGCGGGATACCTTGACTACAGGCAGGAAGCTTTTATTTTAAGTGCACTAGGTTCAACCCAAAGTAGTCAGTAAATCTTCTTACCTATCTTAGACTAACCTGACACTTAGTAGGTAATGCTGCAATGCTTAGTATACAACGCTGCAGCACCAAGATAATATCAAATACTCATATGAGCAAGTCCCACCTTAAAAAACAGATGGATGAAAGTAAAATTATTTTTTGGTGAGGGGCTTACACCTCAAACTTTCTCATCTTGCCTTTGTAAGACCAAGGAAGCTATCAGGTCTGTTTTTCTCTTGTGTTCTTAAGAAACATTATTAGTTGTGGATGGTGAAATGGGTTAAGTGAGACTGAAACAATTGCTCTTGATAGCTCGACTGAAGGAGGAAACACTGATTTCTATGGTTCCGTATCTCAATGCTGCTTTCAAAAGGATTTTGAAACAGGTTAAAGGGGATTTATAAGACTGCAGGAAATCCCCTAGAACACATTACAGATTTTAGATTTGTTTTTCTGCTGTAAATGTGTCTAGAGCTTAGCTTAGATATTTTAACATACCAGGAAAAACGTAGATTAAGAAAAACATTCAGTACGTTCAGTCACTTGAAAATTGCAAATATGCATCAGAGCTGACAGTGTAATCAGTATAAAATTATTTCAAGTCAAAAATAACTTCACGGAAACTATAACACTATTTACTGAGGATACAAGAGAAGTCACAGGCAGTTTGCAGAATAGTCTGACACTCTACAACTCAGGTTACAGCAAAAGCGTTTGGGGAAGCACTCTGCTATGCAGATCTGTTGTTATAAAAACAGGTGATCATAATACGTTCAGACCACGATCTGTAAGAACCAATTTTAAAAGTCTGAGATTACATAGTTACAGCACATACAAAGTCAACGTTGGTCAGCTACTCATAATTTCTTTTTCTCATCTTTTACAATGTGTCCACATTGCAATAGTTGTATTTATAGGGTCCTACCAAAGAAACTCTAGAAAAAGAACCAAAAAAAAAAAAAAAATCAAGCTGCTAGTACTAGGAGAGAAAAATCTAGTCAGAATGTTTCTTAGTTAAGTAATGGGGAGACTGAACGAGGAGGATGTTAGGGACTACAGTGACTCTGAATACCTCTTACTATAACCATTTAGAATCACTAGTGCTCAGCTCTTTTGGTCAGCAAAAAACTACCCATTATGCATGGTCTCCAAATAATTTCTTACCGTGTTGGTCTTTCCCACTGAGTTGTTCGAGTAATATGATTTAAATATTGGATCCTTCCAGAAGCAGTCCTCCGCTCCTCCCATCTAGATTTCGGACATGGAGAGATAAGGCAATGAGTGGTATTTCCAGGAAATCAGGGCACAAAATGTTTCCAACATAAATGCCAACTCAGGAAGACTTTTACTATTATGAATCATGCTAGCTTAACAAGGTAACAGGAAACAACTARAAGTTCAACTCAGAATTAATTTTATGTGTTTTTGTCTTGGAACCAGGCATATCATTAACAATATCACACCAACGTGTTCAATAAATATTTGAATTCTAATTAAACTCAAATAGTCACATAAAGAAATTTATTGAAAACATGTTTTAATACTGCATTCAACATTGTTAACAACTTTTTTCTCAGTAAGTCCTGTCACAGCATCTTTATGCACTGTACTTACTTTTCATTAGAAAGCCACTTTCAAATAACACATTTTTAAAATTATTTTTCCACTCCAAAACTTGAGGTTATAAAGCTAATGTAGTTACACAATTAAATAAGCAATATTTATACAAGTGACAATTTAAAAGCATTTTCAAAAATGCTATTAACTTCAGACTCCAAATTAACATCTAAGTGTTAAACATCATTCTTTTGTTAATTTACACTTTAAAATTCATCATATGAAAAAAATCAGTTTCTCCTGTCTTTACCTGCCAAAAATCACATTCAGGTGGTCTGTGTTTGCTCTGAAAGGATTGATGACAGCACCAGAACCTAAACCAGGGCATTTTTCTGTATTCTTAAAACTGTTTCAGGTGTTAATGATATCATTAACTCTCACAGGGAGAAATCAAAATCCTCAAACCCAGACTTTGGCCGGTAAGTATAGCAAGAACTCGGCAACATTACCTTTTCCAATGTTTTCTTTAGTATGATTTACATGGAAGAAAAGGTGATCTATCTTTACAATAGCGTATACCTCTGCGTAGCTCTGTAGAAGGCAACCGGGCGTGTGTTTACTATGTAACTACATTGCTACAAAGCTAGAATATGGACAAAGCCAGGTTGCTGGCCATGAATTAGCATTGTATCAGCTTATCAATTATTTGATCTGAAAGAGCTATGATTTGTTAAACAAATATATTCTTTAATGCATGTGCTCATTATGCCACCTCCTTTTTTCCCAAGGAGAGACAAGATAAGGGTCAAACTATTAACCATTCCATGTAGCCTTCTAAATTAAGTAAGTGGCAGGCTTATCTCCTGCTCCTAAATTAAAAACTGCAGGACTCTGACTGCTGGAATAAAAATAAATCAACCTATTTTTACTTCGACTTCTCCTTACTGCAAAGGTCTGTTGTATATGCCGGGTTTTGGGTTTATATCACACTGGTGTCAGCTTACCCATCTGGTAAATCGTTATCAAACAAACGACTGCAATCCACAACTTGTCCTCCTGTGCCTATTCGGTCTCTGGATTGAAGACTTACTATTAAGATAATAAAAGAATTACTAAAAATACAACATATGAATGCAAGTTACATTTATATTTGAAAGAGACTGGTAAAACTTGCAGGACTAAGTTGAACCATGTTTCGGATATTTTTTCCTTCCCACAAATCAAAGAAAAATATGTAGAAACAGGGTAGGTTTTCACACATGTAATTCTCTGCATACTATTCAAAAAAAAAAAAAAAAGAAAAAAAAAAAGAAAAGCTAAGTTAAAGAATATGAAGTTAAAGCAAAAAATAAGTTAATATCTGAAGCTGTGATCAACTTTCTCTGTATGAAACAGATGGCAATATAACAAAGCTGTAAGAGTTTGTTTGGTGGCAACAGGGTGGCTTAACCTCATGCAGAATGGTTCGGGTAGCAAGTGGGATGGTGCAATGCCAGTGTCAGGCTTCACCACTAACAGGAAAGGAGAACTGATAACAGAAAGCTTTAAAACACTAAGACCCCCTTACGCTTTTCATTCCTTTCTATGTTTTTCTTTGTATGCACATGAGATTCAACACATGTGCACGCACACACACACCCCAAACCAGGCAAAACTTAAATGCTATGAGCATTAAAGATTTGGTTTATCTGCTCCTTTCAAACATCAGTGATAAATACAATTCTTCCCCACTAAGCAGCAATAGGCACCCTGAAAACTCTCAGCATCTGTTGAAAAACAGCACTATTACAATTTTTACACGTTTTATTGTAATTGGTATTTATGCCTCAAGCCCTTGTACTAAAACTATGAAAACAAGGGGTTTTTGGACAGCTCTTGTTCCTAATGTCCTAATTTGCAGGCATCCAATCTGATAATTTATAGTACTTGTGTTCCTGAATTTTTGAGAGTTTTTGTTTTTAATAATAAAATGATTACTCAAAAACAAAAACTGAATATATGCTATGGCACCAATGTACCTCTGGACAACTTTGTTCAAGTCCTGTTGACACAAAGTGAAACGAATCTACAGACCTAAATCTAGATCCAACCAAATACTTGTCAAGATTACAAAAATACAAAAGGTTTTAGTAGTACAAGCAATTTTTGCCACAGAGACCAAGTGCTGAACACCACCACCCTAAGGTGTATTGAAGCTTAAGATTTTTGGTCTTCAACAGAATGAAATAAGGAGCCCTACAGTGCTTGCTTGCTATATTCCCAAACAATATTAATTCCTAGTCTTCCACAAACACTAACATTACAAAGCAACTCTTCCTTAGACTGAAAGGCACCTAAAATATAATTTCAACTGAAACAAAATCATAGGTGTATTTATTCTGCAACAAACCCAAACATTACAAGTTCACATTGTTGCATGTAGGCAAGGTTTGGCAAGCAATACACACAGACAGAAACAAAACTAAACAAAGGCAATTACCTCCTCTTTGCCTATGTGAGGACCAAAATTTGTGCACGGCTTCATTTTGTATTGAGTAAGGACTCATTTTTTCTGCACCGCCACATCAGAAATAAAATGGTGGCACAGAAGAGAGCTGCAAGATTAAGACACAGTTCAGGTGCCCTTTGCATCCACTACTCACAAGCGTCCCCCTTTCCCCCCCCCTTTGACGATAACCCCAGGTATTTCAGATAAAGATCCCCTTGCTCCCTGTCCCAAATTATAAAGGTATACCCACTGCACACTTGGTTTGTAAGGTTATCAATTGCTGAATATATTAATTACATTTTAACGGACTTGGTATTTTTCAGTCTTACATAGTGTTTTAATTTAACTAGTTTATCATTAGAAGATTAGGAGTGTATTTAGATCATTTTCTATTTCATTACTAATTTTTAATCATGATTTCTCTCCATCATTTAACTACTGCAGTGGAATTACCTACTTTTACTCAGGCTCATTCACTCATTCAACAAAATTGCTTCRGCAAAAAAAGATTAAAATGCATGACTAATGATGACAATTTTGATAAAAAGAAAAGACAAGACAGCAGTCTCTGGAATCTTACCATGTATCCATTAAATTAAAACAAAGCAACGACTGCAGAAACTCAGCCTTTTTAATGGTAACAGCTCAAAGCAAAACGTACGTATTTGTTCTAACCTGACAAGMTGTGTTTTTCCCGGTTTCAACACCGGATCCAGCAGCCCCTGGTGACCAGAGGCAGCCCCCGCAGCACACCAGGTGAGCTAATGCAGTTTTTGCTCTACCACTTTTAATGATCGCAGCAGGTTGAGCCAGCTGGTCAGCCTGGCTCGTACCCACACTACTGACGATTGAGCTACCGCTGAAGGATGTGTAMCAGGCCCTCGCCGCAGGGTATTTGCCTCAGGTGTCCCAGACAGCGTCCCAGTAGCCTTGAGACCTTTCTAGCTTAGGGATTTTTTGTTTAAAGTGTCCAAACGAATGCCAGCATTCTCACGCCACGACGACAGGGATGCACGCTGCATGCTCTGGAGGGCAGCACGGGAGCACGCCAGGCTGCGAGGGTGCAAGCCCTGCAGTGCATGCCGAGGGAATCCTGTCCCCTAGAGCAAGCCTGGACCAAGCTGTCTTGCCAGCTGTGCTCAAGGTTTCCCCCTAAAAGGAACCCCCCAAACAACATTGTGTGCATACAGCATGGATCATCAGGGAAGCAAAACCAAAGAGCAAGCCAAACTGACAGCATCACGCACCCTGTCAAAACGACTACTTCACCCTCTACAGTTCTGTGCAAGCTCGTACGGAGAATCAATGTCCCAGAACGGTCTGAAGCATCAGCAATGTCCCTACGATTCCACATTTCTACCAGCGTTTGACCTTATTGTGCCACCTTAATCCTATCTTAATACTTTGCAAACCCTTGCAGATCAGACAGTAGACAGCTGGTTAAAACAACATAAAGAGACAAAGTCATAGGTATTATTCAGCAGAGCACTTTGAAGAAAATGGAGAAATGCAATGAGGCCCCTACTTTCTGCCTGGTTCTTCAGTATTTTCCCCTATATTCCTATACTGTCTGGATATTATCTGAACTAGGAACAGCACATAAAACTCAACATGCAAATTCACCTTTTTTCCATCTCCAGAAATACTCTTGCCACCTCCTTATCCTGATCCCTATCTTTGTGACTTCTGAAGATATTTGCTATTAGAAAGACTGCCCTCTAAGCAGCTCAGAATGAAGACACTTCAGGAAGCACCAAAAGAACACTTACTAAGTTGTTTGTGGCTGTTTATTTCTCAATTTGTCAACTTCAAGACGTTATTTTTAGTTCTGAAATTATTTAACGTGTATGAGGTAACAGAATGACTAAAGCATAGTTACTGAGATTGGTGGGATCTGTTAATAAACCATGAAACTGCAAAATTCATCCAAAACAAGAACTTTTTCCTGTTACAGCAGAATATTTTAGCCTTGGCATAAAATCCATAGTAAGAACACTTTGCAAGATATCTCAATGGCCAAGAAACTTGTAGTCATTTTTCAATGTGGAATTCAGACTCAAAATTGCCACCATTTTTAAAGCAAAATTCAAGACGCTTATTTCTAGATAAACTTCATAGTATTTATGGTYTTATCTGTCTCAAGTCAGCATTACAACACATTACAATACCTGCTATAATATTTGGGTCTTGTTTATTATWATTTTAATAGATCTGTACATACAAACTTCTAGGTTGAGGTCCAAATGGCTCTGGCACTAAACATCAAAATTCGAAAAAAAATATATAATCCAGAAAATTGAAATCTAGGAAGGTATTTCTATAGCTACTATTAAGCTCCAAGTGAACTACAGATAAAAAGCCTCACTTACCTACTATCTGTCCTCTAACAGTATCATTGTCATTTGGCCCAAGCTTGCAAAGGTCCAGTCTCTGATCTATAAAACCAAGAAATGAACTGTAAGTCATTTAATATTTTGTTGCCTTTTAGAGGCACTCTGAAGCATAATCTGAACAAAATTCGGCCTAATTTAAGACTTCAAGAAACAGGGAAAAAAGCAAAAGCAAAAATCTTAAGTCTGATATCATTTGCATAATTCTAAAACAGAAAACAAGACTGAAAGGATTTTTGTTTTAACGAATTACCAAGTTACCAAGCCTACCCCATTACCAKAGTGTAACAGGGCAAAGCAATTAAAAAGGCAAAGACAAATTAGCATTAACTGACATAACCAAGCTAACCTCACCCACAAAGTACCATTACAACTAGAATATATAAACTTCAGAAAAAAAACAAAAAATCCCAACCACCAATAACTGTCACTTTTCTAATAGTTCTGTGCATAGAGGTTTGCTCTGAAAAAGAAACACCAGTGTTTAGCTTACTTACAACCAGTGTCTTTAAGGCGGTTGATTGCATTTGAAAGAAGTCTCACACAACCCAGAAAACCAGCTCCCTGCTTTTTATGAATTTTCTTGTGATTCCATACGCTGATCGTTATTGAATCTGACTTCCCAATGTATCTGAAAAACGTGGAAGAGAGCACTGTGAATGACACTTCCTAAATATTTTGAAGATACTCCAGAACTCATTTTTGAGGGAAAAAGAAATTATAAGCCRTTATATTAAAAATTTAAACACACTATTGGCAAGAGACCAAAAATTCAGATATGATGTGCCTATTATACCTTAATGAAGATATGACTTATGAAGGGATCTACCTAGATACAAACTAATCTAAAATCGTGATTGGGGAAGACAGTATTGATGTGAACAYTCTCATCGTCTTCACGCTACAGACRGATTCAAAGTCTGCTGAAATGYGTTTAAAACAGTAACATTGATTTTAACAGACTCTGGACTGGGTCCTGTGACTACATCTTCTCAAGCAGCTACAAACATGCTTAGATWCATGCCTACTTTTAGTCTAACAGTAAACAACGGTAATGCTTGTGGCAGCATGTATTTGTCAGCAGCACTAGCAAGCAAAGTAATTCAAATGCTGGGGTAGAAACTATTGCCTTAGCATCTTTTTGCAGCACTCCATCTGCTGCTTCTTTTCAGACTGCTCTTCCAACCACTCAGAATGCAAGTTACTCTAGTTTAACTTACTTTGTTGAGCTCTCAAGGAGAATAAGGTAAACGTACTTACATATCTGCAATTAATGAACATTTGGGAAGCTAACTTACTATTAAGGCGGCTTCAGACAGGCCCAGGTTACAAAATACATTATGTACTGTGAATGTGACCCATTACAAGAAGTTCCTACAGTATTTTAGTTGAGAAGTGTCACACTCCTGTAAATTGCATACTGTCTACATTACCAAGAAAATACTTTGCAGAATTCAGACTTGCATTTCCCAGACTTGAGGAAATCTCAACACTTTAGGCTATTTTATTTTTGCTTTTGTTTCAGGTTTTGATCTTCAGAAGCACTGAATTTGTGAATTTGTTCTAAAAATTTTCAAAACACAATTCCAAAATACCCAAGACATGTTAGCTACTGCATATATCCTCTGACTATGCAGTGACAACATGTGTAAGTAGAAACGATAGGTACTGAATAATATAGTTATTTTAACTTGAGAAAAATGAATTTGTTACTATGGTTTAGATTCTGAGAAGTGCTTAGTTGTCCAGAAGTTCCGGTTTTCCATTCCCAGATCAGAGATTCTAGCCTTCTCTAATTTAATTCCTAGAACTGTGTTTGATTTTTGAAGGAAAACTAAATCAAATAACTTGACCCACTTCTAAATATCTCCCCCATTTACCAAAATTTTGTTAAAACAACAATATTTTCATAAAGATAGAAATGATACTGTCAAGGTTGGCAAACCAAACAATTGAACTACCTGTCAGGATTTAAAATTGCAGCTGTGATCATGCGAGTTCTCAATTAATACTTTTCACCTTTTTCCTTTATTGCACAAACTCAGAAAGGATAACTTTGACAACTTTTTACCACCTGCAGACAGGGACTGACCCACGAAACACAATACAGAAAAGCATAACTGTAGGCACATACCCATGAGCATGGGCTAAAATAACCAGTGCACATTTTACAAAAAGATCTCACACAAACAAAAACCAGAGTTTTTGAAATATTAAACGGATTACATAATGTTAATATAGGTCAGATTTTTGGCCTTACAACCTTGACAATGCCAATTTTGAATAGAGAAACAAGAGATGAAGATGGGTATTCACGTGCACAGTTGCAGTCTACAATGTTTTATGTACTTAAAATAAATTCTCATGAGAACAAGGTTAGGTGCACTTAAAAATAAAGACTTATCATGACCTGTCTTGAACCTTCCAGTTTTCCTTGTTGCTTTAAAAAAGTCAGAGGTATATGGTTAAACACAATTTCATAACAGAACGGTTTGAATAACATGTAGAACAGCTGAATATACAATACAGTTTCCAAGAATTACTGTAACATTTCAGGGTGAGGTTCTCATGGTTGAGATGCAGACAGTAAGCCATCCATACCGTACAGGTGAGGACTTCCATATTACTACTAACCCACACTGTTTTTTGCAGTGGAAGACCTGGCCGATTCACACATTTGAAGAAAATCAGCAAGACAAGCTGCATTTTCCAAATACTTCTTTTCTTCGGGGGGGGGGGCAGGGGGAAGAGAAATTAATACAGTAACTGCTAGTTGGCTTCTTAGTATAATACTTCTTCTCTATTCCTGCATAATTTCAGGCATGAAAACATACAGTTGCATTTAGAAAGTCAAGGGAGGTCTAAGTCGACCCTTCAATTCATTTGGTGGATAAGCTGCATTTGTTTTACACCATCTGGCAATAAAGTTCCAGCATAAAAACCTAGCTAGGAATTTTATTTGTTACTTAAAAAAAGTTTCAAAAAATAAATAAGTTTTTAAAAAAATTCTTCATTTGATTGGATGTTTCTTTATTCCTCCTATTATTTATTCAAACCCTTGATTTTTTTTTTTTTTTTTTTACTCCACCCCTATCTGCAGTATCTATTTCCAGCTTCAATCCTTCAACAAAGGTAATAGAATTAGTACTAATTAAGTGGAAACCTGGAAATTTAATTTCCATATACATTCTGTTAACTGCAGAGCACCTAGTCAATTTTCCTGTATTTCCTCAATCTGTAAAATTAGGATTTTGTGCAAGAATTAGGTGTTCACAAGCTCACAAGTTCTCAGCACTTCCACTTCTAAACCAGATCAAGTAAAATCCATACTGAAAAACCTTAAAAGATTTTAATCAAATTTTAAATGCAGGAAAAGAAATCATTATTTCATCTAAACAAAAATTAATCCTTGCTAAAGTAGCATTTGCTTGTGAACCAATATACCACACTTGGGCAGGTTTGATATTAAGCGATTTTTCATCCCCATGCCATTATACACATTTTCCCTGAAGAGTTCAGCTTGCTAGAGAAAAGCAGAACGAAAAAAGTGGAAAAGGAATATATATTCCTGAAAAAAACACAGCTCTTCCTGATCACAAGCCAGATGCACTCCCTCCAGAAAGAGAGAAAAATGCAACAGCAAGAGGTAGGAACTCAGGCTTGGAAGCCAGGAATTCCCAGTTTCTAATCCGTGCTGTCACACAGTCTTCTCAGGATTTGGACAAATTATTTAGTTTGTTTCTCCATTTTCCCATTTCTGAAATTCTGCTAATACAAGGGTAATGTCATTCTTTGAGATTTAAATGTAGTTTTTCTGAGCAGTTTTCAGATGGGGGTGGGGGGAAGAGGAGGAAAAGAGAGATGTAATGAAAAATATCTTCCCAATTTTTTCTCTCCTCCACCCTGACCTTTCTCTCATGCCTGCTGGCTGCCGACCCGATGGTATTTTGAACCCGCAGGCCGGTGAGCAGGGAGCGAGGCCGGACACTGTGGCTTACACAGGCACACAGCATCCTCGTGTGCAACGGAGCCTAGAAGACGCCATGAAAGCAACTGTACCAGCCAAAGCGGCTTCTGCTCCAGAAGTGCCTAACGGGGCACCTAATATGATGGGCAGGCCCGGGGCCAAACATGACCGAGAAACGCTTTCACCTGTACGCAAAGGGCATCAGCTTCTTCAGACCGGTCTGGACACCCACACTATGGAGGTGAAGCTCCTGCAAGGAGTTGTCTATTTATGCTGCGATGGGATATGCCTGGACCAGCAGCAAGCAGAGCTGTGCTCCCTCTTGCTGAGAAAACCCAGCTCACAAGCTGTGACACGGCAATGCAGAGCGGAGCTGGATGCCGGGGAGAAGGGCGAGKGGTGGGGACAGGGCTGGCGATACACCGGCAACAAGCAGCACTGCAACCTGCGGTTTTGGGGAGAGGGGCTGCAGAGATGTGGCAAGGTGGCAGGAAGCCTGCTGCTACGTTCGAGAGGTGTAACCAGGCAAGAAGGCAGGGCGTCCTTGCTTGAACCTGACATGCGGATTTGAAGGCCACAAAGTCAAGATGGGACCAAGACTAGCTTTCAGGAGAGATTATGGCACAAGTATATTTTGGAGATACACAGAGCATATAATTTGCTATACCTTAAGGGCCAGAGGTTGATGGGAAAGGATGGGGAAAATAGGCTAGAGAGCACAGGGGAACATGGCAAGGCTGTAAGAGAGATCCAAGCTATCACGGAAAAAAAGAAAAGCGAAGGAAGAGAAAGAGGCAATTGGGTAAGTCTGAGAACTGATGAGTTTAGATAGTTTTTAAATGCTTTGAATGCAAGAAGTTCTGTAAATCTGCTACAGTCTGATTACTCAAAGCTTTGGGGAAAGGCATGAATAATAGAGAGAACACAAACAAGAGAGAAAATAAGGAAAGGGAATACATTCAGGACAACCATGATATTTTATTGACATTAAACTGCATCCAGACAGCAACTATTTGGCAATTCTTTTCTGGAAAGCCTCCCAGATTTCCCCTGCCACACACCCATCTAGACTGCAGAACCTAAGCAACTAACAAATTCAGCTGTTTCCTCTCACACTAAGTTATGAATTAAGGATCACATTAAGGGGGAATTTTTTTTTCTTATTAATACTACAGAAATCTTTAGAAAAGACAAAAACCCCACCACTTATACAACAGAATATCTATTACGTTGAATCATGTTAACAAAACACAAATTCCCTCAGATCTAGCAGGCTAATACAGACATTATTCTACAAATATATCACAACAGAGCCATCTTACTGTTGCTGCATATATATTACATCATGATGGCATACAAGATTGTTAATTAGCAACAGTATTAACCTGTTAGACAAATTCTAAATTGGGGACACTTCAACACTACACAGCACAGAGAAAGTTTTATTGCACATAAGCCTATTACAGCTAATAAGGAAAAAAAAACCAACAAAATTCTTTATGATAGGAAGGTGGGGTTGGTTGTTGTTTTGTTTTGTTTTAATTTCTACATAACTACTTTCCTCTGGCTGATTTCCTGCACTATGTGGTGACAGAGGAGACCAGCCAGACACTCCGCCCCGAGACTCATCTGTCATGCTTGGTGTGCAAAGTATTTCCTGTAACAGTGGAAGTGTCCTAAGTCAGATACTACTACTCCCATTCTCTGGTGTGTTGTAAGGGTAAACATCAGTAGGATTTTTAATTCTATTATACAATTATTTTCAAAGAATAAGAAAAAAAGATTAAGTCTTATAATCTGTGAGGTTTGCCATTGGGTGCTTAGCAGTAGGCTGCTTACTGCTTTTGTTATTTTTCTATGTTTTTCCAAAAGGAAAAGTCAGTTATCTTAATATCTGATTAAGATGAAGAGCTGAGGACAGATATTAGGTATATTAAAGTAAAAACTTATCTTAAGATAAAAGACAGTGAATTATATCCAAGATATCTAATCTTTTACTGCTGTTTTAAATAGCAACTGAAAACTAAGTAACCAGTCTTTATAAATGAAAACACATTTTCCTCTAATAGAGTAAGGAAAGACAAATAAGACAATAAAATGGGCTAAGTAATTATTAAGAAAGTTTTAGAGGGAGAAAATTATTTTCAAATTACAAGGCCTGAAACCACATTGAATTTTATTGAATGTTCTTTTACTGAGAAGAATGATCAAGAACCTTTACGGAAAACTGAACACTTTATCATTTAAAATTGTTTGTTTAATTAGAGACAAGGAGATATTTCAAATCTGCCTAAGCAAAGTATTCAACGAGAAATCTCATTTCTATCTCTGCTTTGTTTAAGATGAGTCAGCAATCACTCTTAATTCAAAGCTAGTATGACTACAGTATCCAGGTACAAGTGTGACTGGCTCTATAAAACAACATTAAAAAAAAAAAACTACTGAAATACATTTACAGCCTGAGCCACTCT
>NW_028186258.1:5320360-5347452 GCF_003343005.1 Rhea americana
AAAAAAAAAAAAAAAAAAAAAAAAAAAAAAAAAAAAAAAAAAAAAAACTTCTCTTCATCCTTCCTTGAGAAGTAGAATCAGATAGAATTTATCTATATCTTTTTTCTCATTACTTGCATTACATATTAGCATTTTCCCTACTTTCCCATGTCCTCTCCTCCTCCTGCCCTCCGAAAGGGAACCACCTCCAAATCAGGAGAACACAGGACACTTAAAATCTCTTACAATCCATTTTTGTCAACGGTTTACTCATGCTATCACCAGTGCTTGAAACATTAAGCAACAACTGGCACATAATGGGGAAGAAGCAGGGAACTACAGACATTTTCAACATAGAATTTATCAGCAGATAAAACTGCCAAGTTATAGCCTGTTATTCCTCCTGGAAAAGTATCTCTTACTTAGCAGTACAGAGGTTACAAGAAGTCCTTACAAGCAAACACTCCAGTGTGTTGGCAGCATCTTTCCTTCCCACCTTACTCTCACTGCTACAAAACTACGCTTTAATACCTATCAACAGGTATACCTAAATGAGAATAAAAATTGGCGCTCACATTTCAGGGATTTTTGGGCAGCTAGCTCTAGTATGATCTGTCAACTTGAATTGCCCTTAGGAGTTGGAAAGCATTAGGGGCATTCAAAGGATGCCTCTTGTAGTTCAGCTTCATCCAGATGAATCCAGATCATGCATGCTAAGACTTTCATGGTGCAAGCCAAAACATAGAAAGCGAGGATGATGGAGAGACTCACTTCAAATGCTCACTCTTGATGCAAGCTAACATAATAACGTAGACAGACTGTTACTGAACCCAAGCAATTCATTAAGTCAAAATATATTTTAAAAAAATAAAATATAGAAAAAACAGCTTTAACAAATCATAACAAATGGGGTATTCTAACACTTTAGAATGATAAAGGAAAAACATGACATACACAACAGCACCGAAAGCTGCTAAAGTGATGGTAACAAGGTAAGAACCTATACTGAAAAGAACGCTCAGCATAAAAGGAATGGTATAGAGGAGGGAAAATTGAACAAGAGGCAGACAGAAGGAAAGACTGTTATGCTGCAGACAGACAAAAACAGAAAAGAAACGCCAGTGAAATACTGTAAATTGTTTACTTCATTTTACAGAGGTAGCTATATGAAAATATTGCAATAAAATAATGCTACAGTATGTGCAAAACATGCTGCAGATATCATCATTAGAAAACCAAGTACATTGTTTACATTTTGAGGGAAACCAGAAAGTGGTATTCTGACATGTGTATTTTTTCACTCAAATTAATAAACCCAGGGATATTTTCCAAGCTGTGAACAGGATAGTATTATGAACACCTGACAATTTCCGTGTACTTTAGAGGATTTCACTTCAAACCTTTGGTTATCACTGTTACCACCTACAGGTCATAATGCTGATTCCATTTTGGATCAAGTGTATTCTTCACAGTATCTGTAGAATGGCATTGGCCAGATCCGTCCACCACAACCTTAGCAAATGGATCAGGAAGTCCTAAGAGGAGAGAAATAAAATATGTAAGATGAGGAAGCTTTAGAGTCCTAAATCCTTGTACAAAGTCTGGTATTTTACATGTTGTTTGAAGTTGGCTTTTATTAATAAATATATTCATATCATATAAGTCATATTCAACTAACGGGATATAACAGAATAACATGACATTTATCAAACACAAGAAACTTGGCTAAATTAGTACGTTTCTTCATTTGGACTTCACAGATTTTTCTTGTTCTGTATCAGCAAGTCAAACACTTGGGAGAAGAATTCTTGATGAAAAGCCTCTAAACACCTTATTCAACCCTGAATTAGGGAGATTAAGTTCTCAAGGTACAACAAATTCAACAGAAAGCAGAAAAAACAGAATTACATCTCTGCTGTAACAGGCCATGCAGCCCTATCCTCTTTCCCCTCACGCTAATTCTTCCACTCCTGTGGATGCACACTGAGACTGCTGAGGAAGCTAACCTGGTGAAATATTATGCTCTTTTCCTGTAGTGTAAGTTCAGCCTCCTCGGGTGGCTCATCACAGAGCCAGTCAAGCCCAGAGAGGCACAAGAGAAGCATCAAAGCACATGGGCACAAGGACAAAGCACACGGTGAAAGGGAAGAACGGGACCTTGGGGAAGTTGTTGGGCATCTAAAATAACTTATAATCAATACAAAAATCTCAGATATAAAGCAAGTTTTAGAAGAACCATAAACTACAACATAAGTCTGTATGACCCCTTCTGCAAATCTTTTTCAAAGTTTAGGTCTGACCTTTTAAATTCTCTCCGTTCCCAGCTGGAAGGAAGGAAGCAGATCCATGTGTGCATTCATACATAGTCAATAGCATTCCCCTCCTTCTCCATCCCCCTCTTACTGCTTCTTTCAAAACATCATTACAATTAATGAAAACAAAATTTCAGAGTAGGTAAGTATTATGACATGGTTGTTATAATTAAGATGTATAGCTGTTTGCCAAGAAAAATAAATCTTACATGAAAAACATCTTAATTAATATGTGGCACTAATATCGAAAAACATGTCATTTGCCGAGGAGAGTAAATCTGTTTCCCAACTCCAACAGATGCACTACAAAAGTAGGGTAACATGACATTTGAGTCAACCTTTAATTTGTATGAAGACACTGCCCGTCAACACCTACTATACTATTTGCACACACAGTGTTCAGACCACATTAACAATCACTATGGATCGACTTTTTTTTAGCTATAAATTCTGGGATCTATTATCACAAAAGAAGTTACACCCTTAAATTTCCATCTCTTCCCCTGCATCAAAACATCTAAGTTTTAGAGAGAGGAGTTTGCAGGGCACAGAGCATGCATGTTGTTTACTTGGTTTTAACTGTTATTAAAAATCACTCTGGGATGAATGTCAACTAAAACAAAATGCTAAAAGCCCTGAAACAAAATGGTGCGAAAACATCAAAAACTCCCAGCCCCAATACACTGCCTGCATGTAAAGTGATGTACAGAACTTATATACTTACAGATAGTGTAAATGTTATATAAACTTTAACAGCTACTTACGGAAAAAATCCTTTTTCACCAAGTTTTTTGCACACAGTACTGTAAAAAAACACAAACAAGAAATACATAATGAAGTTATTGATTCTTCACTACACAAAAAAAACAGGTTTTCTTTACCTGCCCAGCATTCCAGAAAGTCCCACTGGAAATAAAATGAATGAACGTTAAGAGATCTGTTCTCCTCTATCTTTTATACTGACATGTTAAATAATTCCTACAAGCTGAGCCAGAAGTGCCATCTTCTGGCACTTACTCTAGGTGGACTACAGCGCAGCCGGTACGGAGCGCTTTCCTCGGGCGGTTCTTCGCCGGCTGTGCCAACTTCCGCGCTTCCCAGGAACGTTTCCTCCACCCGGCTCCCCACAGGACGGCACARGCGCCGGTGCCGACACAGTCCCCGCTGTTTCAGGGACTCCCCACTACGAAGCTGGTGCATGAGGCAGTCTAACCTTTTTCTATTATCCTACACGAAAATCACAGAAAAGCTGTTACCTTAAACACCCGGGGGGGGGGGGGGAGGGGAGTAAGCTAATTTTTAACATCAGAGTTTTGATGGCTCCCAAGATGTTTTATTTGTGGAAGCTGAAGATTGTGGGGTTTTTTATTTTTGTTTTAAATAAAAGCTAGGAGGATTTGCATTTGTCAACCAAAAATACACGAGAGAATGATCTCTCATGAGAAATGAATAGAGAGAAAAAAAGGTATAAAGGGGAAAACTTTCATATAAAGGTGCTGAGGTACAAAGACACAAAAGACTTCTCACAAAACGCACTGTTTTTCAGTGACATACATTTATCCATTATCATAGGTTTAGGRACTGCTAGATACTGTGCAAGACATTAAACATTAAAATATTTACAGATAACACAACAGGATCCWTGGATCCTGAAACAGAAATTCCCACAGCAAGTATGAAAAAAACAAAGCAAACAGAGGTATTTGGTTGGAACCAATGCTGCAGAAGACTCCTCAGTACAGGAYTGCCATGGATATATTTTCCTGTACAATTCCCAGTATTTACTATTACCAGTAAGTGCAAAGATGGAAAATTGCATCCAGTGAGTGCACCTCACAGACTGATACTCAGACACCAACCGAAAGGCAGTCAGGCTTCCCCCTACAGCTGTTACAGCTCACAAACCATCTTACATAAAGCAAGGAAAAGCTTCAAGTAGAACAGATGCTTACAGAAAAGGTCACTTTTTAAATATTTTGAAAAACAATTAYCTGCACAATTTCATCCTTTAAAAAAAGAAACAAGGGAAAATGAAGATTTTAAATTCTACKCTACACTACAGTCAAAATTCATCTAATGCACTGTAAGCAAACCAGTATGCTCCTGAAATCGTGTAGCGTCTAAAGAAAAAAAAAAGTTGCTTTGAACAGTCTTGAGACAGAAATGGCAATGTTAACTCATAAAATGTTCCTTTCAAAACATAAATCAAATCTGTCACTGCAATTTGCCCGAAGTCTCATGTTTATAAAATTGGGCACATGTACAACATGCAAAGCAACGAGTTTCCCCAACAATTAGCCATCAGTGAACAAGCCAATACWGTTGGCTCAAGATCTCTCCTTCTAGTAACCATGTTTAAGGAAAATCAGATGTCAACAAATTCTGGCTTTGTCAGATGAACGAAACAGGAGAGACATTGAGAATCGTYGATTAAACCCCCCTCTCTAGCAGGTATTTCTAGGCAAACAARCCTAGACACTATGAGCATCAGCTCAACCCTAAACGCAACAGCCTTTGGCCATGTACAAAGCTCTAATCTAACTCAGGATTTTGGGGGGACAAAAGGTTTCCCATGGATGGGAAAAGCACCAGAGCTTTTGTTTAACTCTTCTAACAGTTTCAACACTGTGTTACTTAGACCTATTATAAATACTCTGATAACCAACTGATTAATAGTTCCCCGAGAATAAAAGCTAAGGAAGCCTGGTTTCCTATGGATTTATGTTTTATGGTTGACCAAAAGCTACAGCTGAAACTTTTCCCACTGCTAGCGCATGTGCACAGATGCTCTCCCACGCAGCCCCTCTAGCGGTCTAGCAATGCCCTCGCTGGAGCGTTTTCTTCTTGCTTCAGGTCACTCCTAGGGTCTCCTCTTTATCCAAGCAACTATTTTCATAAAACTTGTAGCACTTAATTATCTTCGAGACCTCTATCCTTTGTCAGATTTGAGCCAAAGATTCAAAAATCAACAAGAACCAAAGCAAGATCTTTGTTTTCTTATAAAAAGCCAAGGTAAAATGCTGACGGTTCTGGAACCAAACTCACTATCGTTATCAGATTTACCTAACTGCACCACTTCTAAAAATTTCTAAGGGCACACAAGGCCACTGCAGGGGGTTAATTGTTACTGTAAATATTTGTTTTAAAATGTTTTTCATCATAAACTAAAAACATTAGAACATTGAAGCTCACACTGAAGTTTTTGCAAAACTAATGGCCATATATGTTGACAGCAGTTCCAAAAAAAAAAAGAAAAAAAATGGAGGAGCATTGTACCATAACTGTGTTCTCAAAATACATTAATGTCTTCTAGTGTGTATACGTGTGTGTATATATATATATATATGTTATATGTATAGGTAGACTACAAAATACTAATGAGTCAGCAGATATCTATGTTTTATACTTATTACAGACTTCCTGGGTAGCCTACAGAAAGCACAATATTAATGTTCCAATCTGAAGGAACAATATACATGTGCCAAGACAAACATGCACATCAATTTTACATAATATACGTTCACTAAATACCTTTTTATTGTTTCTTATAATCTCACTCTAGCATACATTACTTAGGTCAGTTCACAGGAACACTGAAAGAGCAAAAGGATATTACAAGCTACTTAGTCCCTTCCCTGACAGTTTTGTTAAGTACAGCTCTTGCATACTCAACTAGGAACTAGAAGTAAATCATATTTGCCAGTTTTTTCCTTCTGACTTGCTTATAGCTACAGTGACTGCCATTAAGAATGGTTTATTGAAAGATAATTTAAATATTGCAACTATGTGCAAAATACATGTTTAATATCTCCAAACTTCTGTAAGCTCCTTTACATGTTAGGCATTACAATGTTCATGCAATTACAGATAGACAGAAAATAACCATTCATTTCACACACACACAAAGAAGGAACTGACTACTGAAAACATGAATTTTATAGAAAAACAGATGTTTTATCTCATTTTCTGAACTCTGCTTACTCTTTTCCTAGTTACCAAAGAACTCTAGTTATAGCTACTTTTTATTTTGGAATAATTTTTACAAAAAAAATTAATACWTTTTTATGAAATCAAACTCTTGTATAACAGTGAATACCTTCCATAACATTATCATCATTTCATTTAAATACTGAAACACGTTTATTTCAGAACAGTAAGTATACATAACACAAAGTCTCCATCCTTAAGAGGGAAGATGACTACAAAGTGAAAATGAACAGTGCCACAGAGGAAGCTAGCAAGGAAAACAAGTGAAAAATGATAAAGATTTAACGGTTTCACAGAATCACAAATTCTGAGAAACGACCCACAGRAGAAAGTAAAAGTCTGCAATGAACCTAATCACCTTCAGCAGTAAGACCTAGAATGGAGTCCTGAAGGAAGGCAATATTAAGAAAAAAAAATATTATTTGAATTTACTGAAGAATGGATGGCATTCTTTCCACTCCCTGGCTACCATTAGTTAACTGCATTTTTTTCCACTACTGCTACTCTGATGCAAACAGCTACACTGGCTCCTTTTTAGCAAGCCCACAATGCTATGAGAGAACCAAACAGTCAGTGTATATTTGTAAGACTCCATCCCCCTAGGAGAATTTAAGCCATCGTAGTCGGGTTACTGCAGTTTGCTGCTCCCTGCTGTCTCCGTCCATACGTTCCCATCCCAGGACTACACCGGCACTAGTACTGCACAACCAACCGCCCTGCAAACCCCCCACAACAAAACACTCATCACTGGGTTTTTGGGTGCCAGTTAAGGTTTTGGCTGAATCCGGTTTCTAAACTGGTTTACTGTCGAGGCTAGCAACAACGCTAAGGCAAAGCGGGGCACCAGGAGCAGATGAAAACGCACACGGTTGCTGGCTTCAGCTTAAGCRGCTCTGTGTTTGCCTGAAATTCAAAGGCTGATGGGTGTTTAAGACTAGTGGCCTGGTATTTAACACCTACAGCTATTTCTAACTCATATCAAACTGTCTGTACAATTCTGATAGCCAATTTGTTTATCCAATTCCTTTATCTGGTTCCTTCATACCTGCAAAAACAGGAATACTACTATTATAGCACTACAGCACACGAGGTATATTTGTATATTATGTATTCGCTCATCCCTCTCTTACAATGTGTCTCTTGATTTCTGACAGGATTATAAGGTTTAAGGATGTATTTGTACACTTCCCAAAAGCATGAAGTACTAGTACCTAAGGACTACAACTGAAGAACAGAAATAATTTGTGGGTTTTTTTAATTTTTGAATTAAAATATAAGATTCTTTAAGCTATCCTTTAAAATAATTTTTAAACAGATACATTGGAGAGACATCAATTCTATCAAGGAGAAACACAGGAAGAAAGGTAAGCAAATAAAAYGTAAACATAGATGTCTATGGAATGTCAAGCACATTAACTATAGACACTGGGAAGGAACTATATAACCAACACATTTGAAATGCAGTATGTGACTTAGTAGGGGGGGGAAAACAGTAATGTAAAAATATTCAAAAGCAACCAATACTGTGTCAACAGGCAGCTGAAAGTTTATAGGAGGAAGAAAAGGACTGGGTCCAAAACTAAGATTATGTTTACTAATCTTCTGGCTTTTCACGTGTCATCACCCTAGAAAAACTAGTTCAGCCTTCTGAATCCAACGAGCAGTTTTAACATTACAATTTGTTTGGGTTTTGTTTTTCTGTTTCTTTTTTTTTACCCAAGGGTTTTCTCCTAGAAAAAGTGCTTGCCTCAGAACACATGGGATACTGAAGAGAGAGACACGCTGCCTATCATTTTTTACCACAATGGTTCATTTTGAAGACAAGCCTTTCTTCCCTCTACAGAAACACCATCTTTTAATGAAAGCCATTAGCACTGCTTTTTGTGATCAGATCCCAGTTGTTTGCATGTAATATGCAAGGCAATACAATCGCTAAAATAAGTCCCAGCTGTAGAAACACAAAGCTACGCTGTTGCTAATGCGTGCTGCACTGATAATGAATGGTCGTCTATGCTTTAATCTGAATAAAGCTCCCAACTGCTCTGTCTCTTCTTGCCAAAAATTCCCCTTCCTCCTCCAGACTGTGGTTGCATTCCAATTACACTGCTGATTGGAATGAGCCTCGTTCGGGGGAGGGAGGGAGGGAAAGCGAGGGAAACAAATGAACATACACACACACACACACACCCCTCTTGCTTTCTGATTGCTGCCCCTGGGACACACAAATTGTTTGGGGTGTTTTGAACTTACTCGCTTCCATGGCATACTTTTCTCCGTATTATATAAAGCTCTTCAGAAAATCGTTTTTTTTTTCTTAGAACGCGTACGCAAGAGGCGCAAACGGAACAGCACGCGCAGGTTCCAGCAGGACAGCTCAATACTTTAAACATTTCTAACAAATTCCTACTGTTTTCTTTGATTGTTGGCCTGCTGCAAAGCAGCTTGTATTTTTCTGCTTACATTCCCTCCTCTGACCTGCCTAAATTCCCACAAGGGAAGATATAAAACAAGAGGTTCTTAACTATTCATCGAACAAAGAGCGCTGTAAATAATGCCATACAGAGCTGCAAATACAGCTGTTGAGGTAGTAAAAACTTTCTCAGTTAGCGTTTTGAAATAAAATTGTTTATCCCAACTACCCATATTAAATTTTTATTTTACAATTATTCTCTCCGGGGATTTTTTCCCCCCATTTTCATTTCCTTTTAATTTTAATTTCCTTTGAAAGGTAAGGTTTTTCTTTTCTGCAGATAAACAAGCTTGTAAATATCAGAACACGACCCTAAATGAAGAATTTACTTTCAGTTAATGAAATTCATACATTTTAGAAGATCACAGTTGATTATAACCAAGAAGGGACACTCAAAGATAAGTAAGCCTAACAAATATATGTTTTACAGGTGCACAGGGTTTCTGAGCAAAGAAGGTATTGAAACGTGAAATGCCTAGGAATGCAGCAGCTGACTAGTACACTAAGCACGATCACTAATCAACGCGAGCTGGAAGGGTTCATATTGCACCTAACAATAAAGAGGGCTGCAGCTGTTCCTCTCTCAGATCAGGTCCAGCTATCACAAGGGTACAAGGTAGATCAGGAACCTGGACTGGCTTAATAGAAAACTAACCTTCTGGGAAGATAGATTAGTTTTCCACCGGCTCCAAGAGCTGAGCTGATTTATCCTGCAGTGGCCCAGGCAGCAGATCTAATGCAAAGGGGGCAAGAAGAAGCTGGACTACTTTTCTGGCAGCAACTTCCAGTTACACTATAAAACTACACGCCATACCCGTCAGTTTTGCAGCACTAAAAACAAAACAAAACACCCCCTTTCTCCAGTATTTTCTCTTTAACGCATACTGCTAGTTTTTCTCCTCTGTTTTGCAAAAACAAAGGAATTGATTTCACCATTAGGTGCCAAAATAACTACCTAGCCCCCTCCAATTTTCAGGGACACAATCTTAACCTTAAAAATTCAGATCAAGTCTTATTTTCTCTTTCCTAAAGCACACTCAGAAGCATAGAACCAAAATTTTCTTGCAAGTATATACAGACCTCTTGCTTTCAGGTTGCTCCATTTTACTGCTTGATAGTTTCTCTTACTGAAGCTTCACAAAGCAGTAGAAATTTAAAGTAACCTAACAAGCACTAAACTAGCATTAGTGCAAAACACACACAGAGGCTGGCATGCCCTTCCCAAACAGGCTTAAAGTTTTTACTCCAATGCTTTAAATTATCTGAAATTCAGTGCTACTCAAATTAAAACCTTAAACACCATAAATTAAAACCTTGAACACCATCCTCTGAAGACTTGAGCGAGCTGAAAGAGTCACTAGCTGCCACATCTCTGGATTTTACTGGGACCAGTACAGACAGCACATGCTGAGACAGGAGTGCCCGATGCCACACACAGAGAAGCCCAGTTTGTCCAGGCACACTGGGCAACGTGATGGTTTCGGACAAACTCTGCTTGGTAAGATTAAACATAAACTCCCAGCCCATCACTAGATTCATGGATCTGCAGCAGCAAAGAATGGCGTGAGCGCTACCTACTCTCCCAAAGGCAAAACCAGACAGGTAAACTCAAACCACCAGCACCAGCTGTTGAAGCTAACCCGGGTACTTTTTTCCTAAATGCATTGGAGCGGCATACGTGACCCCTCCTGTGCCCAGAGCTACGGGAGCCAGGGCGACTCGGAAGGGATGGTAACTTCTGCAGCTGRCACAGCTGTCTGCAGCGGACATCTATCCATACTCTTACCGTAATACAAGCATTATTGTTAGGCCGATACCCAAATGCAAGGTAGACAGCTTTTAAGTAAGCTCTTTTTAATACTTATTAGGATAATCTTAGTATTAGAAATGTACATTTTACAAGAATTTCCTTTAATAAYTGTTAAAATTCTAAATTGTCCCATAAACACATTTCTGCAAGTTTAACTTCAACACAAGCCAGATGCTAAATCCTTAATATGCTGCATGTAAAGTGAAACCCATTTCAAAGGATCACAGGCACCTGCTTATAAGCATAGTCAGTTTGAAATCTATGTCTCAACAAATCAGAATTATTCCTTGGGGATTAAACAAATAAAAAAAAAATGCAGTAACTTGCATTCACCCAAAGAGTAATATAGAGTATACAGAAATGAAAACGTGTCGCAATAATGAAATACAATTTAAACCACTATAAAATACACCAGAAACTAACATAGTGGCAATACATTTTTCTTTCCAGCAGATTGCATACAGACTGACTGAATTTTCCTATAACTGTATGTTGTATTTTGACTGGTTTTAGAATACTAGTCCTGTATTACTTGCATGTAATAAAACTCATGGAGAGTAAAATTCAAAATGAAAACATCATGCATTTATCATGGCAGAACCATTAATAAACACGCATTGCATCACTGCATATAAACAGTTAAGCCAAAAAAATCATTCAGCTCATGCAGCAATAAAATTCTGGGGCAGAGTCTCCAAGGCTATTTTGAATTCGGTAAAGGGGGGGGAGGAAAGATGATGGCTCCAGTGTCCGGCAGTCGGTGCCTAGGATGCCTGAGTGACTCGTGGACACAGCCAGATGGAGTCTGCCTAGATTTGCCCTGTTTAGACTCCTGTTTTAACATCATGATGTCTACTTCACAGCATTGTTTTACTGTAAACAAAGGGCTTCCTTTTCCACTTCTCCTCCCTTATTCCATTCCAAGCCAAAAGTAAAACAAAACAAAAAAAAAGCCCCACACCAAAGAATTCTTCATTCAAGCAACTAATGTATTCGCATTTCCTTGATTCAGTCGGTGATGGGCTTACTGCCACACACATCACAGAGTCTATTCATGTGTCCAGTGTATTTGATACGCCTGTCAAGAGGTAAAGGAAAGAAATCAGGCTGCCACTTCTGCGAGGAAGGCAGCAACCCTCCCCCAGCATCTGAAAGCCTACCGTGCTGCCTCACGAGTCTCCCTTACAGAAATTTTCATTTGGACTAGCCAAACTGAATATATAGATGCAAAACCTGAAGAATTCCTTTTTTGTGTGTGTGCGCGCACTACGTCCCAAATATTAGGTCTACAGGTCTATGCAAATTTGGTCTAAATGATACAGTATTAAAACATTGCTATCAGGGTGCTGTGTAAGCCAGGGCTTCCATCACCGCCYCAGAGAGCAAAAAAGGACTGCAGTAACACGTGGGAACCTTCAGGAAAACCAAAGCTAGTGTGAATATCCGCATTTCCTGGTTTAGTGTGGATGGAGCCTCTCAGACCAGCCAGGATGTTTCTAACGCACAAGTGGAATTTCTGGTGAATAAAAGTTAACTTCTCCACCCTACTGGACACGGTTTAATCCTCACAACTTGTCCCTTTTTCAAAATTTTACAAATGACTGTTGTATTATCAATTCATCATAAATAAATCACTTAGTACTGAAGAGTATGCTGGTCAATAGGAGGAAAAAAATAGTTTTAAATTGACAACTATTAAAACGCTTTAAAAAACAAACAAAAAGGATGTCAGCAGTCAAACATTAACTTTCAAACCAATTCCAAAGTTGTTTTTCACATTTGTATTAAATACAGACTATCAATTCATTCTTCAGTAAAAATTATCAGGGTAGGAGTTGGAAATTCAGTAAAGATAACTGAATCCACCAATGTTACTGTCATATTTGCTGTATAGGTTTCTCAATTAAATGCATTTCATCTTCCTGCAGTATTAGAAACATAATTCCCATAAAAAYTTTTAATTTAAAGTAACATTAGCCCAAATCTCTGCCCAAATCTGCAGAGATTATTATATGCAAGTGTCAGCAAAGTAAACTCAYGTGTATACATTATATTGTCCTAGAAATATATTAAGAAAACAGTATTTAAGAGGTCAAGAAAAAAAGGGTAGRGGAGGGTACTCATATCTCAAACTTTTACGAATCATTATGCTAAAATCTTACCTCAATCCTTAAAGACTTGCTTGAAATCCCGTAGTTAGTTTTTAACCAAGACCTATTTTGAATAGCAGTGATTAGTCCAAAATTGTCAAATCACATACCCCAAAAATCCTTAGCGCRCACAAGACTCTTCTGCCGAGGGCGAGTAAATAAAAATCAGGACCAAGCAGTTTACCCATCTGTTTYGCAGCTCGTTTTGATAAGAAGGGTGTGGTGGAAAAAGCTAACACTGGCCACGCTGGAGCCCTGCTCTGCCTGATGTACTTCATACACCTAGGAAAATGTGCTGGGAAAGAAAAAACATCTTAACAAGAAGCAGAGCCCTTGGATTTGTTTCCCCGCAGCGCAACTCACCACCCTCTGAATGATCTATAGCAGAGGTAACAACAAAAGAAATTCATGATCCAATTGCCAACCAGACCAAAATGCCCTGAACTTTAAAAGGGGCTTCAGACAAGAGGCACCTGCTACTAACCCACGCTCCTGGGCAGCGGGAATTGTAGCTCCCCGAAGCTTTTTGGACCGCAGGAGCACGACCGTCTCCATCAGAGCACAGTCACACACGCCATTTAAACAGCAAGTCTCAAAATTTTGTTCCTATTACAAACATGATCCTAGTGGGACACTAAACTACCAGCTGGTGCTTTTCCAGGGGAACCACACACGATTCAGGCGTCGTGCCCACAGCAATTCTCACACCACTCTTCGGTGAAATACTGTAAATATTAACCCTCCTATTAACGCTCCTAAAAGTATCGTCAACAGCTTTATACAAAAAAAATCCTGAAACATGATGGCTATCAAGGCAGTAACTTTTTTAAAAAAAGTAGTCAATTTTGCCATTTCAAAAATACGACTTGAAACATGTGAGTGATTTTTTTTTACATCACTCCATAATAAATTTTATGTTAAGGAATTCTCGAGTACAGTGATTTGAATACTATCACTAGCTAAGGACTCCCAGTGCATTTTACAAACCTAAACTCGAAGTTCAGCACAATTTCACTTTAGTAGTACACTTGATCTACTGCAATCATGCTGTATGAAGAAAATGCATGCGAGTGATACACTGTTACATCTTCCTGTATCAATACTAGCAACTTAAGACATGAATTCTGAGCTGACTCCCTGACAAAAACTGTATCCTTGCTCCTCCTCCTTTTAACGAAGTTGAAATATTTAAGCACAATGGCCCTACATTTACTTTTGGGGAGGAAAATTGTTTTTGAAGGAATGCTTTCAACTTTGGAAAGAGCCTCTCTATGGAGCTTGACAGTGCCATCTTCTTGCAAGTGTTGCTTTAAAGAACATTTATTAAAGGCTTCTGCCAAAAGAGATAGGGTCAGCAGAAAGACCTCTGTGGACTACACGTACTTTCATTGGGTTACCATGCTTATACCTCTTTGTTTACTTAGTTCTGTCCATACCTACAGAAATACTATATAAATGGGGAAAACATCCATTGCTTAGTGTATCTTAGTCCAGACTATGTTATCATTAAAAAAATAAAAATAAATAAAGCCTCATCTACAAGAGATAGCTCTACCTATATACTATGCAATTTATAAAGTGGATTATTTAGTTAAACCAGCCTAGCCCCTTAACATTAACAGATTCAGCTTGTCTGCAAACAGATGTGTTCTACAAATCAAATTAAACAGTTTTAAGACACTACCACTGTAAAACAGAGATGAGGTAACTGCATGAGAATTCTATCTATTTCAACAAAATTAAAGCAGCTTATACTAAAATACCAACGATTTTTTTTGGTACAAGTTGTTTAAATTAATTAATCAGTTCAGTATTTATATACTACAGTAAAAATAATAGAGATTTTTTAGAGAACAATACAGAATTCTGATGAAACAGCTTGCCACTATACAAAAAGAGACAGATTCTTGCTCCCCACCCCAAAGTTTACCATCAATTTAAACTATGATTTCAGAAGTCTTTTGAGAAGATGGAATGTTCAAGCAGCAAAAAGACAAATTTTTTTGAGAAAGAAGAGTACTTGGCTAAAGATATGAAGTGGGGACTCCAGAGTAGGAAAAAAAGTGGGAAGCAGGTGATGCCAAAAGAGGAGGGAGTATGACGCTGAGTAACAGGGCATGGACAACCCTCAGACTCCCGCACCTGCGACTCCAGGAAGCCCCAGCCTCTCGCAGGTGCGTTCGCAAAGCACCGTCCCAAGCATCACACCCCCGATTTCCACCAACCTGTACATACTTGCATATGCAAGAGAAGAGGCAAGGCTGCTAGACCTAGCTTTCCAGAGCAATCTTTAGATTTATTTTCTAGACAAATTGCTTCTTAGAGAATTCAACTGCTAATTGAGTGCTATTCCAGGCTCAAAAATAATATATTTGCTGAATAATGTATTAACKTATTTAATAAAAAAACATTTTCCCTCTCACAGCTATCTTCTTGCATGTCAGTTATTTAACACTAAACTCCTTGCAATCACCTAATTCTACTATTATCTCAACCACCTATGTATTTTAGAGCCACTAAGACAATTTATAGTAAATAGAACATGAATACAGGCATACCAGAACTCTGCAGGCACCCACAGGAATTATGAAGGAACAAAGAGGGCGCGAGCCTTCCCCCCTTTACATTCCTTCAGACAGCTTTGTAAACTGTAGCTCCTTTTTGTACTGATTAATTAAACTTAAGACTTCACAAATATATTCTCCATTTACAACATCTGACAGACCAAGCCTTTGCATGTTGTAGAATATGAACTGCATTACCATTGTTAAACAGATACAAGCTTTTTAAATACTAAACATCAAAATGCAATGGCTGCCCTGGAACAGGCATCTACATCTCCAGTTAATCTTCCATTTTTACTAAATAGATGCAAATAAACTATACTAAGTCACTTTACCAAGTTCTGTGTCACTCATGTTGCAGCTGCATTGCTGATAAATAGCAGTCCTCACTAAAAGGTAAAATTGCTAAAGGCTAATAAGATTAGAGTGCTTTTAGGATCCAGGCAAACATGTTATGATTTAGTTAAAAGCTGCAAAATTACCTAAGCATGTTCAAATTTATAAAACAGACATTAGAATAAACAACCAAGTCTAACAGATTTTGATGCTAAATATAGACTGTTCAGCAGACAATTAAAAACAAAACAAAACAAAAAAAAGCCACATAGGATTGGAGAAGATAAAGTGTTAATCACATATTTGGTGGTTTATGAGCCAAAGCAGTCTGAGGTTTAAACTGCTTCTGCTCAGTGCTCATCCCATTCAGAGACGATGAATCATTTCCCATTTGGCAACGCTTCTGCCTACAAGGCTGTCTTCTGCAAGATTTCTCCTGTATCCTTGTAATACATTTGCTAATTTAGTACACCTGACTTTGAGCAAAACCCATTGTTGCCAGCTGTCAGACTAGACCTCGTCCTGTTTATCAGACACATCTAAACCATCCTGCTCTGCCCCAATCACAAACAGAACACTCTTTACTAATCCCAGTGCAGTAAATTACTTTCTAATATCYTTGTTTTTCTTATCCTGCCAAAATACCAACACATCATAGATTTAAAGCAACAGAAAAATCAATTTATCCACAGCAGCTGGACTCATACCAATTTATCCAATAGCTGTATTTTTTTTTTTTTTTAAGTAAGAGTTGCTGTTCTAGTCATTCTGTTCATAAATTCTTGAGTTTCAGCAGTAGAGGTTTGACTATTTTAAACAGAAGTAATATAAGTTCACTGGGAGCATATTCTAGTTTTTTAGGCAGGCCTCCACTGCTCTTTGAAAGATAAATCAGAGTACAACCAAGTATTAATCACCCCCTGCACACACACACACACACACACACACACACAAGAATATTTCCTCATTTTATAAAGGCTTGGTACATGCAAAAGAAACTGCATTAATTTCTGTTTATAAATACTTGGTATGGAGAACAGCTTCAAAAGGTAGGGTAGAGTAGGGGTTAAAGAGAAAAAAAAATTTTTTTAACCTACATGCAATAAGAGAGTCTGGGAAACATTAAAAATTAATTAATCTACAATTTTTCTCTTCCTCAAGAAAATCCATCAGAATTTAATCTTTACATTCTAGGTTACATATACCAGTTACACAGATACAAAGAAAAAGCAGACTCACTCTTCAGGTTTTATACACCGCCTCAAACTCCTATTGTATTTTGAAAAACATATTGCATGCTTAAAARCACATCCCCATATTAGGTCCTGCTTTGCTACTTCTACTCATCTGAGTATTTTAAAATTCAGTATAATCAGCAAAAATACAGTTAAAAATCCACCGTGCTAACAGAAATGGTAGAGTTTTTGTGTTCCTCTCTGTCTTCAGGGGGCCATGGAGCTACTTGCATCCTCMCACGCCAACAGCTGCATTAACGCTTGCTGGCCATTTCAAAGGAGTGCACCTGAGCTCTTTTTCACCTGGGACTGACTTAGAAGGCTATGATTCAACAGGCCACTTGCTGCGAGCAGCTCCCACACCACCACATTGCTGTGCTGGCTTCTGCTATGTTTGCCACAACTAAACGTAACAGCACTAGCTTTTTTGTAGACTGGCTGGGGATCCCCACTGATGGTTTTCTTCACAACAATATGTACGATACATTCAAAACAGGCTGACCACTTGACTGACTTCAGACAGAAAAGAAGAAAGAGAGAGAGAGAGAGAGAGATTAAGAGCACAAATTCCACACAGGAAAGAACTAGAGACTGGTTATACTTTGGGCAACATGGCCCAGATTGCTTCCAGTAAACAGACCCAGAGAAAGCGGCGAGAAAGGGCACACTCAATATTGCTGCTACGAGGTATCAATCAGACAAGCTGTAGTGAGTTGCTATAATACAGGGCAGTGGAACACACAAATTTATGGATGCAGAGAACACTATATCATTTTAGTGATGCAGCAATCCTACGCAAGCCGTTTGCTGTTGGGAGTTGCATTTATGGCTGACCCACGTAGAGGCAATCAAAGCGTTGTCTGGGCCTTGCTGGGTATCTCCCTTCTCCCCTAGGGATGCTGGACTACTGAAACCTCTCTCCAGTTGCAAATGGAACATGAACCTGAAACTCCCTGCTGCAACCTYAACTGCAGAGCCAGCACCTGTTCCTCCACATGGGAGGGAGGAAAAACTTGGGAAATGAAAAAATAGCATAGGATTTTATGGAATGGAGATGTAGTTAAAATAAAAAACAGTTAGTGAAGACTAGCTAGTTACGTGTTTTCAGGTTTATAGTGGAATACAAAGGATGGCAAAAACAAAGTTGAAGATACTGTCTGGAGAGGCCTGAAGATACTGTCTGGAGAGGCCTGAAGTAGGAGTAAGTCAGCTAAACTAATTTGAAAAGAAAAACTGGAGGGTCATACCATTATATGTTGCTAAGAAACCAGTATTGTTCTTAGATGGCCATGGATACAACTGTTACCCAAATTTCCAATTACACAGAATCACAGAATGGTTGAGGTTGGAAGGGACCTCTGGAAATCATCTAGTCCAACCCCCTTGCTCATGTCCAGGCAGGTTTTGAGACCCACCAGAGGAGGAGACTCCACAACCTCTCTGGGCAACCTGTTCCAGTACTCACAGTAAAGAAGTTTTTCCTCATATTCAGGTGGAGGAAAATTCAGAGACCTCTAAACAGTAATGCATTTTCATATGATAATCCAACTCTATACAAATATTTTAAGCAGATCAAGTTATTACAGTTCTGAAAACGAYGATTCCACTGTAAAAGAAAAACAAAGGTGTTCAATTACAAGAAGTGATCAGCAACACTTCTGAAATCACACAAGAAGCACTATCATTTCATTGGTCTACAGTAGCAGCAGTGCCAATCTAGTCTGCTGTAAGAGTAAATAAAGGTACTGTTCTTGCAAACAAAAGGAAAAAGACCTATGTATAATTTCACTCCATTTGTCGTTGTAGCATTTGAAGTGATGAATAAAATACCGTATTTCAAGTATTATTCATCTGTACAATTTAAGCTAGTCATGAGTAATCATTAAAGAAAAATATTTGCCAGGAAAAAATAACCCAGAATATATGATTCATTCACTTCTGAAACAATAAAACAATTCACTGTAACAAAAATAACTATATTGTAAATGCTTTAATTAAAAGTTTGAAGATCAGCCAAATACACTGAATAAAGCATACCCTATTAAACACATCCACGTGTGCAAAAAAACCCAGAAGAGTTTCAATGGAAAAAGATAATTCTATAAAATAATACCTTATCTGACGGAATCGGTAATTTTTACCTATTTAATATTCTTCTAATAGCAAAGATATAGCTCACCTATCAAACTCTGACAACTCGTCATTAACCTGACAAATTGATACTAATTTTGGTACAAAGGTGATACATATAGTATATCTGAAAATGAAACAGCTAGCTCTGGAAAGTTCCAAGATTTTAACATCATAGAGATTCCTAAATAATTCCTTAGGAATTAGGACTTTCAGAGACTCCAAATCATGAAAAAGGGGATCAGCTGAAACAAACAAACAAACAAAACCCCCAAATATTTAACAGTTTTATAACTGTCTAAAGCTCAAGTAGTGAGAACAAGCAGTTGTTGGAAAAGGTGTCTTCCTATGAGCAGACTTTGTTTTGGCCTTACATTGATTAAGGCTTACATGAAAAAAGAAACATTGGATTCAAAGAGTAACACTAAACAAATATGAAATAATTTTTATATAAACTTTTATATACTATAAATCTATATACTATATAAACTATGCATAACTATATATAACTATATATAAACTTTTCTTCATAGTTARAAAAWATTGAGTGTAAGTTTACTTAAAATGAAACTTAGCAGTTTCACATTCTATCAGTTCATTTATTTTAATTGACTAACTAAAAATTCACACATCTGATAGCATTCTTAAAATTTCTCCTTATTTATCATATATAAACATTTTCTGAATAGGCCTCTAAAAGAAGTTTCAAATGCAACATGATGGCTTTTGCTGCTGGAGATACATCTGCCCAATACATTTAATCTCAGATTTGTTTCTTCACTATTTAAATTCTTTTTTTTTTGGGGGGGTATGTGTGTATTTATATGGAAGATCAATGTTTTCTGTACCAAGAGATAACTTAATATAAACAAAACACAGTATATTAGATCAATCAACTAGCTAATGCATCAAGCTATCCCTGTACAAATACAGTGGTGACAGTGTGTAAAACTGGATCATTTTTCCCCCTCTTTGCATAAAGAAATCTTTATATCCAATGCAAGATCCAGCAGAGTACATAAATGATAACTCTCACAGTCAATACAGATATATTAGTTATCAAATGTACAGAGAAAGCTGACCAAAAAAGGTCAAACTTTTCTTTCATTCAACTAACTCATCAATAGCTGGCAACACTTACCTGAACAAATATTTGTTACTTGGAAACCACTGTGAGTAGCTGGCATGTAAATTAATCAAGGAAGCATTACAAAATATAGAATTCTTAACATTTTCACATATTGATTGGCAGAAAGTCTTCTGACCCTTTTTGTATCATATTTCTTAGAATCAAAGCTTTTAGAAAAAGCTTTTAGATTTTSCTAAAAGTTGAACATCTCCTTTTGTTCTACATATAAGGAATAATTATAATCTTAACTGCAAACTTTTCTTGGGATTATGTTACGAATCATGGTCACTCAGTAGCCAGCCTTTAATTTCCTACCTCTTTCAGTCAGGATCAAGGTGATGAAAGTGCTCTTAAACTGGTCTCCTACATTCAGCTGAGACTGCTTACATTCTTTACAGTTGTTATACATCTTAAATTCTTACAGGACACCTCTGCTATGGATGAAAACTTCTTGCAAGTCATATAGTTAAATCAGTGACTATGACACCGCACACACAATAKATAACATTCTTAGGTTACAAAGCTAAGCATTTAAAAGTTCAGAAAAGTAAGAATTAGGGCTGTCCCTGCAACCCTGCATCTTGTTCACTGCTACACCGGTACGGTCCGAGTACCAAGAGATTCCCAGCATTTTGCCCTGCCAAAAGCAGTTTCAACCTCCTGCCCGTTTGTCCCAGATGGCTCCTTGTCCCAGGTTACTCCCTTCTCCTCCACCCTCATCCAACTTTTRAGCCCTCTGCGTTCTCATTAATGTCCTTCTTCACACTGGAAGCATCACACCGAGKTTAGCATTAACCAAATGGGATCGTTCGCCTGTGTACTCGGCTCCTGTCCTGGCAGTTGGTTAAAACGCACACAAACCATTGCTGATATGATGATCACCTATTTAATAATGTTCTTACCCTACAAAATAGTATTTTTAAAAAATTATACATGGCATAGAATTATAATCTCCTTCTTAAATCTGCTTGAGTATTAATAAAAACTTTCCAAAAATAAATTCAGTCTGATTTAGCCAACTAGTATGAAAAATTTCAGTTTTAGCAGGTTACTTAATAGCAACTGAAAAGACAGTCTCATAACGGGAAGCGCAACTATAGCTGGTGCTGTAAGTCTCACCTTGGAATTTCAAGTTAAACTGTAGGCATAAACTCCACCRACAACAAATAAAAAGCAAAGATGTCCATACAGACAAAGTCACTCAAAACCGCGTTCAGGCTACACGAGGCAGCAGCAACTTTAGGAACGAGTGTTCCCACCCACCATACTGCTCAGCCGTGACTATAACCCGTCAAGAAGGTCAGATTAACCAGGGCCAATTTTTTCATGSTACTGCTGCTCTGTCACAAAGACGCTCGGTTGCTGCAGAACACAAGTGAACCTCCGGTCTCAGATGATGCTATACAGAAATGTTTAACTATGGAGAGAATTTGAAGTATCAATAAACTTACACAAAAATATAAAGCCCTTGAAGGGGTCCAAAGTACTATCCTGCATAGATTAAGTTGCGTTATGCTGATACACAGGAAATAGCTGACTTRCTCTACAGGATGAGCAAGTCACCAGAGGAAAGGAACTTTCAGGAAAAATGATAAATAAGGTAATAGGAAAATCTGAAGCACATATTCACAATTCTACATTCAGATTCCATAAACGAACGGGAATTTCTTCATGCTCTATTGGCCATAGAAGCAAATGATACATGGATAAAGATAAATATTTAGCACCTCTCTGGGTAGAAGGTAAAACATAACCACTTGGTGTCAGGGACACCAAGAACTTTATTGTTTTATGTTAAAGGACTACAGAAACTTTAAGCTCTTCTTATTGCCTCACTGTAAAATAGCTATTGGGAAAGCATTATGAACTAAGGGAGAAGAAAGCTCRAGGAAGGGAGCACAAATTATTTATTTTATTACAAATCAGGCACAACACTTTTACTACTGAAAATTACTCTAAGTCACTTTTTGCTTAAAGGCCTTCCCTCTTCCTGTTACAGAAGAAAATATAAAGCAGTAGCATTTTAAATCATTCTTTGACCCAGTTCTCAGGTGAAAAATCCCAAAGGTGAAAGATTTTCATAAAAGCGCTATAATGGAACATAACATCACAACCTCAAGCTGCATCTTGGCCTGTCTTGCATTTATATGATCACAAAAATCTAAATCCTTGAACTTTTTGACAAAAGTGCATATCCCACTATTTAAGGCAAACACAACCCAATTATTGTGTGTAATCTTAAATTTACAGATGGCATTTGCTTCTTTAAGAATATGTGGGGATTTGACACATGAAGTAGCATTTGCTTGCTGTTGACCTCTSTTCAAGCTATTTTTCCCCCAGTCCACACATCCAACTTCAGCAGCAGTTTCTTATGAAAATAAATGTGATGTATACATTTAAAGATTCTCTTTACCTATGTTCCTAACATTTTGTGCTTTTACTAGTGATTCTAGATGTTCAGTACACATTGAAAAATGCCATTTATATGACCCATTTGAAATTATGAAAGATTGCACTTAAAGTTATTACAGTTGTTCACAGGCTTGTCTGTCTAGACTGTGCTGATTACTAAGAGGCTTCTGCAACCACAGCATAAAACATTCTTGAAATTTTGATTAGATTCTTATAGACAAAAGTTTTAGAAAATTTCTGTGTTAATATGCTTTATACCAGTCTTTAAAGTTGGGTCAATTAATATCTCATACATTGTGAACCCATGCTTAAAGTAGTCAGGCATTTTTAATTTCTTAATGAGGAAAGCTAAGTAAGTGCTATGCAGCATATGGCAGGACCAGGTCCTTCATGTCCATTTAAAGGCAGTACTTAGCAAAACATGTATTKTCTTAAAATTAAATTAAAATATAAAGATTAGCATGAGGAAGAARAACATTCAGTATCTTCAGATTTTCACACTGAAAATGCAATCATTACTATTTGGTTAAGAGCAATATTGTAGTCAGGAGTCTGAAACAAGAGACACTTCTGTATGGTTCAGTCTAACTACAGGAACCTATTTTAGTTTTCTGTTTCCATTGTAAAATGACCCAGTAACTGGTATATTATAGTCCCCTCAGGTCCCTTTGTCAGCTCAGTTCCTCTAGCCAGCTCTTGACTACATCTGCTCCACTCTATCCCGTTCCACTTTTACGAATATCCCCTTTTCCCTGCAATGACCACCACCACCTACCTACGTCAGCATCATCTTTATAAGCTTTTTAAAATCACATCTGACATCACCTTCTACAAATTAAGACAGTAGTACTTCTTTGGCTGCTTAACAAAAGAGGTACTACCTTAACATTACTACAGCAAGGCACAACGCTACTATCAATTCAGTTTGCTCACAGTYCTCTATATAGAGCTATAAAACATGTAATTTTAATAAATCCATCAGGGAAAAGAGAGAAATCTTTTTTTCTGAAAACAAAAGCAAGATTGGGACACATTATAAATTAATTGTTTCAGAGCAAAAGAAGATTATCATAAAAAGATGGAAATGTTCTGGTACACATTATAAATTAATTGTTTCAGAGCAAAAGAAGATTATCATAGAAAGATGCAAATGTTCTGGTAAGAGCTGAATTGAAGAATTATTTGCCATAAGGACAAACAAATGTTTGGCACAATYAACACTATAAGCTTCTAATCACAGGTAGTTAAGTATGAATATAACCACATATTTTACCTGGACATGTGTAGTTCTTTTACACACGTTTAAGSATTTTAGTTTATTTATTTATAAGCCATGTTTTTTAATTACTCTAATTCAGATACATCTTTCTTTCTCCACTAAGAATAAAACGTGTTTCATTTTAACACATTTATATTTTTCAATTAATAATAAGTATATGGAGTATATTTTTACTAAAATGAAACACAAGCTTTACTGAATACATTCCATTTATCCTCCTCAAGTCTTATGATTTACACTAAGTAGCAGTTTTACTATATGCAGGTTTAAGAGCACAGAGCCTAGCTTTTATTTATATTATAAGGTGATCATCAAGTTGGCTCAAGTTTTCAGAAAATTCTTTTGGTATTATTAATGCATATTCTTGCCCTCAATTAAATACAAGCACAACTGCATTTATAACTGTACTTATGTGTGCATCCATACACTCAATTCAAAATCAGGTAGTAAGGCATGTTAAAAAAAAAAAGCGTCATTACAGATAGATTAGTTATGACTCCCTTAACTCCACTGGTTTTACTAAAATCTAGGTCAAGGCAGAATGAAAATGAGTTTATGTATGTCACTTGTTTAAAGCCGCAGCATGTGATCACGCAAGATATATCCCCAACCCCACAAACACTTGACTAACGTAAGCCACTACTCAGTCGCAGTTACATACTCTCTATGCCCATTAAAAAAAAGGGAGGAGGGRGGAGAGAAGAGCGAAGAAATTAGTTTTAACTTGGATAAATTCCTCAATCGGTTSATCACAATGTCATTTGGAATAGAGGGATACCCACAGTCTGGAAAATGGTGCTGGGCATAGAAATGCTTTTACACTGGAACCATCACTATAATGTTTGTGGCAATATGGTATCATACATCCTAATTTAAGCACATATGGTAGAAGCTGGGTACACAGTCTCATTGCGAATGATAGCAAATTACAACATCTGTACAAGTTCTGTATATATGAAACAATTAGTGAAGATAATATAGAAAGGACACTAGAATTAAATACTTCACTTGAGTATTTTTGAACCACTAGCAACTAACAATACCAAAGCCATAGTTGGAGAGTGACTCTCTTATTCTACAAGAAAACATTTTTTATATGTTGTCTTAAACATGTATTGGCCAAGAATCATTCCAGAAAATTAACAACAGGATACAGCTATATAAACTTACATGCTGCTACTTTTTCTTTCACTTTCAGAACTTTGAAAATGTGGATAACACTTCAACTAAGCAATGCTTCTTACCCACTTTTGCAAATATCAGACCTTTTAGTTTAATTAGCCTGTGCAACACGAAACTGTATCTTTCAAATATTTTAAAGGAGAAAAAAAATCTAACAAGAACCTGCAGCTTGTTAAAATACAACTGAAAAAAATGACCCTGAATCACCCYCAATGTATAGGCTTAGAAGGCCTAGATCAGAACCCCATTTTCTGTGGATYTGTATTAAAGAGAAACAACAAACATGTGCAGAGAGTCAAGAGATAACGTTTTTAAATCCCAGCTTTACCAGGTTTATCCTTTTTATGATCTTGTGCAAGTCTCTTCACTCAGTGTAAGTTTCCCTACATAGACCTAGATGATAGGGTTTACCACCCAGTTTTGTCCTGAGCTTTCTTATCTACAGATTAAGATATCTTTAAAGTTGCAAGTGAATTCTTATCTATGCTTTCACTGCAAGCTTTTAAAGTTTAAGAAGTAAGAAAAAGTCAACAGTTTGCTTCCTTGAATAYGCTACTGTCAGATGCCCCTCAAGATTTTGATCCTATTTCCCAAAGAGGAAATGTGCTCTTACAGTGGAAACAGGCAGTAGCTACTTTCATGTTTATTATCTTTTTTTTATATATATATATATGTATGTATATATACACATATATATATACACACACATATACATATATATATATATATAAAAAAAATTATATAAACGATACATAGAGATTAATCTTTACCAGCCACTCAGAAGCCATTCAAATGATCTCAGACACTGCACGTGTCAGGAGCATTTAAATTCTAATGTATTAAAACACGCATGTAACAGCGCAGCAATGTACTCATTGTATTATGCCACGTCAGAAGTCAGGCTATGTCATTATGATGATGATGATGAGAGAAGGGAAGACTCCCAAAGAAACCATTCACCTTTTCAAATATCCACAGGAAAGATCTGCCCTAACGGTGAAACGTCATTTTAAGTAAGATGCCAAAGCAAGGATATACTTCAAAGRCCATGAGATAAAACAGAACAAAACATGAAAAGCTGTCTTCTTTTAGGGATCAACCTATTCACCTTACAGACACAAAGACAAAATGTCTTCATCTGGGGCCTGATCAGATTTTCAGAGCGATTAACAAACAAAAAGGAAAAYAGAAAAGAATGTGTTGCTAACAGCTGAATTACTCAGCTAGTTCAACAACACATACATTACAGTACAGCTTAAACTCTTTACATTTAACCGACAAGTACAATTATAAAAATCACTCACTATTTTTCCACCCCAGGACTTATACTCTTCCCCCCACACAACAACTTGAAAGAACAACAAAAAAGACCCCTAACATTAGGGCTGCAAATTTCCATATGTCTCCCACATATGTTCCCATATGTTACCTACAAAGGTAGATCCCCTACCAGCTTCTACTGACGGCTTTCCTGTTTCTACAACCAAGAATGAATATTAGGCCTTTTTGCCCTTTTAATTAGAAGCTCATGTTGAATTGCTTTCCCACTAATTCCTCTCCCAAATCCTTTTTGATCATTGTTTTCCTTGCCACTATATACGATTGCAGATGGTCTGTGTTCCTTGAACACAGATACCTAATTTAATATGCAGATGRATAAAACTTCATCATTGTAAGCTGATCCCATTGAAACAAGTAGTCGAGAGTACTCTACATAATCTGCTCAAAAGGTGCTTACAATTCTACAACTTGCAATCCACAACCGTTTTATAGGTATATAAATACATACACACATATATGCACACACAGTTCATAATTCAATGACAGTATCAAGGGCCACGCATCCTACTAATCCCTACACAAACAGACTAGCTGCATGCCTATCGACTTTGTTATGATTTTGTCAACTTAATCCACTTAGTATATAATTTATTGATTCTGATTCCTTAAGCACTGGTTTGTCGCAAGTCACGTGTCAGAAGGACAAAAACCCCTTACGTGAAGAGGCTCCACTGTCTGATTGTTGACTAAAGCCCATCTAACTAAGGCTGCTGTAAAGAGCCAGTCCTGCTCTCTTTTCAGCTTCTCATTGTGCACCCATCTCCTCCTGCAAT
>NW_028186258.1:5347480-5358025 GCF_003343005.1 Rhea americana
AAAAAAAAAAAAAAAAAAAAGCTTTTTCTTGGTAAGGTTAGCTTTCAGCTCATCACACAGCTACACAGTTGCTGGAGTGAATAATACAAGGGAAGGCACAGAAAGGTGAAGCCAGCGACTAGGAAGAGAGGAAGAGGAAGAAAAAAGAAACAGATCTCCCATTTTAAGCTGATCTAAAATTGCCATGCCATTTAAGTTAATTATAAAACCGTAACTTTGATACGGAAAAACTACAGGTAGGTAGTTTAAATCGATCAATCAGCAATGCTGTTTCTATAGCGMAGCTCTGCCACCCATAAACTTCTGTCCTGTTTCCAACAAAACTAATGCACTTTCTTCCTTCAACGCCATAATCCTTTGGAACAGTACCACCTCTGTACTGTAAGAAATGAATATACAGTAAAATCAACGTAAGACACAGTAGATGAGATACTGTCCATTTTCTAGAACACAACAACCCAGTGCTTTTTATCTTCCTAACTGGTAAACTTGGTCAGGGATCCTGAAAGCCAGATCTCTAACACCTCTTCCGGCCTACCTCTCATTCTTTACCAACAGAACTCTGCCAGCTCATTCCAATTTTAACTATGGGAACTTTTTTTGCCATCTTTTACAGTAAGGCATAATTGTGCTTCACAGCTTTCAAAGTACCTTCACCTGTAAACTACTCCGATCAGAAATGATAGCTGTAATACATGAACTAAATTAAATCATGCATTAACTTCACTCAACTCAMTATATTCTAGTGCCCATGTATTTTCACAAACTTCAATTTGATTTTTTTAAATCTCTTTCTGTTTGATAAAGCTTTACATACTTCATTTAGGTAACTCATTTATTTTCTTCCTAAGTGAATGCAGTCATACGTAACTATTTTATCAGRTAATTCACAGATTAAGACATAAAATATTCACCAAGCAGCTGAAAACAATAATCAATTCCTAGGCTTTGAAGAAAATGAGATTAACATAAGTTTTCAATGTGGGGGTTCCATCTGAGAGCATAAAATATTTACAAATCCACARACTCAATAAAACTCTGAGAAAAATCACAACAGATTTGAAAGGGATGACTGCACCTGCAGTTTTTACATAACTCAAATATACTCAGGATAGGACTAATATAATGGCAGTAAAAATATCAGAGTTGAAGGAACTTTCCTTAWAACAACGTTATCCAAGGAAGCTGTAATGTAAGTTATCTACTACAATAATTTTTGAAGAGTAGTGCAATTCTAGACTTAAGCTAATTTAAATTACACTCACTACAGTTTATCATAAACAAGCACTTAACACTTCATATTAGAATTGAAATCTCATCAAAAGGCATAATCTTTGGATTTTAACAAATACCTAGCAACTTTCCAGCTCAAGACAGTGCAAAATGTATGAACGAAGATACGACTAAAGGTCCGAGTGATCTTTATGAGAGAACTAAAGCTATGAGCAAAAGAATAACCTCTGAAGAAACGTACAACACAGATCCACTGTACACTAAATAAAAACTCACAAGTATGCCACCACTGTGGTTTTTCTCTGTTATGGAGCCCAGAYCTAAATAAACTGTTAAACACTTAGTGTAAAGGTATGCCAAACATTTCTCAGAACTTTCTTAAGGTCCCAACAAAGAACCAACCTTTTTTACAAAATGAGGCCTAGGTTAAATATTTTATTTGGCTCCTCAAGATGGACAGAGAAGTTGGGCACTAGCTCCAGATCAGTTCTTGGACTCACATCAAACATTACCCTGTCATTTATCCAGTCAGTCAAAACAATGTTTTCCATCTAAACCTTTAATGCTTATGTCCTGTAAAACTGCTAATTGAATCCAGTTCTGAAAATCAATTTTTTAATCTATATCATCTAATTTAGAGATAATGAACGAAAAAGATAAGTATTATACAATGATTGTAGAATTAATCCTATAAATATTTAAACCAAAACATAAGGCTGCTAGTTTCATAAAGTCAAAGAAAATTAAGATTAAATAGCAATTGTCAGTTTTGAGAATATACTTTCAAAAAACACTGGAATACACAAATTCTTTTAATTCCAAACAGTTTTAGAATTCAAGAGTCATCACACTGCTTTTCCAATCAAAAAGGGTAATCAAAAACACACAGAGCACTTAAAACTATTCCTAGGCAAGAACTGAAAACATGTCAGTTCAATTAATAAAGTTCAATTCAGTACTTAYAATAGCTTTCCTCAAACATGTAAAATTTCCTTACAATCAATGACCTTATGTAAAACAATATGCAATTAACCAAAGCACAAAATACCTCAAGCATTTTTAACTTGAGAGAGGCTGATGTTTCATACAAACTTCCAAAAAACAGAACTGGTACTCAGCAACTGCAAACAGCTGCTAGGGCTGGAATAGCCCCTGTAAAGACAATTTTGTCTGCATCCTGTGTTCTGCATATAATATAAGACTTCTTAAAATATAAGACGACAAAAACTCAGAAGCATGTTGTAARACTGTATCTGCTTCTTTTTGGAATTGACTGCACAACTACAGAGTCTCCTAGAACTCAGTAAGTAAAACTACTGCTTATTTCTTGCTCAGAGTCATAATCCCCCATAACATAYTTATATTGTCACAGACAGATGATTATATCCATATTCCTTAGTAAAAATAAAACAAATACAGAACGGGAAATCCAAAGGTGAAAAAGGCAACTCCCTGAACAGGTATTTTCTGAACCTTTATATGAGGCTTCCGACCATTTTTAACATTTCAAAGATAAAGTAAGACTGAACACTCAGGAGAAAAAAAGAATTAAGTACTGCATCAGTAAAGCAATAACCTAAAGAGAAAGCTGCAAAACACACTTTAAAACCAAGGCAGCACTGCTCCATGCATCAGTCCCAGCTATGCTTATTTTAAGAGTTTTATTTCTAAGCGTAACATACAGATACTCACAAATCTCCATGAAAACTAGATTACAAATTTAGACCAAGTATTTCCAGAGTAAAACATAAGCAGACACATTTATTTTCTCTGTAAAAATAACATACTTTGAAAAAAATAAGTAAGAAAACACATCTCAGACATTAGCTGGAAATACTGCACATGGACTTAAAGCAAATATACCAACTCTGTCAGATTTCTTCTTAAATACTTACTGGACTCTTTTTTTGCAAGCAGAACCACTATCCTGCTAAAACACACTATTTAAAGGCAACAGCATTAGTAATATTATCTATTATTTTCTAACCTCTTACTTTCATGCAGTGATAATTTATAACACAAAATAYCTTGGTTTTTGCTGGGGAGACTTTACAATATTTTTCATTAACTCTTTTCTTTAARGTCTTCCCATTTTTTTTAAGAAAGCTCTAGGAATGCTTTCAAGATTTTCTCCTATCTCCTATTTACCTGGGTTCTTACTGTAAAAGAACTCCCCCCCCAACAAAAAATAATAAATAAACACATGCTTCCAGGATTTAGAAGTAACTTATTTCCCTTTTTCCTCTAAACCTATTTACCTGGATTCTTACTGGAAAAAAACAAAAATACAAACAAAAAGGGGGGGAGGGGGAAGAAAAAAGCTCACATACTTCCAGGATTTAGAAATAACTTATTTCCCTTCCCAGCATGCAGGTGAAGAGTTCTGGTGATATTTAAAAACATTAGAGGTCAAGYGATCTTCTGGCAGAGGGCTGGCAGCACAAGGCATGATAGCAAACGAACTGGATAGGATTTTAACCAAGGAAGTCGGCTTGGGGAAAAACAAACAAACAAAAAAAAAAAACCCGAAGAGATCAAAACAAAGAGTGTGACAGTTTCCTCCAAGTTTACAGAGGGAAGGAGAAGGGAAATAAAATAAAATAAAGGGGGGGAGGAACAGGGTACGGCAGGCAGCTCGCAGCAGCCCCCGGGCTGAGGAGGGCGGCGAGGCTGGGCCGAGCCGGGCCGGGGAGGGCGGCAGCGGCCGGGGGCCCGTCGCCGCCAGCCCGGGCGCCGGGGCCTGGCTGCGGGGCGCAGACATTTTCCTCACGACGCCCCCCGCCCCCTTCCCGTCCCCCGTGGCGGTGCGAGGCTGTGAGGAGAGGGGAGAAATTAAACCCCCCCCCCGCCACACACACACACACACAAGAGGCCCGAGAGGCTGCTGCAACCCCAGGTTCAATCTCAAATCCGCGCCGAGGCGGCTCGCCCGCACCCGCCCCTCCAGCCGGGCTCGCCCCGCTCGGCTCTTTCGGCGCCTCTCTGCCCGCGGACGACGGGCTTCCCCCGCCGCCCGCCTCGCCTCGCCTTGCCCCCGGGCCCGAGCAGCCCCCACGCAGCACGTGCCGCTTCCTCCCTCCCCCGCTCGCCCCCTTCCCGCTGCCCGGCCGCCGCCGGGGGCGAAGGCGGGTTGGGGGGAGGCAGCGGCAGGCCCCCGCCGCCGCCCCGCCGCGCTCGCCCTCACCTGTCAGTCGCAGCTTGACGGGCCCGTTCCGCCGGGCCCCTTGGTTGGACATGTCCCCGGCTGCTCCTAGGGCTCGGCGCTGCCTGGCCCGGGGCTCCCCCTGCCTCTGGGTCCGGGAAGGGAGACGGGGCGGGCAGGGCAGGGGGGAGGGGACGGGCTAATGGAGTCGGGCCGGGCGCTCAGGGCAGCGGCGGCGGCGGCGGCCTCCGCCGCAGGAGGAGGAGGAGGAGGAGAAGCCCGGATGTGCCCAGCGTCGCCATGAGCGGGGCCGAGGAGGAGGCGGAGGAGGAGACGCGGCCGCCTCGCCTCGCCTCCCTTCCCCGCCCCCTAGCCCGCAGCCCGGGCGGCGAGCACAACAAAGCGGCGGCGGGGCCGGGCCGGGCCGGGCCGGGTTTCCCCTCCCCGCCCCGGCCCTGCGCCGGCCCCGCGGGCATGGGGCCTCCCGGCGCGCTCCCTCGTTTCCCGGAGGGTGTTTTTCCCTCCTCCCGGGCGCGGCGGGGCATGGAAACAGGAGAAGGGAGCTTGGTGGTGGGGTTAGACCTGAAAAATCCGAGGCGCAAACGTGAAACGTCCCTGTGGGCACGAGTTCAAAGCCAAGCCGAGGTGTCTGGTTACGCYGCTGAGTACTTGTGATTTTGAGTTAGGCTTTGCGTGGATAACGTCTGGCAAACTSGTGGTGGAAACCATTCAACTTTGGGCTGATTCACTGGTGACCGGTGCTCTGTAGGAACGAACAGATGAGTCTTGCAAAGCACCGTCCTCCAGCAAGGAGAAGCTGCTTTGCATCCACGCAGCGTGGCCTAATTTTGCTCCTGTCCCCGGAGGAACGGTGACTTTTTCGGTGGCTTCCAGATTTTGAAGCACAGCGAGGGCAGGGAGAGTCACAGYGCTGGTGGGCAGCTTGCAGGGGGCAGTGGAGGACATGGGGCCTCCCAGAAGAGCCCCGAACGTCGCCACAGTCACCTTCGCGTTAGAAGACTGGACTAGCTAATAAATCACATGCCTATTCTTACTAATAACTTACTAATATTTTATATGCTTAGCACACAACTCATGCAGCAGCAGCATTGCACAGGCAACCWGTAAAGAATTACCACACAGGTAGTCATAGGTCAAGACCCATCCTATGGGTGATGAGTCAAACACGGGATGAAAATATGACCCACGCTTCACAGAGTTTGTAGTATCACTTCTACTTAACTCAGGTAAAGTCAACCAGAAGGTAGAACCGAACCATAAGCATACCTGGAATTGTCCCGTCTGAACAGAGTGTGGTGTTTGGGCCATATTAAGTCAAATCTGGGTCCCCTGAAGGCCTCAGAAGTGGGATGTGGTTCTCAGAGCACTCGGTTGTACAGACCCGCATCTCCCTCCTTCCATGATGTGTCTCAAGCAGCAGGCTATTCCAGGAAGAAATTTTTGATGCTTCCTGTTGCGATGCCACCACTGGTCCAGAGGTAATTCACCTGGGAATGAAGGAGTCCTGGGATTGAGCCCCTTCCTCATACAGGACTGTTTCTCTTTCCTACRCAATGCAGATTTAATACCAAAATTAGCAAGTGTTTGTAATGAACCTTTCTTTACAGGATAGACAAAGAGTAAGAGAAAATACACTAGTTTACTGCTTAGCCATTATTTCAAGCAAAGAGATTTTAAATCAAGTCCAATCTTCATTTACTTCAAAGCACATACATACCTGCTAAGGTATGGTTTTATACGCTGTACTGAAACAGTTAAAAAGTGACTTCATAGTTAGTAAATACACATAAACCTCAAAGACATTCCAGGTGTCCTGGATTCCTACATTAAAAAAAAATCATCCTTAATAATTTAAGGTCATATTAAAGTTTCAATCTGTTGCAAAATCATGCAGCCAGATTATTAGCCTTCTGTAAAAACCTACTATATAAAGCAAATGGTACCTGATTTGCATATACTACAATATTATCTGGCTGCTGATGAACTGAATAGAAAAAAATATAAAGCCACTTTTCACATGCTTCACAGATGTCCAGGTTACAGTAGATTTTTCTAACATGGAATGATTATTTTTTCTAGTGTTTTGCAGTGCACTCTGGACCCAGCATGCAATAATTATGATAAAATTTGACAAAAATATTTAAGGTTAGATTAAACATAGTACTCTTGCTACATGATCTTTTTCTAATGGATAATTAGTGTGAGAGATATTAACTGCAATGCCAATTTTAGAAACTATTGGGATTAAATACAGTGTTTGCTCAGTAGATATATGAACATTTTAATGTTTTTATTAAAAGTGCTTTTTAAAAGTCATGAACTATATAATGTAATCTCATACTGCTTTTCGGAATGCAACTTACTAAACTGTAACATTCTGAGATTCTTGAACAAGCTTCATATTTTAAGGAAAATACTGTAATATATTGCAAGTGCTGAGTATTAAGTGGCAATTCATGCATTTGAGTTACTATATAAAATGTGATTACAAGAAAAAGGTGACTTGCTGTTATGCATTTTTTAAGAGAGATACTTGATCGCATTTATTTTATTTCCTTTTTTAAATACACTTACATGACTTGGGCTTTTTTACTCATACATCCAAAGTACATCAGTGACATACAGGAAAGTCTTATTCAGTCAGTATGTATTTAATATGATGAGAAAAGAGGGGCTGTAGCTCTCATAAGCATCAATAGGCCTATGTACCCCATTTAGGTCAGGACTATGTCCTCGCTTGCTCAACTAATGTGAGTAGAAATGACCTAGACCAGGTTGCACTTGGACAGACAAACACATCAGATGCAAAATGCACTCTTCTTTCCTTCTGGCTTTGTAAGAGCATTACTATGAATGTTGGCTGGATGTTCTACAGATGTTTCTGTCCCATCATGTCTCACAATTCTGTAGGGAAATCAGTATTTCTATTTGTTGTTCCCCTTCACTGAGCAAAGTTGCCAAACAGTTTAAAAGCAGCAGCTCAGTAAGGAATCTGTGCAAAAACTGCATTGAGCAGTGATCAGGAAGCATTGCAAAGTGCCAAGAACTGCAGGGAATATGGGAGACCAAAGACGCTGACAGTGCTTGATGATCGAAAGTGCTACTTTCCCAACAAAAGAATTCCACACAAATTTCATGATGTGGAGAGTTTCTTGTGCCAGAGCTATCCCTCAAGTTCTCAAAATAGTCTCACATTAAGGTAACAGATATCTCAGTGATCCTACTTTGGGTTTTATAAGCCAAGCATTTTATGTTATATTTTGTGTATTGCCATTTCCAGGGTGAGAATAGGTTTCACGCTTTATAGCGCTGATCTTGTGAGGTAAGCAAGTAAATATCATCATTAACTGCTGACAAGTGATCCGTGTTTCACTCTAGGCTGATATCATTGAGCAACAAATCCTTTCAAGATGAGGTAGCTAGCTCAGATCTGGAGGGAAGGGAGTGCCTTGCATCACCCCATAGCTCACTTTTTGGATGACAGCCTCACTGTTGGGCTCAGGAGGGAGTTCCACCGAGTCATCTGCAGCCAGAAGTTAGCAACTGAGACACAGTCTCAAGGGTTGCAGGAAATGTTTATAAAGGGAGTAAGCTCAACCGTGTTCAGGACTCTAGCAGGGCTGTGGAAGACTCCACAAGGACAAAATAATTTAATAGTTTGTATCATGTTAGTAAAACTTTTGAACAAAATCTGTAGAACTACAAAAACTTMATTTGTTCCATGGCTGCATAAAAAAGGGCTTTGATTCTTGAATTTCCCAATAGGCAGAAAAAGAAGGCTTCGCATTCAGATATTTCTCAAAGGATTTAGAGGTTTTGGACACTGAAAAATGCGAACAAATGTCTTTAACCAAATAGTGCTCGTTTTCAGAAGAGGGTATTTGTAGTCATTTTTTYTGAGGTAAGGTCCTCCCCATCTTTAGAAACAGAAGAATATATTGGAAGCTCATTCCTCAGCATGTGGTATGTGTTCAAAGCACATGAACATGTAAGAATTACATTCCATTTCTTTCTGTATAGAGGTTTAATCACACCACATTCCTTTAGCAGTAATGAGAGCTGGCTAGTGTTATACCACATTCTTCCCTAGTTTCTGTGATGATATCAGGAAAGCAAGAGTCCTGACCCAATTGTTAAGCTTTTGTGAGTAAATTAAAAGGCTAAAATGGTATTCGCAATTAAAAAAAGTAAGTTACTTAAAATTGTCTGTGTTTTATTTCTTCCTACTAGTCTTTCTTTACCCAATTTCCCATAGCCTATCCTGGTGTGATTTAGAAACACCACCACTAGAGATCATAGAGTTAAAATCAGAGTTAATCAGAAGAGAATTATACCTGTATGTTCTTTTTTTCTCTATATTTCCATTGTATTTGCAAATGTTAATGCTAAATGCCTACTTCTGCTGCCACAACAGTCTAGTTCTGAGAAGAAAATTATTATAGCAGTATACACCTTTGCAAGCCTGTTAGGATTTGTTTATCATCAGGTCCAATTTGATTTGAAGAGAAATCAAACTGAAATATTTACCCAAGTCTCTGATCCCATTCTTATCAAGTCAWTATTTTTCTTTTTCAGTGAAGTTCTGTCCATGCTGGCAACAAAATAGGAAAAAAAAAAAAAGAATTATAAGACATAATGAACATTTATACTATCAATGTTCCCTGTGCATTTCTGATTTTGCCTGATTAACTAATTCACTTTCAAAACATTCCTGTTTACCTCTATGCAAAACATCATTAAAAAAGAGAGTCTTAGTGTGTTTCCTGCCATCATGCTGTATTCTAAACTAGCATGTTCTCTCTGTCYCAAGCCAATTTCCATGACAAACAGCAAGGGTCTTCAAAGCAGGGACTCTCTCTTATCATGTTAATACAGTGCTTAATACCAAGTAGGCCATACCTGGGTTGACACAATACACTACTCAATAAAATCTAGTCATTAATAATGCTAAACCTACAATATAAAACTCAGATTCCCATTTCATAGAATTGGAATCTGAACAAGCTATTTCCCAAAGGAACAATGGTAACAGCAAGATGTTTCTTTTAAATATAGGCAAATATAGGCAAAATGCTTACTGTGATGAAATACTCAGAGACTGGAGCAAAAGTGACTGGACTGTGGCTGTTACAAGCACTATAAGAGTCGCAGAAGTAAAAGATGATGAGCTTGGAGCACAACTATGTATTGCTTCACTGTCTGAAAGATAATGAAACAAAAGATGCCTTGGTTTTGCTGTCCTTACTCAGCTTGCAGAATCTTTTTCTGCCTCACTAATTTCCACAGATCATGACTTCCTGATGCCACCTAGAATGCTGATCTCTTGCAGTCTCACTCAACCTCAGCCTACTCCATCAACATAYTTGACTGCAAAGGGCATTATTCTCCTCGTTTTTGGCACAGGCTTTTCTTTTAATCCTTCTTCAAACCTTTCATAARCTCTTACTATAGCAAAGATACTTCCTAAATTCATGCGGATCCATCACATTTTTGTCCTCTCTCCRTATGGAATTCTGTCCTTTGTGAGGTTCTTTTTGTCATCTTCCCTGCTGCTACTCCGTAAAAAAGCATCAAACTCACCTACTGAAGTCATATATAAAGYGCTTCTACATTTCAAGAAGAGAAAAACAGGAAGAAAGACTTTAATTTTGTACAAGATTTCTTGTTTTCCTTTGCTGACTATGAAAATTGCCTGGTTGGAGCRCTGTTTTAGATGCTGGGAGTATGGTGAACTCAGTAACTACATTAAGGCATTTGGATGCACATGCCCAAATACTTGGTTTAGGTCTGACGTTGTWACTATTCAGAGACAGAGAGAGTTAACCCAGCAATGGGAGACACCTATCCAAGTTATACAATGAAGAAACATGTCTAGACAGACACTCTGGTTCTCACTAAGACTCCCTTTGGCATGCAGAGACAATGTTTATGCAAGAGGTCAAGATTCAATCCATTTCTCAGGCTAGAGAGCACGATGAAGCTTTTCAGGAGAAGAAACTAGGAAGGAAATCTCCACCCATGTGTCGGCTACTGAAAAAGGGGACAGAAGCTTGGAGCAGCAGACACCATAGCCCTCTGAGACAGGATGTGTCTTGGGGAAATGATGCGTCTCTGAAGGGAAATGACTGCAGCTGTGGCTACAAAAAAAA
>NW_028186258.1:5358057-5367460 GCF_003343005.1 Rhea americana
AACTCCCATATCACAGGATTTTCCAGTGGTTAGTCACTAAGATAACTTCTAAGTCCATCCATCCAGAATAGATTAGTAACTGATGCACAGATATTCCATGTGCTTTAGCCATGTTATTTCCTCATCATGTCCTGCAGAGCAGCACTATCCTGAGGTGACTTTAGAAGAAGAGGAGGCAGATTTTGAAGAGTAGATAGGCATTGATGAAGARTAAGTAGATGCAGTACACTGCATATTATTATTGCCTGGAGGCTAAAATTCAATTTCTGAAAGAAGTAAATCTATCATTCATAAAAAGTGAGAAAGTATGTCCTGGCATTTGGACAAATAACTGGTAATCAAATTTATTTTATTCTTCTTTACACCAGTGTTCCAGTCCCAGCCCTGCTCCCCAGCTCGAGTCAGCGCTGTTCTCTGCTGTTGTGTGAGCAGCATCCCACAACTCATGACCCAGTCACAGATTTTGCATAGCATTTTTGACAGTCCAGCAGAGTGGGCAGAGTGTAGTTTCAGTTTTTAACTGTTACTGAAAATTACTAAGATTTCCTGGAGAACTGCATGTTCTATCATGTAACTACCCCAYAGGCCTTTCTTGTATTGCACTGTGAATGAAGCAATTATAGAATCTTATTCTTAGAAGATTTACTTGGCTGATATAAACATGTCCATAAAAAAACTAATATCTTCAAGTAAGACAGTTAGAAACAGTGTCCTCTGAGTGACATGTATCAAGAATTTACTTTACTACTGTACTATAACATCTGTTTCCAGATATTGTCTGATTCAATTTGACACAGTGTGTATTTGTCCCAGTGGTATGCAGCTTAGACAAATGAAGTGTTATCAGAAAGACTGTCACGCCAAACAACCATTTAAAAGACTTGACATACAGCACTGCTTTCAACCAAGCTATATTATTTAGCTACTATGGAAATAGCAAGTCTTCTCCAATCTTTCCTATTCCCCCATTGCCCAGCATCAATTTGAAATAATAATTCTATTGTCTGCAAAAGATGAGCTGTAAGATCGCCTGTACTGTAAGTCTCTCCAAGTCTTAATTATGCTGATGCTGAGAGCAGGGTGCCACTGACATTGATGCCAAAAGCTGACTCAATCCTGCTGCTATAAAGCCACCCCTTAGACACTGTTTATCAACAATGATACATTGGAAGGTAGCTGCCATGTTAAATCAATCTCTTGGCCTGCCTAGTTAGCATCCTGCTTGGGCTGCAGCCAGTATTTAATGCTTTGGAAGAAGTAAAAAATGTTCTATGATGCACCTTCCATCTATGCAGCCAAGGAAAGCAGAGATGCTTTCCTGATTCCCAAGGAATTCTAGAACATTACCTGATAAGCCTTAATACTTTGGCATAATTAACTTGTTCTTACTGGTCTTTGTTACTTATCTAGATATTCAGGGATTAAACCCTCATGTTTCTGGCTTTACAGAATTCCATAAGTGTCAGGGGTTAAGGTGAGATTTTTTAAGAGGGCCAATTTATCTCATACCAATCTATTGTGGGGACTGTGGCTACTGGAGGCAAATACTGATATGGATAGGTAATGAGGTTGGTGACAGAGTCTTCTACCAAGAAATAAAGCATCTTGAATCTGAGTAAACCATTTAAGCTAAAGAGCCCTCACCTTGTAGTTCTGATTTTCTGTCTCTTCAAGTGAGTGGAAGTTTTTCGCATGTCTCACAAAATTACTTCCAGAGATTTCAGCTTAATTCCAGAAGAATTATCAAATTACAGCAATCTTATGTACAGGACTTTGACTCTGCAGGGCTCAAAGACAAACAATAGGTGACAAAGCCTTAACCCCCACAGGATTATCTTCTGCAAAAGGGAAATAACTAAGATGCAAAATGAGTTGACCTGAAATGTGCACAAGTACATATACCCATGCAGTTTTGTGAATTACTGGAAAGAACCCAGGCTAACCAGCTTCTGAAGCACAGAGGTATATCCTCTTCTCTTTGTATCACATTAACAAGTTTGTAGGCACTTATAAACATGTTACATGAAAACTGTATCTATAAATAAAATCATTCTTATGGTATGATTGTATTTAATAAACACAATCCTCAGTCCATCCGTCCCCACCATCCCACTAACATTTTTTGAACTGAAGAATTACCAACTACATCTCCAAATCTGTACTGGCTTCTTTTATGCTTTCCTCTAACAGAATCACCCTTTCAAATCACTTTATTGATGGACATGCAGATTTAAGATAGTTATCTCCTTGAATCATTCTTTTATTCTACTCTTGAAATCCTCTAAAACATAGAAGGAAAAAAATTTTATATATATATATATATATATATATATATATATATACACACACACATACATATTAATAGCAGAATATAGCGGCAATATATCTGGTTAAACAGTATGTCTAGTAAAAAATATGAAGTCTTAGTCCTGTGATCAAATGTAATTATCCTGGAAGCAGATGCATGTAGCCCCTATATTTACCTGTATTCAATTCACTAAGTGCAGAATTCTGCTTTTTGAGCAAATATTGTATCTCATTTGTTCTGTAAAGTGCATTGCACAATTTGGTTGCTACAAATACAACAAACATTTGGAATATATTGGTGGAAATGCATTATGTTCTGATTTAAGTCTAGTCCACAGTTGGTTAGCTACGAGAAAGTAAGCTTTCTGTTTAGTTAGAATATTTTTTATATTTATTCTTGATTTTTTGTTGTTTGGAACTATGGCACACTAAATTCTGTTGACAGCTACAAATCCACTGTGCAATATAGCAGATCAAAATTTGTATTTTGCAGCAGCTTAAAGTATTTGCATATGCTATTGGTTATAATGGACAAATTTTTTTAGACGTGGTCTGGACAAAAACTGGTTGCGGGAATGGACTGGATCCAATTTCTTTCATAACTAACTTCCAGGATTATTTATTTGCTATTAAAATGTTTTTTATTGGAAATTATTAGATCCTCACTGTCATTCTTTCTCAAATACCTCTGTTTTTCCTTTCCGATGTAATTTAAATCTTGCACAGTTGGTACCATTCCTTCTCTAGTTACTGTTTTCCTTTTCTAATCCATGTCTGGCCACAGTCTGCAGGTGTTGATATGCCCTTAACTACAGATGGGGTAATAGCTTCAGTTTCAGGAAATATATAGAATTTTCCTATACAGAAAAGAAAGATTCCTGCTTAAATCAAGTCAAATTTTGCCAAGCAGTTTTTTCAAAATGGAATGTGAATGTCCACCCTGCCACCACCATCCCCCTTATATTTCTATATGTTAATATTCTCTTTATTGTAAGTTATATGGACTACAATAATGTTATTTTTTTAGCCATTAGGGGAAAGGAAATGACATATGGAGAGAATTCAAGTCCCTCCTCATTCCTAGAGAGTCTATCCAGAAAGTCAGAATGCTGAGTTCAGTCCAAGTGTCATTTCCTGCTCAGAATTGRGAAGGGGAGTTGAGGGGAGAGAGGAGATGGATATTAAATTGCTGCTTCTGATTAACAACCACATTCTGCAAATGATTTCATAATATTGCTTTGAACAGAAATGAACCTCTACAGCCCAAATACATGTAGCAATTCACTGATGAAAGAGCTATTTTTACATCTGTTTCATATAGTGGGTAAAAATGAAGCAATCTGGCTAATAGAAATGTGCTTTGGAGATTTTTCAAGATTTTCTGATAAGATTTTCTGATAACTCCATACATCCAATCTTCCATGTGCACATAGAACATAATTATATACTCCTGCTATTACAACTATTCTACCACTGTGAACCTGTGTACAATCCAATCTGTTATAGAGAACAAATGAGGCAGCCTTCTACCATTATTATCAGTAACGGTCACACTTTCAAAAGCTCGTCCCATGGTTTTCATTTCACATTGCAACGCAAACTGAGAAAGATACGAAATTAAGTAGGACACTTCACTATACTGCCTCTTTCATTGAACTTGTGGGTGCAATCCAGCACCTTCCCCTAGTGAAATCAGTGCCATTGATTTTGCTATTAGCGTCAGTCGACTAAACTCCCTTCCAGATGTATGATTCCTACATCACTTCTGGATTTGTCCTATTGTTTTATTTAAATGATTAGCACAACATTTTAATGTGGTTACACAAGTTCAGCTTAACAAAACAGGACTGAGAAAAAAACTGATGGTTCTTATTTTTTTCCTCTTTTCTCCATCCCTTTAAATCTCAGTTTTACTTCCCCCCAATCTAACGATGCTCCCCTGGGCAGTGGGTGAACTGCAACCTGGAAACAGGCCATGGCTCTTCCACGAAATCTTCTGGCTTCTGCGGAAGAGTGTCCATTTCCTGGAGCCAGTCTGAGACAGACAGTGCTCTGCAGTCAGAAACAGGACTGGAATTCAGTGACCCTTATTCCATATGAAGTGCTATGGAACACATGACAAACAAATTCTTAGCTGTCTACATACTAAGTCTCTGCCTGACTTGTGTTAGCACCATGCTATGGATCAGAGAGGAAGGAAATGTTCCAAACACAATGGACAGCTTTACACAGTTGTAGCTTGGAGTGCTCTTGTGAATGTATTTTTGTCTGAAGTTTGCAGCAGGGTTAGGTACACACTACCCCAAATCCAGCAGGAGGGCTTGCCTAATTCTCTTAGCCTTTCCCCCCTCCTCCCCCTTATTGCCATGAAGGTAAGTTGAGTGTCTAAATACAGACCAGATAATAAGAAAACATTAACTATGTTTTTAAGTCCTCTCTTGGCCAAATATCAGTAGTCATCATTAATCTTCCTTAATTACTTGTTTTGAATAACACAATATCTCCCCAACTGCATACATTCCCAGTGTTTAGTCCTATTTCAAACCATTATACTGTACCATATTACAGATGAAAGCCTATGCTCCCGAGATAACTCTGTATTCAGCAGAAGGATAATCTCAACCAGAGGTCTTAGAGATTAACTAGAAAAGCAGACATCAGGATTCCTGGGTTCCAGGTTAATTCTATCAGCTACTCTGGACATCTGTGGATAACATTCTTGCCTCAGTTTCCTTTGCTGCAGAAGGAATGTAGAAACAGGAAAGGCTTGACAAAGTGTCATTGGTTAGTGAATTCCTTCTCCTGTGAACCTAGAACTGTTCCYTTCCAGTGATACACTAAGTTCTGTGTAATTTAAGTCATTCTATATGGAGTAGCAGGAAGCAGCTATTTCACAAACTAACTCATGGGGCAATCACAAAGAGTTCTGTTATTTTGACCACTTTACTTCTAGCTACTCCACAGTTTAAACAGTTCTTCCTTTAGTGGAGAGTAAATGGACATGCTATTGAACAACTCTAAAACCTCTATTCTTCTTTTGGAGCCTAACATCTTAGGAAACAGCAAGTAGAAGTCACAAGGGCAGCATTTCCTACCATCAGAACTTCAGAGATGGTTACGTTTACTGGGACTTTAAAGTCTTACCATCACTCCACAGATAAAACAGCATTAACAACAACTGCATTCCAAGCCAGTTGATGTCAGCAGGGGTCTTATTATAGTTCTCAACACAGAGGAGTCTGCAGACTAGCTTATAARCTACCAGTCATTTATACTAGCTTTTATCCTGAATTAGACATTTACTGAATAAAGAAGGCTAGTTCTTGAGTCTGGCTGGACAACTATAGTCAGGAACTGGGAGTGATACCGGTTCTTCCCTCTCCTTTTGTTTTCATCAATTTAAGCTAAAGATATAGTCTAGTTTGAGCAGCTGTGAACCTAGCCTCAGAAATAGTTTGCATTTTCTCAGAATAAGGTAGTGACTCACCCCAGTCACTTACTCATAACCACTGTAGATCATTGCTCGTGGAAACGCATATTGCCAATGCTCATTTGTGGATAGGCTGAATACATTTTTCTTAGATAAAAGYGAAGTCTTGATCCTCAGAAAGTTAATTATTAAGGCAGTGAGCTGTCAGGCATCTAGAGAAGAACTTGCAGTGTTCTATTATTAACTTAATATATTAGATAGTTCTGAAATAAGCGCTTCAGGGAAGTAGAGCTAATACTATCCAATATACTGAGAAGACTAGAAGTTAAACACATACTAAAAAATTAAAATAAGGAATGGTACATTTAAAGTAATAATACCTCAACACTTCAAGGATTATATCTTATATGTAATATTTGAGTTAAATACTCAGAAATTAGCACATAGTTATTTCCTGTAATTACAGGAGGTACTCCACTGGCTCTTACAGTATTTTCTTAATAGGACAATAGATATCATACCTGAATGCCCCCACCCTGGAAACTCTGTATCAACCTCTTAAGCAGAGAGATCATTAGGTTGTCTGTAGCACCCTCTACTGGAAGATGCAGTATTTTATCGAGTTCAGAAAACAAATTACCCTGTAGTTTCACAAGTCCTTGTGCCATTATCCTTATAAATCCATATAGTATACTGCACATACTGTAACTGAGTTAAGTTATAGAAGCTGACTTCTATGATTACATTTATATGTTTTTTTTYCCCTCCAATTCTCTACAGACCCTTGCAGGGAACCACAGCTTTGTTAGTGCTGTTGCTGTTTTCAGGCTGGAGCTTTGACAAGGAAGTAGAGGACACACAGGGCTTCACCACTGCTGAGGCATGGAAACTGCTTGGTTCTTTTCAAGAAACTGAAGGCTCTGGCATTACAAGGCAGATGGTTCTTTCTCCAGGTACCAAGACAAGGAACAGCAGAATCAGGTCACAAGGACACTGCAKTATCAGCAGCATTAGACCTGTCTTCTGCTCCAGTCTGACACTGCCTAACCTGCGTCTCTGCCTGCAGCTTTTCTGCAGATGCTCAGGGCTGTCTGTAGTCTTACTCATTAGTACCGAAAGGAGCCAGATTAAGAACACGCCTTGGCCATATTTGTCTCACCCCTTATTTAGCAGCAAGCCACTATGCCTCAAGATCAGACAGAGACAGAGGGTTGCTAACCCTGAAGCATTGATTAATCCGGCCAATAGGTAGTGTAATCATCCTATTGTATTTCTTGAGGAATTAATTTCCTAAGAGACAAAGCTTATTACTTGCTGTAGAGCTTCATTTTGAGCTAAATAGAAAGCATTAAARAACTGACACAATCAACATCACAAAGAGATAAAACTGATTGTTTAAAGTGCTTTGAGTTTGTAGAATYGTATCTTGCAAAAGGTTGAATTTGCAACACCACACTGATCTATCATTACAGCAACATAATGTTTCTGTGGTGATGGCTAAGCTGGATTGGAGAAAACTTGTAAATAGCTTAAAGAYAGCCCAGTAGAATTATGCTCATGCTGGATTTATTTTCTGATCCAATATTGCCACATAAGTGATTGCTACAGGAGGTGAATCATTGCCACTAACTACAGGATTAGATGTGAATGTATATGCAAAGGAAAAAGAAGTATTACCTATTACCATCCAGTACATAAGGTTTAAGTCACTTGCTCAAATTTTATCAATACTAATAGAAGTTACCTATAAATCACATGGCTATAAGCATTAAAAAAAAAATCTAAATTATGTATGCTTTGCAAGCTTGGTTCCCTAACTTTGCACAGCCAGTATCCAGCTCCATTAGCCCAAAGTATTAAGAAACAATATACTTGAAACAGCGTTTACACAAAGAAAGCCTGCAGAAGTCCATGTAGATCACCAACCTCCAGCTAGGGAAGGCATTTTCCCAAGCAAGTGTGAAGTAGGCAGTAGTACACTAACTTCTGCTACTACAGTGTGGGACTATCTATCAAGTTAGTAATCTTTTCTTGTAACTTAGACCCATTGTCAAGTCATTTAACAGGTTATTTTCATGTAACTTMATATTGTCTAAAGGCAACCTAAGTTTAGAAATAGCATCTACATAAGAACTAAAGAACCTCAAAAAACCTGAATGGATCATGGTTACTCAAACATTGATAATTAACCRGAAGAGTTAGAGCTCAGTCCTAGAGGTTTTTCCCCTAAAAGTTAGAAAGTAGAACTACAGCTGGCCACACTCCCAGACTGAGGGCTTCATTTTTACTCCTGAACAATTGCTTCCTCTAGAGTATTTCCTAAGCTCTACCTGAACATACTGACCAAAATTAAWCTGGTCAACTCTTGCATGTTGTCTTAAGTGTCCACCTGCACACAAAGCATATGGCTCCATAMAACTAGGGTTAGCCACACATTTCTTAAAAAAAGAAAAAMRCACACACACAAGCTGATAGAAAAATTGAATAATGAGTTGGTATTCTTGTAAATATTCAGAAGTAGCAGACAATACTTGCCCTCCTTTAGACCTTTACTTGCAGTTAATTAGTACTATAACAGTCAAAACCTTCAGAGAAAATACATAGATATGCAAGTGTATGCAAGATACCTACAGAGAAGCAGCATTTCACTTGTTCTGCCATAATAGTATGCCAATACACATGAAAATCAGTGCACAGGAGTCAAGAGCCTGGAATGATGATGAACCCATTTTAAATCCACCAGCTTCAGAATTCAATCTCTTTAATTAGACCTGCACTCATACCATAGTACACTTTAATTATATTTTCATGTGTTTCCTTTTAAGAGAGCAACTGACACAGTTCAGTTTGATGTAYTGATACCACTTTATTGAACTTTAACCATAAATCCCCTTTAAAAGCCTACTCAGTGTACTGATTGCTGTAATAGGTTATGTAGAGTGTAATAGGTTACGAARAGGTTACACAGAGCAGTGGCTCATGCTTAGAGAGCACTGTTATCCCTTTGCATTCTTATCCCTGAGGGGGACAGCAARAGTCAGAAGAACAGAATGAGTATTTACAAGTATGTCAGAAAGAATGATGTTTACAGTTAGAAATTCACATTGTATGTACAGTTTTGAACTGTTCAAGTATGTTTCAGTTGGACAAAGTGCTACAGGTCACAAAGGAAAAACAGTAAAAAGCAAGAGAAGATATTAAGACATATATAGAAATGGCAGTCATTTGGGTACCAAACAACTTGTAGGTGGTTGCAGTGTGTACAAGATCTAGAAGTTGAAAGTGTCTGGAGTACGGCCATGGATTTGGAAAGTGTAGCTAGCAGCAGTAGATGCTGGTACAACATTTTGGTCTTCCTCCTCCTAGGAAGAAGAGAGAAGAGGTCTGAAAGAGCAATAACATTTCAACCAAGCAGYCAACTATACTAGCATGCAAAATGGAGTCAAAATAAATACTTTCCAGTAGCCACTTACTTCTGCTGAAAAGTACTTCTCAATGATGCTGGATGAGGCTTTATACACTTCTTCATTTTCATGCGATTGGAGAGCTTCAATCTTGTCCAGACCTCCACACTCTTCAATCATGAGACAGAGTTTTTCAGTCTCATTAATCTTCTCAGCAGCCTACAAGAGACAAATATGAAATATCCTCTTTCCAGAGGTTACT
>NW_028186258.1:5367495-5407069 GCF_003343005.1 Rhea americana
AAAAAAAAAAAAAAAAAAAGAAAAGAAAAGTTGGAGATCTAGCTTCAGAAAACTGTATACTCATAATTCCAGCAAGTCCAGCACTTTCATTGACTCTTCAAAGAAGCAGGACCTCTGGTTCAGGTACAGATTGAGACAGAAAGCGTTTTATTCTCCCTCCTGTCTCTTAAGTGAGAAATGAGACTTTTGCTGTTTTGCATAGGCACAAAGTACCAGGAGAGCCATTAGCAACAACTCAGACTACAATGAGGTATATTGTATTCACATACCAAGAAGATATTGGCAACAGCATCCAAGATAACTAGCACAGTTTTGCTGTCTTTAGCCRAGAGGAGATTCAGTAGAGGTTCGACAACACCCGCCTGAACAAGATAGACAATCTGGTCAATTGTTCCTCCGCTTGTGTAGTTAGTCACAGCCCACACAGCTTCCTTTTGAGACTTGAAATCTCCCTGTGAAGGTAAGAACAGGGTATTTGAACAGAGACAGTAATGGTAATGGCAAAACTCAATATAGCAGACAGTTTTTGTTTACCTTCCGCAGAATACCAATGAGATAAGGAACAAGGCCATGATCTACAACTCGCTGAATCTGGTCCTGACGTCCAGCAGTGATGTTGGACATTGTCCATGCTGCTTCTTTCTGAATGTTGTTTTTATGATGAGAAAGCAGACTTGGAAAAACACTTAATGCTCCTGAATCAATAACAATCTGTGTCTGCTCATCAGTACCAGTGACAATATTTCCTATGGCTCTTAATGAAGGAGTCTGAAATAAATAGGAGAGTAGTGTTTAGAGAACAGTGTCATCTAAGTCATATTTGCACAGAACACTGCTTCTTTGCTCTAGCCTTCCCAGTTAACAGCATGTTTTTTCCACCAAAAAGCTTTAAAGGCCAGGAAGTAAGCATTACCCACATAYGCATTAAACATGTGAATAATGCGTACCTTCTGAGGACAATCTGCAAACAGCTGTCAGCTTTAGAGCTTAAGAAATCAGTTTCTTAAACACTAAGATAATTATACAATAATTACATTATACCTCGCACAGCCCCCATATCTAAACACTACAGCTGGAAATCCAAACTCTAGAACTAGAGTTAAGAGACAGACTTTAAAGAATGTCTACTATTGTGCTGGCCTGTGTGTTAAATTCATTGATTATGCAAAGAAGTTTGACAGTCATTAAGAGCAACAGACTATGCCCCAGCTGGGGCAGTTGTCTTCAAGAAAGAAGCTTTTTTTTTTTTTTTCTTTTTTTAATCTATGCAAAACCTGGAGCAACCATCACATTCCTGTATGAAAAGAACTATTCAGTTATACAGACACTAGTCTAACTTAAGTTTAATTTATTATTTGGGTCAAGTAACAGCAGCCTGCATGCCTGCTTGCTTACCACTATCGGCAGTTCACTACATCCCAGGAGTTTCACAAGTTGTGGTACAAGCCCTGTTTTCACCACAACTTCTATTCTGTCATTAGAACCATCTGTTAAGTAGGAGAGTGCCCAGCACGTGTCTGCTAACACCTCATGATCATCATGGTGCAAGAGTCGAACCAGGGTTGGAAGAATCTGCTCAATAGCTTCTATGGGTGGTGCAGGGTTCTTATTACGACACAGGTTTGAGAGGGTCCAGGTAACATTGCGTAAATATCCAGACTGCAAGAGTTGAAGTAGATGGTTAGTAACTACTTGGTTACTTTAGCTTTTTGCTCAGTTATTACTGAGCATGTTTGTGATTATATTCATATTGCACACTTACAGCCAAAGAAGAGAGATCAGGAACAGCTAGTAGAGTCAGCAATGGCTCAATTGCACCAAATTTAATAACCAGATCTCTATAGGTAGAGCCATCCCCTAGGAAAAAAAAACAAACAAACAAAGTAAACCCACATATTACAAACCGTTCTTGACGAATGTATGCACAGGAAGTCATTTCATGTCAGATCAAGAGAGCCACCACTGTTGAAAAAAGGCTAGATAAGAACAGACGCAAAGAAATAAAAGGACGAAAGGACTACTGCCATGTTTAAGTCATACGACAACTATGACAACTGGTCTCTAACCAGACTAGTGAGCTTTATTTAATTTATATTGGAAAAGAGAGRTAACCAGTGTATATTTCTATATAGCTTTTAGAATGTGTTATAGCCATTGGTTGGATAATGGGAGTTCTACATTCTAATGCAGCAGAATTTCAGAACATTCTTTATTGAATTATTTTACCACTTTAAGWTATATTTAAGTTTAAAGCTTATCTTTAGATGTTTTAAGAAATAAAAAAGTGCTTTTTGTTTAATTGGGGTTATTTTCTCCAGAGACTCACTATCACATTACACTGTGAAGCACAGCCCCCTTAAAAAAAAAAATTACACTCCAGCAAATGCAATATAGTAGCTATACTGACTAGTGTGCTCCCCTCCCCTTTCTCCAAAGGGGAGACAGGATTCAACACTGTTAGATCAAGTGGTCCTGGAAGGTGCATGTGAAACACTAGTACACCAATATTTTCAAAGTAGCTGTTCCTTATAAGCAAGGAATATTAGTCAAACATACCAGTGAGTCATCTGCTTCCTTCCYTTCCCCTTCTAGTCAAACAGCAGGGCAGAACTCAGTTCTTAGATCACAAAAAGACAATTAAGGTATGAGAAGAGCCCTGTATTGTAGCATGGCCATGTAGCTGCATTAAGACTAAAYCGAGCTGCTGCTAAGAGAGCAATGTAATAAAATACATAGGTTGTCAGTTGTTGTGASAAATTATATCAGATACCACATCCAAAGATAAAGCATTGTCCATAGCATAACTGTACACCGTAGAGCATGTTTATGCTTGCAAAGTATTAGGGCAGGAGGTCCCAGAGAGCCCAGCATACTACACATGACATCAATGTTTTCCTATTTCAGTTAACAGAATAGGTCAGAAATGAAGTTGTGCAGCATATTGACATACCTGCAATGTTTCCTAAAGCCCACACAGCCTGTTCACTGATGTGAGTATGTGGAGAGGCCAGCAGTGAAATAAAGGCTGGAATAGCCCCACCATCTACTACTGCCTTTGTTTGTTCTGATGTGCCAGACGCAATGTTGGTAAGCGCCCAAGCAGATTCAAACTGAATAGGACTACAGTCTGCTCTGCCCAAGAAGGAGACAAACTTTGGAATTAAACCAGCTCGAATTATACTATCTATGGGGGGCTGCTTCTCTCTTGAGAGGAGTTTCCTAAAGAGAAAGACAAACAGGAAGCATTATTTTCACCTGCAGAGATATGCACAACAGATTCCATCAAGAGACTCATTTGAAAAACAAAAGTGACTTCAAGACATTCAGAGAAGGCAAAGCAACAAGATGTGAGGAGGAAACTCAGCCAAACTACAGACAAGCTCRACACTAGCACTTGAAACCTCTTATTAACATTGCTTCTGGCATGTCTTCACTTAGAGGTTCTGTTCAGCTTCTGAAATATACTATGACTCTTGTAGGTCTGCTTTATTTGAACTACAAGAGGTTTTTCCAGCAGACAGTAGGGTAATGACTGCCAGAAGCAACACTGCAGCAACATACAGGCTTTCCAGAGGAGAATTACAATTCAGCAYACTTCTAACTCCAGTCACTTGCCTGTGTACTTTATTTCAAGGCAGATCACTACAATCAAATATCATAGATGTGGACACAAGATAATGATTCCCTTTTATCAGAATAAGGTATATTATTCTACAACTCTGAGAAGGACTATTGTTTATTTTGCCACCTCAAAACCATCTGAAATCAATTACTACTTCCTGCTGAATTGTTCAGGCTCCTTGAATATCCATAGCCCACAGTTTTGTCAAAACTATGCATAAGACCAAAAGCTTACCAAAACATTGCATTTAAGTTTGATTCAGGCATTTATTGAAATACAGTTTAATAAGGAGAGCCATAGTTGCTGTCATGTGCAGGTCAGTAACTGGGTAAGGTAAAAAGAATAGCGAATTCCAAGTTTCCGCTTAAGTGAATCAGTTCCCTTTAAACGCCTTACCTGGCAGCTTGAGTAGCCTGTAGCTGAAGCTCTGTGTTATTACTATTAACTCCTTTGACTATTTCTTCAACTGACCAGTGTGCTGAAACCTGTACAAGGAAGAGTTACATTTAGACTTCGTTGGAAGAGACAGGTGGTTTTATAACCAGAGGCCCTCTATACAATACCACAAAAAGACTGCCACTTAACAAAACAATCAGTTGTTTGGAGAGAGAGGGAGAGAGAGAGAGAGGGAGGGAGAAAGAACAACCCCCCACCCATCCTCTTTGCAGTCTCCAAACCCTCATCAGCTATAGCTTTAGCTACATTATTTTAACTGCTGAAAGCATTTTTGATGTTCTTCACACCAATAATACATTAGGCTTGAACAAAACTGCCTAAAGTACCTTTTAAGAGGCGATATTTGCAAGGAAAAAAATAAGTATTGCAAGCATTTACAGACATCTTGAGGAAGGATCTACAATATGGGCCACTGGAGTTGGGGTCCTACTTACTTGATTATTCCTGTTTTCCTGAAGGGGGGAAGTAGCATCATCTGGTAAAGTGCTAACATTTCTTCTTTTAAGCATCTGGTCATCTTTCTTAGCCTTTCTCAGCTCTACGTTGACTTCAATACGCCGCCTTCTCATTTCCTGGAGAATATACATTCATCAGTTCACAGCTTTTACAAGTACAAAGCACATTTAGAGAGACAATGGCAACCCAGAATATTCATTGCATCAAAATACTCACTGTGGTATCTTTTCCCTTGTTCTTGAATCTGTTCAAGCGAGCTGCTGCATTAGTATTCTCATTAGTAGACATCTTGTTTATTAGTCAGGCTTCAAGAGAAGATAAAAGAAACTAATCTGAAAACAGAGCATAGGATAAACCCCTAAGAGTTTACTCCACAAAGGTTTAAAGTTCACAACTTAGACCAGTATTTAGAAACAGAAGACACCTGTCTGTATTAGATGAATTCTTCTGAATTAAGGAAAGACAATGGTAATATAACAGTTGTTTTTTCAAAAGCCAACAGTTATCACAGCAACAGCATTATGGCAAAAGCAGTAGACGCACATGTCCTCTTAGACACTCCAGTCTACAAACATTATCAGAGTCTTTGTTTCTAGGAATAAGACAGGCCTTCTTCCCTACAGACAGCATATATACRCATTTTAAATACTATTTTGAGCATTTGACTATTCAAGCCTATGCCACATAGGCAAGCCCCCCTCCTCCAATCTCTGATTAGAATAGCCCCAAGAAGGCCCCTACAAGTAGCCTTGCCGTGCCCTTGGGGTTAGCAACATGCAGTAGCAGCTGCGTAGGTAACGAGGCCGACCTTTGCCTTGGCCGGCCCCGAGGTAACCCGCTGCAGGAGGGCTGGCTTCGCTTCAGCCACAGCACGCAGCCCGCTGCAGGAAGCACCGACCCTGTCAGCCTCCCTCCGCGCAGCTGTGCGCACCGCGGAGCCCCAGAAGGAGGGGGCTACCCTATCGCCGACGGAGCCTCTCCGAGAGACTAGCGCACCCTCCTCCCCGCTCCACACCGCCGCCGCGGACTCAGCGCCCCAGCCGCCCTGCTGCCACAGCGCCGCTCCGAGCCTGCGAACACGCTGCCACTACCCTAGGCCGCTCCAGGCGGGATTTAAATTTCCCGCGCCCTCGCCCTGCTATTGGCCAGTTCGAGCCATAGCAAGGTTCTGATTGGCCAATTTGAAATCCGGCTCGTCTCGCGATGAAGAGGAGCGACTCTGCGCCGTGCTCCCGGAAGGGCGGGCCAGGCGTCACGTGCTCAAGGAGCCGCCCCCGCCCCAACACTACAACTCCCAGAATTCAAAGYGACCCCGGCGGCCCTAGAACCTCGGGGAGACTGCGGCGCTCGGGCCTCGGCGCCCGGAGGAAGGCGACGCGTGGCATGATGGGACTTGTAGTTTCCTATGCGTGGCTGGGGCGGGGGTTGTGGCACACCTGGCTGGCGCTACAGCAGGGAACTTTCCACTCTCGAAACGCTCAGGCTGAGAGGTTAGCAGCAGTAATACTCCAGTTCCTCATATACGGCCTAATTTCTACATTATTAACCTCCGGTCGTTTAAGGCTTCTCGTAAGACTCCCCCTGTTGTCTTTTACTTCAGCGAGTTAAACTGGACCCCCTGGAACTACCAGGCAAAGCAACTCTTGCAGAAGGGGATGTGAAGCTGCAATTTAAAGCACTTCAAAAGGAAGTGTTACAGATCAAAATTAAATAATACCTTGTACCATTTCTAGAAAAATTAACAGATTTGGTGCTTCAGATGGGTTTGGGCTATTTACAAGAGATAGATTACTAAATCAAAACATCCTGTTTTAGTAGAGGTGCATTTCAAACCATAAAACCTGAGTGGAAAAGCATGATCCTGCCAGCAACTCAAGCACATTTCTACACATAATGTACAATTCAAGATAGAGAAGTGTCAGAGATGCATACTGATGCAACTTCTGTTGATTAAACCATTACTTTTTTTTATACTGATCTGTAGATGAATATAGTAGTTAACAAAGACATAGGCAGCGCAGGAGTAATTATCAGTGATTGTGTCTTACTGTTCTGACCCTTGTAAAATAAAACCATCACAAAAACATACTTAAGCAAAGGTAAGGAAGTCAATAGAGGAGAAAGCAGGTCAGATGAAGATGCTGAAAAGGAGTAGTTTAGCACATGGAAAAGAGCAAGTCAAAAGGGGCACTGAGGTAAAGCACCTGATATGCAGAAGGATCGGAGACCTGGCACGATGGAAGTCCACTGGCTTGCTGGGCAGTGTAACCGCATGCAGGAACTGAAAAGCCTCTGCAAGGACTGGTGTCCCAGAGCAAGGRCAGGACTGTCAGTGATTCGGAAGCTTGCGGCAGCTCTGTGCCGGACACTGGAGACCAGTGAGGTGAACATGCCATGGAGCGGGAGGGAGGATACTGCAGCTTGAAAGGCTGTTGTAAAACAGAGAGTAACAGAAGGCTGGAGAAAGGCTGGACAGCCGTATGAGCTAGCATGAGGCAGAGATGGGGTGGAAGGCCCCACGGTGGATATGCTAGGGCAGAGGTGATACGGACAGCACAGTGCATCCAGGAGAGGGGAGAAGGGGCCACAAGGGGAARAGAACCTGTGAGAGGAGAAAGGTGATGGTGGATGTAGCTGATGCCAGAGCAGCACCAGAGCCAGCAGGGAAGGGACTGTAGTGCCAAGCTTAATGCCAGAAGGCCCGTGAAGAGGTTAAAAAGAAAGAAAATGGGGAAAAGGGGGGTTGTGTCGAGTAGCGGAACGCCTGAGGGAGGGACGAGCGTACGGCAAACGACGGCGCCCGCCTGCGCGCGGGAGGCACTAACGGTCGTCGCGCGTGACAAGCCTAAAGCGCCCGCGAGGGGGCAGGGTCCGCGGCGCCACCCCGCCCCCTGAAGCGTCGCCGTGACGTCAGAGGGGCGGGGCCTTGGGGCTCGCCGGCCAGGCCTGCGCCGTGCACAACGCAGGGAAGGCGGAGYCGGAGGGGGGCGTGGCCAGAGAGGTGGCAAATATGGGCATGTGGGCGGGGCCTCCTCGTCACGAGTGGGACCGACGTGCACGATGGGGGGGCGGAGCCAGCGCGAGCCGGGCGGGGCGGTTAGAGCRCGCCGCTCGCCGTTTTCGCTGGGTGACCCAGTGGCCTAATGGATAAGGCATCAGCCTCCGGAGCTGGGGATTGTGGGTTCGAGTCCCATCTGGGTCGTACCGCAASACGTTTTGTGGCGCACCGGTAAAATTCCGCGCGGAGGCTTCCGGGGTTGCAGCGCCCGGCGCTGTGAACGCTTTTAGCCGGGGTTGGAGGCTGGGGGACGCGGCCGCCCCGGGTCACGCGTGGACCAGGAGGAGCGTGGGGGCCCTCGGGGCAGGTGACAGGGAGCAGAGCCCTGCTAAAAGCCACCAAAACGCACTTTCGGTCCCCAGCGCTGAGCACCTGGGCTCTAGCTACAGCTGCTCCTGCCGCCAAAGTCGCTTCTTCAGTAGCAGCGGCCCTTTCGCCGTCGTTCCCTATTTTTCTAAGCCCCACTCTTAAAAGCTGTTTCCCCCCCCCGGAGCTCCTTGACACTAAAAACACCGCCGTAGTCCTTTTAAGTCCAAGCAACGGTTTCTTGGAGAAACTCGGTAAGTAGATGCAATCGTACATCAGCCAGGGGTGAATTACGCTAATCTCAGCAGAAAACTCTTCGGAGCTCGGGGCTGCCGGACTCCCGAGCGTCCCTCCCAGCCGTGATCTGCGGCAGCGAGGCGGTTTCACGCTGGCGGCTTCTCCCCTGCTCATCGCTCCCTCAGCCTAAGGCACAGCAAKAGGAGTAGCTTAGTTTTAATTTCTGTTTTCATAGTGGGATGCCTTCTGAATTAAAACATTTAAAATAATAGAAGAAAAGGGATTAATACATGCTACAGCAGCAACATGACTCCGAGTTAACGTGTGTTAAAACTTACATGCATTTTGCATACTGGCCTTTTTCCTACATCCTCACCTATAGCTGCTTGAAATAAAGCCCTGTACTTTTTTTAAACTGCATAATTAAGATAGCACAAAACAAACGAGCAGAAGAAATATAGCAGTGCTTAAACCAAGCAGGAGCTGTACCACATCACGCAGGCGTTACACTCCAGCAGATGGATTTTCTGTGCGCAGAGTCGATGGCAGGAGCCAGGATACAGCACTTCCACGGCGCTTCCAGGCGTGCACAAGTTTACTGACTTTCACGACATCCACCGTGAGCTAGTAAGGCAGACTGCCACAGTGGAGATCTTGTCTAGTAATAAGGTCACCCATTTCAGCCGAGAGCGTAAGAATAAGCCTACTTAATGCAATAAGCCAAATCAGGGTTGCCTTGAAGTGTGAAAATCTGCATGTTAGCAAAGGCAGATTTAAAACTAAAGCTATAGCTGGGGTCAGCAGAGCTTGCCCTTGGACTGTGTAGTAACTACTGTATTTTTCAGGCTGAAAAGGAACACTGGAAAAGGTTCCTTAAACTAGAGGATGTTAACAGACGCATAAGCRGAGCTAGCCAGAAATATCTAACTGCATATCAACGTATTGCACGTTCTTACAGATGCTGACTTGCAGATGCGACGCATGTTCTGGAATCTGTACGCCGCATTTTAACRCGGTTCCCTGCATCCAGTAAAAGCCTAGTTGCTCTGTATGATTTTTCTCTGGAAAATACGCTGAGAAATATTTTCCCCTCCTTCCCCCCGCAAAGAAATCTGTTGCTAGAAACGTTTGTCCAGAGCAGGGCTTTGTGCGGGTCCCCGTTCAGTCACAGAAACGCAGGTGGCCGCAGCGCGTACGTGCGCGCGGAGGGGACGAGGGGCGGCTGCAGGCAGGGGGAGGCTTGCAGGGACGGCCGCAGCTTGGTCCTGCTCCAGTGGGTTGTCCAGCGAGTGATTCCCGTTTCCCCTAAGGCTGCCTCTCATTAGCATGGATCGGGGGGAAGGGCATAAAAGGCTCCAGTTCATTTTGAGGCTGARAAAACTTTTACTTCAGCATGACAACCAAAGCGTTTTGGCTCTTCTGCTTTCTCATTAGATCATCTTGCAGCTCAGTGGCCGGTAAGTTKATTAACGTTAAAAGCGGGGCAGGGGCAGATTTGCTTTTGGTAGCAGGGGAGGCTGAACACGTTACTCTAATTCTTGCCCTGGAAGCCCTACTTAGCTGTAGCCTTTGCAGCAAGCGGTGGCAGTGGTCACATAAGGGCTCAAGAACGAAAGATTTCAGCGTGCTCAGGGAACGGGGACATAAATCGCAAGACTTGATTTGTCCGTGTTTGAGAGAAGTGAGGGCACCTGCCAGAAGCCGGCAGTCAGCTGGTGCCGCAGACCCTGCCAGCCACCAGCCAGCAAGCGAAGCTYGACTTGCCTGTGCATGTGGGATTTTTGTACGGGACCTTTTCCTTTTAGTCTCCTTCCTGTCACCTGTAGAGTGCAGATTTCTACTTGATTTCAGCATGCCCTGGGCTGTCGTGGGCAGCTGCAGCAGTCTGTACAGTCTCACTGTACAGAAATAAAAGATAGATCCAGTCCATATGGAAGATCAGCTCCTGGAGCTGATTATGCTGCAGTTGTATTTTCTTAGGCTGCAAGAGCTAGACAGGAATATACTGGGGCAGAGGAATGAGCTTCAAGGTCCTGAATGGAGTGAGTAGAGAAAATTAACTATTTCTCATTACAGACCAAAACTGAGAAAGCATGGAAGTAAAAACTTAGAACTTTTCTAAAACCAAGTCCAGAACACCTGTTCAGAGTTCACAGCTTCATATTGAAACATCTCCAAAACAYCCTTGCCTCTTGCTTTCTCTAGCTTGGACTTCCTCCACCCCTTTCTTCATGGACATTCTTTTGACTTTACATGTGTCCAGCCTGAGTATCAGRGAATCTTTCCCATGACAGCAGCTGGTGAGAGCGAAGGGGGAAAAATGGCAAGGTCAGCAGTTGAGAGTCAGTTATGGGAGATAAACCAGGACGTTGTTCATCTGGGTATGCTAAATATCTCTTTTCACATAAGGAGTCAGGATCAGCCTCCTACACTATGCTAACCACAAGCAGTGAACACCCAGACAGCGGCTGTGTGTGGGTGAACTGTTTTAAAATAGTCTGTGCTGGCTAACCGAAGTCCTTACAATAGAGAATTGCAATAAAGGGGAAATGAACTGCAAGAGGAAATTTCTCTCTTCCCAGGCTAAGTGGAAAGTCATTTTGCTTTGAGAGCTTCAAAGGATCAAGGTGAAGGCAGGAAAGAAGGTCCAGCTTGCATGAAAAGTGTAATTAAGYCTTTGCATTTTTCACTAGAGTCCCAGTCTCTTCTTGTCTTTATCAAATGCTCGTCCTCCTACTTACTAAGAAAAGCCTTCAATAATTGACACTCAGCAGCAATCGCCTAGCTACAGATTATGTCTTCTTGGACTCCCATACAACTCTAGTGCAAAAGACAGCAATCCAAAACTCCAGATAAAAATCTTCAGTAATGTTCAAAGCCCATAGCCACTGTAAAGTCCAGATGACACTGTCAATAAGGCATCCCATGGATGGGAAAACCAAATAGTTCTCTTGTCATGGTCTTTTAAACAAGCATCCCAAATGGCAATATGAACCTTGTTTCCTCAGACATTCCCTGGAGATTCAAGCTTTTGAGAAAAGGATTTGTTTATAAATCATGTTTTTAATTTGCAACAATAATAAAGTAAAAATGCAAATCTCCTGTGTTTTGCTCACAGCTGCATTCTCTGTTCTGGGCTTCCATGCCTGATTATAAAGAAGCAAAGAGCTCTACTTCATTTCATTCTGTTGAACTGTTTATCAGCTATACTGTCATACAACTGAAGACCTGACTTAYGGTGTAGAGCCTCAGATCTGCCAGGCACTTCCCAGACACATATGAAGTAAAAAAACCAAAACCCAAAAAAAAAAAATCCCCAAACCCCAAACCTCCCAAAACAAAACTAATTTGCTGTCTTTTTTAATTTGTACATAGGATTCCTGCCCTATGCTGGGAAACCCATTCAGACTCTCAAAGATGCTTACAGTTCAGCTGACTCCACACCTGGCCAAGTCAAACTCCCAGCCTGGGGCACCAGCAGCACTGGGGAGAATCACACTGAACACTGGCTTCTGTCCCACATGAATACGCAGTGGCCAAAACCGCCCGAAATCCTCTCCCTCGCACCAGACAAAAAGAAACACCCCAAGTCTTCTCTAGAAAACAATACAGGGCTGAGGAAGCACCTCAGGCAGTACGGAGGGGGCTTGACTCTGGAGAACCCTACGGAGGGGCCCTCTCTTACCTCTCTGGACTTCAAGCACGCAAACAGAAAGCATACGGACAGGCGGCTGGCAGAGGCTGCTAACAGCGTGTCGGCTCATTTCCATCACGCAGGATCTTCCTACGAAAAGATCAGATCCTTAGCAGAGGCACATCCTTTCCCAGAGCCTGGAGCAGCAGAGTCAGATGATCCCAACCTGCTGCATTCCTTCAACCGACCAGGCAAGACAAACCCCTATAAGTACATCRATCCCTTAAAGATCACCAAACCCTCCTGGGTCACCAACCGCCAGTCACCCAGCTTGCTGTATCACTTCAGTGCGCTAAAGAAAGGTAAGACTGCTCTGGCAAGAGACATCGGGGACTTCCCAAAGGTTGGCTGGCTTCATTTGGGTCCACGTGCTGTTACAGATGCCGATAAGGAGGAGGCATGTCTGAGCGAGTGCAGGAAAGAGAGAGACGAAGTGGAGGCCTACTGCACAAGTGAATTTGGTAAGCTGCTCTCCTCTAYGGGTCATGCCAGGCAGGGGCCCTCTTTGTCCATGTATTACTGACATTTCACTTCTGCTTTCAAGATACTGTTTAATTATGTTAGAGGGAYTCATCACGCCTCTTTATATACGCACTAAGACGGATAGGACTGAGCCTTACATTATCCTTTCCCTACCTTGGTCTAGTATTGCTCTTTTTCTGTGTTTCCTCTACTCTCCACTCCTGGGGGGAAGAGGATCTGGAAGACAATGTTCCAGCTGCTGATTGATAGAACTGGTAAGACCAACTGTTTTAGATATTCTAAGGTTAAGCTTTATAGCTGTTATTACTTACCTCCTACTATTTAGAATGACTTGGTGTTTCTGGGGCTACAATTTAAAATGAAACTTAAGTGGTGGCCCAAAACAACATACTTTCTGTAGGAAGGTTTCTGGAAGTTCCTCAGCATTCAGTGTCTTTAGTCCTTCTGCAGTTGATGTAACTAAAGATAGTAGAAAGTAGTCTGGCATTTTTACACTGAATGTTTAAGAGCAAGAATTGTCTGACTGAAGAAATCTTTCCCTACAATTATGAACTTGTGAAATAGATACCAACTTTTTCTCACAGTATTTTAAGAGATAAGCAAAATACATGTGTAGTGGTAACAGATGTTTCCATTTGCAGAGTATAAACACATTACGAGACATCTGTTTTCTCTAAGTAGAGAAATCAGGAAGTGCTTTCTACAAATGCAATACTTTTTTTTTCCCCCCCTCCTCTCTCCGCAATCTCATGCATGCCTGTCAATTGTAGGCCTTGTATCAACTTGACCTTTATGTATTTCAGACTTTAACAAATAGCTGTCTTGCCCATCTCTTAACCGAAGACGACAGGTATGTTTTCCCCGTATGACTCAGACTAAAAAATCCACCAGTCTGAGCAACAAATCAGCCAAGGCTCCATTGCAGTGATCCAAGATGACGATTCATTTCTCTACATTCGTAGTACAGATTAAAGATTAAATGGCAAAGTAAAAATTCCAAAATTAAAACATCACAGTGGAGTCTGAAGCTAACCTAAGTGAAATATTTCAGCTTTGAATGAAAAGGTTGCACATCAAGCRGCAAGGGCACTGAACAGACCATGTTGTACTGTCAGTCACTTAATGCTCTGCAGCCTATTTCTGGGTTTGACAARTGCTGAGTTAACCAGAGGCATCAGAAAACTGTAGTCATGTTACATAGGTAAAGCAAAGAGAACTTTAACTTCCAAAACTGGCATTGTGCCTGCTTTGCTGAATGAGAACTTCTTTGATGACAGACATTGCTAAAAACCTCAGTAGTTTCTTTTGAAACATTTATAAACTTCATAAAAAATACATCAGACCTGTAAAGTACAATAGTAACTCAGCCAATACTAAGGTGAGGACCTCATCACGTGTGATTACTGGAGGCAAGATCTACTTTCAAGATTGCCTATTACCAGGCCAATTAAATTTATGCTGACATTTACTTTACAAAACTTTAAATGAGAGTCTTCGTAAGTACCCTGAGTTGCCACCAAGATACATAAACCTGACACCTTTCTTTCTTTGTTGTTTCCTTAAAACAGCAGTGAACGGAATTGTTTATAACGTGGAAAGACTGGGGAATGGAGTCCAGTTGATTACTCTTTTGGTAAACAGCGATGGATTATACAAGATGAGTCGCCTGTATATTACTCCTGACGGTTTCTTCTTCCGGGTTCACATTCTAGTTGTGGATACTTTAAACTGCAGTAAACCATGCCCAGACTTTAAACTTGGTAAACAAACCCAGCTCAATCCATTCCACTATTCCTCCTGAGTGCAGTGCCACCTTTAGTTTGCCCTAATCTAACAGGCTTATCTTAGGTTCTCATAATATTTTGAAAAAATTACATTTACTGTTAAACTAGAGGAACTGGGGGAAAACAAAAACAAAAACCAACACTCCTCCAAACCTGCAGGAGACACTCAACTGTATGAAGAAATCACGCAGCACTGTAGTCTTTTCTTCATCCAGTTCCAGAATGAYTGCAAGAATTTTCACAATTGCTTAAAAAAAACGTAAGCAGGAGCTTAAACCCATGTCTTTGGGAGCAGTATTGTTTTCTTTATGAATGAAAATTTGTTCTTTAATACCATTTTTTTCCCCCCAAAGCTTCCAGTCGCAGTATACCACAGTAAATCATTATTTCAATGCAAGTACTACCCCAAAATCGCACTAAAGTTCAGGGTGCCACTGTGCTAAGCCACGTGGTGAGTATCTGTTTCTGTAGGGTATAACTTCATATCCATTCATAAATCTGCTGCCATTAAAACACGTGAGCTGTAGGGAATCAATCAATGCTTTCTCCACAGCCCAGCGCGTGCGTTTGTTTTGCAGGCAGTAGATACATCGTGATGGGTCAGATCTACCACAAGAGACGACAGATCCCGGCAAGCCTGCTGCAGTTCCTGCAAGGGCGCCTGAGGCCAGGGGATGGATTGCTAAGGAGTAGCAGCAGCTACGTGAAAAGATTCAACAGGAAGAGAAATCGCAAAGTGCAAGGGGCTCACACTAAATGTGGATAAGGCTGCGGTAACCTCCTTTTAGGACACAAGCAGTGGTAGAATTCAGCCACCAGAATAAACCTGGTTTAGCAACAGCAAGAGGTAGCTCTGCTTACACCTGACACCATGACAGGCAATTATTTTTGTGCTTTAGCAGACTCCGAATGTTCTTGACTAGGTACCTATATATTGTGAAATACAGCACAAAAAGCGTAAAGAACATGAACTGATCATGAATTTTCTCCAGCTGTTTTCAGAACCACAGGCTACTATCGCCTCCTCCACTATAATGTATTCCTAATAACCTGTAGTCATTATAAAGTGAAATTCTGGAGGCATTYTTCTAGGTTCACAAAAAGTAACTGAACTTTGGAAGCCTTAACCCTGAAAAGTGTTAGATAACACCATAGCTTTACCTAGAGAATGTCAACTGCACCTTCACACAATTCTGCTTAAAGCACTCTATGCATTTACTTCAAAGGAACCATTCCTATTGATTTGGTTTCCTCAAACATATCYGCAGTTCTGATAAAACTTGCACCATTTTTCAAGTGGAGCTGGAYTTTCATATAAAGCACACAAAATAGCTATGCAATTACTCAAGTATATGAATTCACTAACTGAAAGCAAGTCAAGTAACTGCATAACATAAATGCCCAATTAGGCTTACAAGTAACTGCATAAATTGATGCCAAGGAATGCAAAATAAGCATGCAATTGCATGGCCATTTTGCATGCCTGGTTACACTGTTAGTGCCTTAAACTTCAGTTCTAGAACTGTGTACTGAATGTAATTTTACTGTGAGAAATATTATAAAGTTTGTACTTGCACATCAGTAAAGTTACTTTTAAGATACAATCTTTACTTTCGTAAAGTATTCTTAATGTGGTGGGAATACAAGATGTTAATTATACGAAACCTCTGCAAGAGGATTTTACTATTTACTATTTCGAGAGTCAGTATTTTTCACAAGTAAGTCTTTGAAAGAAACTAACAAAGCACTAATTGGTTTTKGGGTTAACTGTTTCCTGGGTTCCAAAAAATTCAGAAAGATAATCTGATTATTAAACAGAGGCATCTACATGTTTGAAGAGTCAGCTACTATTTTAAGATATGGTTCAGACAGTGGTGCAGAAAAATAACTGCTTAATATTGCTAGTAAGAAAAAGCAGTAGCTCAGAGTACACGCAGGGAAATGCCCATAACGAGTATCAGCCTTTTGAACCAGGAGAATCTTTACAGCAATGACACCTCACAACTGTTTTATATAGAATTACACTGCAAATGTTCTGGGAATAGTTTGAGGAAAAGATTTTTTTTTTTTTTTTTTTAAAGGGGAAGCTGCAGTCTTAGGTTAAAAAAGATCTCCCCTGTCCCGCTTCCATCAAATGACATTATGATATGACCTGGAACAGGAAGCAGTGGCTCCTATATGCATCTTGTTTTGATGCAAAGGTGATTCTGACACCAACTTTATTTCTCATGAGTCTGCAGCTGAAAAGCTACAGTGGTGGATACACAAAAAAACATTTTAAGAAATTTTGTATGCAATGTATTTCTTGATAATGAAATACAGGAGATAAAATACCAACAGCAAACATCATCAATTCCTGAAACCATACCAGTTTTAAACCAGTACTTATTTACACTTTAGGACCCAGAAGACTTTTACTTCAAGACAGAAACTTACTGGCAGCTTGTGTCTATCTGAAAAAATATATATATATATACAAAGAAGAGTTTGCATGGAGCACAGCATATACTGATGAAATTTTCCTGAGAGACTTTATTAAGGGGGCTTTTGCTTTGGCAAAATGACTATTCCTGGCAGCAAATCAAAGCACTGGAGCAGACTGAGACAAAGGAAGGAAGGAGGAAGGGCTACACACGTATCTCCAGTTTCTTTGTTTGTATTTCCAACTGAAGACCAGGGACTAACCAGCAAGTCCCACAGTCATCCTTTTGTCCAGAACAGCAATTAAACACTTCCCCCTGACATTACAGTGATCTAGAACAAGCAAACTGTACAGAAATAACATCCATGGCTGTATCTCATTTTGACTGTCTCTCAGAAAAAGATAATAGTATACGAGTGCTAARCACATCAAAAGCCCAAATCAAACACCCATAACTGACAATCAACATGTCTCCACCACTACCTCCAATTTAGCTACTACTTCAGAAACCAGCCTGACRAACGATAGAGTCTTTCCCTTCCTGCACTACGTCTTCCACTGCACTGTTAAAACACTCCCACAGTATTAACCACATTGAAAAAGAAGACAGCACTTGCATGTAAGARTTATGAGATATCTAAATTACCATAAGTGATTTTTTCTTCCCCAGCAGGACAAGCACAAATATTCTGCAACGAGTAAAGAGAAATATACAGAAATAGAAATACTATCTTGCTGGCTTTCCAGAAGTTTACTCAAGGCTTTTAGGTAAGCTCTCATGTTGACAGCTTTAAATCTCTATTAACTGTTGTATGAAGGACACCAAGAATAATTGCCTCAAATTTGTCTGATGAGACAAATTAGAAAAAACCCAAAGCTGGTTTAGCTCACAGCATCAAAGTTATAATGTATCACCATTTTGAAAAGAACACCATAATAATTCATAAAATCATTAAGAGAAAGATGACTGAACAACACAGGAGGTCACAAATCTTAAGAACTCATCATGCTTTTTGGAGATGGGTAATTAATTAATTTTACAGGAGTGATTTTTCAGTACCACCACGTGAAACTATGTAACACCATCACTAATAAAGCTAGAAAAATGCCTTTACATACTTTATAGCAATTGAAAACACTAAAAATGGCTCTTAGCAAGATGAAATTGTATGTATGGGTTACTTCCCTATTCAAAATAATTCAGAGGCAATTATACATAACCTGGCAATGCCAAGATGTTAACATTACCAAATGTTTCATTAGAAACACCACCAAATCAATGTCAAACACATTACTTTATTTGTCTAAGGATGATGTGTCCTATAAAGTACAAAAAAGTACTCTTCAGTTTGCCACAATTTGTTAAAAACATAGCAATCTATTGCCTACATGTAGGAAAGTTTTAAATGATGTCATATATATATATTTATATATGAACAAACAGTACAGAAATACTGTGAAGTTGTGATGAGCTGCAGGATATGTTGAAATGCCATTAGAAGTTGAGATTTTTCCCTTTTCCATTAAAAAAAATCACAATGCATACAATATGCAGCATTTTTTTAAACGTCAAAGGACAACATAACCTAAATGAAATTACTCTTCTTTAATTTTTAAGAAGCATAAATGGATTATTTTCACATTGAACAATTATTTAGTTTTTCACATATAGGTTAAATGACAACATTTGCATGTACAAAAAAAAAAAAGGGCTTTATTAGATAAAATTATCSCAGAAGAACCAGTACACCTGAGCCTGTAAGTGTAAGAAAATGTGGTCAGTAGCAACATCTTTTTAAGAAACTAACAGAAAAAGGTTCTTGCATAGCAAGGTGCGAGTTTAAACCCAAAAGGAGCTTATCTATAAATCAGATAAATTCCAGATCACTGTAAAACAAAACTTAATTGTGAATTAGTGCAAAAGCTAGTCAAATGGTTGAAGAGCTGCGTAAACCACAGCTGATTAACTGTAGACAGTGAATGCGACAGTCATTCATATATGTAATGTGAAAGCAACAGATCAGAAAGAAAAAGCAAAATTATCTGCAAATTGCATCATCCACTGATTTCAATTTATCCCTCCTGCTAGCACTCCTCATACAGCAAATGAGGCCATCTAGAGCACCTTCCAGGGATAAAATTATACTTGGTACTCTACATTCCTAGAGTACTTTGCAAAATATCACCTAATTCAGCAGTGGGCAATGACACTTCACAGAATACTCGCTACTATGTTATCTGTTACAGTAATTTTGGCACCACTGTAGAAATTTTATAAAGGGATAACAACTGCTTAAAAAAAGAAAAGTAGTAAATACTACCTTTGGAGCAAAATAAAGCGAGATCTCCCTGGCCAGGTCCCTCCCTTATTACTTGAATTATCTATACTTCTGAACAAATCCCCCAAAGTTATAAGCATATTAGCGCACACTCAAAGACACCTACATGTGTGGGGAGAACAATTATCTCCATTTATTTTGTTTCATATACATCCATATTTTGAATTTTAATACAAAAGAAAAAAATTAGAATCTGACAAATGTTTACAAACAAGATACCTTCAAATAGATTTTACTCATTTCAGTCTGGTGCAGAGTAAATGACAAATTGTACTGTTATATTCAAGGCAACAGAGTCTGTAGTCCGTGACCACTTAGCCCAACTTTTATGCAAGCTTAATTGTTTTTATCTACCATGAATGATAAACTCATTGTTGATTCCCAGTTCTGTGTGTGTGCACATGTGTACATAGCAGCTCCTTTCATAGAAAGAAAAGACATCTAGAGGTCTTGTACTTTTACCTACAGGAATCATGTTAAGATACAGAATGGATTACATGTAACCGGGGCTGGATTTTATAAGAAAAAATAATTAGCTGACAAATGAGGGCAGCAATAAAAAAGCGTCTTTTTTGCAACAATAAATAAATACAAAGTTTTCTGTGTGGACTTTAAACCAGCTTCTTCACTGAAGAACAGACGTGGCATTTCCATGGAGTTAAACTTGACCCCATTTACTGTATCTTTTTTTTCTTGCTCTTTCTCTCTCTCCTTCAAAAAACAAAGTTTTCCTGCTTCTGCCACAATAGTACAACAATTTGATCTTGACAAGAAAGTGGTGCTGCTGATTTTTATTTCTTTGTCCTTTGGACAAAATAAGCCAAGAATATAATTTGACTGTTGTGACCAATAAAAACGCAGTTTACATCAAGTCTTGTCAGGATAACCTGACTAAAAACATCTGGCTTCTTAATTAAAAATTTTCAGACAACCAGATTCTTGCTCGTGTGTTAGGTTAACACGCTGAACTCTAAGAAGCTGTAGACTGCAGTTTGTTGTTATGGGACCTGCAGAATACAGAAGAAAGTCAAGAATTAAGCACCCTTAATTTTTGAGAACACAGTTGCTGCAAGGTGTTGCCAAGGGTAAATCACTGTGAGGGAATTAGTGCCAGGTTGCTTCCATTTGTTTTGCTTTTTCCCTTTCAGAAAAAAAGAAAACTCAAAATTAAGCATCTCTGAACTTTACACACATTTTTAACTGCAGTATACAAAAATGTCACTACCTGTAAAATGCAGTGTGTCACTGGAATATTCAAAAATGCCTGAAATCAGTTTTATTCTCAAATTTACATAACAGTAGTCCATCAAAAGGCAGGCATAAAGACAATTTATGAGTGTGAGTATTTATAATAAGGTTTACTGAAATTTATTCAAGTCGTCTTTGGATTAACTTAATATAAAAAACTGAACAGGCATATTAAAATCACATTTTTGTTAATCAGAGTTCAGCAAAACTCCTTTTTGACATTCACAGTTTTATTAATGACTGAAAATGAACCAATAAAATACACTGTTTCCAAGATTTTCATTTTTTTTCATACAGTATTCCAGGAACGGGACAATTCTGTTAATACATTTGTATTTACCAGCACGACTGCTGATAACAAAAAAAACCCAAAACACCCCAACATTTACTGTTCAGACAAATTATCTGGATTTTTAGGGCAGTTTAATGTCATCAAACTGTACAATAAAAGAAAGTGACCCCAACATCCAGTTCTGATTCCAGTTAAAAAGTTCAGACTAAAGATATCACAATCTGCAAGAAAAGAAAGAACACGGATGGTATAAATGAAAAACAATAACACATACGATGCAGCAATGAAATTAGTGTGCAAGCAGTGAATGCTGGACAACCAGCTAAAGAAGATGACAGAAACATGAAAACTACCTGGAAAAAAAAAATCACTACTACAGTATTAAGTTAGGGAGAAAAATGCCAAATTAATTCATTCGCTCTCATCTCTTCTTGTCAATCCTCCTCTCACTGCACAAAGAATAGTACACCGCTCCCACAGCAATAAAGTGAAGCCATCTATTTAGTTAATTATAAATGGATTTAATCCTGCATTAATCTAGACTAGCAGTCTGTTTTGACTGTTACAGTAAAATGGACAACCGTCCATATATGACTACTGTACATATACAGATCTGAGCAATGCTGAAAGGCATTCAACATTTGTAATTCAGCTACAATTGGCTTATATTAAAATTTAGCAACAATATAGGAGCAATCTGTATACTCCATTAGAGTTTTGAGTAAGCTTTTAGTTTCAGGAACAAATGCCATATTATAATTTGACAACAGCAGTACAGCTCCCATGTATGCACTACTAGACAGAATTGGAAAGCACGAGATTGAAATAGCACTAGAGTTGCATGTTATTTTTCAGGAATTTGTATTTTAGGGAAATATTCTACATAAGCCTTTCTACAGAAAAACAGCATTAAAAATTATTTTTAAATAGTCAAATATGAATTGTGTTCATCTTTTCACATCCTACTTTAAAGCCTACTTATTCCTTCCCTTTCACATACAGTGAGATATGAAAAGGCAATTTTCAAGTATATGAGGAGGTAGTAAAAATTAAGAAGTATTTTATTTTTTGTTACTGGATTATAAGCTTCATGGAAGGATTGTCTCTTTCCGGGATCRGAAAAGGATTTTGTGTACAATAGAAATTATCAAGATTGAGAACACCACAGCATTCTCTTGATCAGGAATTATTCTTATTTTGTTTAGCTTTGCTGCAGCAATGACTTAAAATTCTACTCAACTTTTCTTCAGTAATGTTACTGTCCAAAGTCATGCCTAACAACTTATTTTGAAGAAACACAACCTTAACAAAATCCTGTTTAATCCTTAAATTTAACTGAAGCTAGTGGGTAGGTATTATAGAACAGACTGAGGGGAGGAAAAAAAAATAAAAAGAAAAAAAAAAGAAAAGAAAAAAAATTTGTCCAGGCAAATGCATGCAGAAGCAGATACCTCTGTATTAATGCAAGGCAGGCTTACAAAAAGCATTAAGGAGATTTTAGGGGGACAACAGAACAGGTATGACCAGGAGTATTTTTGCTTACCTGCTTGCCTTAAATCCTTTTAGTTTCTGTACAAAGAATGATTCAAGAACTTCTGCACATTGGTAGAAAGGAGAGTCACTTGGATTGTAGTAGCGACAGTTATCAAAAATTTTGGTCATATCTGCCACAAATTCCGTGACCTTTTTGTAGTAACGTTTCAGTATTCTTTCTTCCATGGTGGCAAGGTCTTCAAACAAACCAAGAATTATTAAATTGAGACATTTTCATGTTCAGATTCAGTTTTCATATTCAGAGTTCACATTATCAGAATGCTAGAAACAAGGCCGAGGGAGGTTAGACGCATTTGCTGGAATGTATGTTACACCATGCTGTAACAGAGTGGCATGAGTAACCTTCCTTCTAACAGATCCTTTAGTTACACGTGACCTACTCATGCATAACTAAAACACAAATAGCAAAAGTGGCTTTGAAAAAACTGAGTTCTTGTGGAAGCTATTTACTTCTTCCAAAGAAATTAAGGGGGGGGGGGTAAAAAACGTCTAAGTAATCTTCATTTTGTTACTTGTACTTTGTTTTCTTTACAGCCCTCATCTAGCTAATGGCTATATATATGTACATGATTTTTAGTCTGTCTAATCCTTCTGGTTATTTTTCATTTGAATTCATGATTTGTCTTGAATGAATTATCAGTTTCCATGGGGATATACACATTACCACATGGCATATACAGATTTCAAGCGCAGGATCATGCAAAATGCCAATGTTCTCATTCTTACTGACTAGACAGATTAAAGAAACAGGAATGGTGAATTAAGCAGTAATGGTGCTATTTTCATGCAAATGTAAATTCAGTAGAGGGGGAGGAATGGGACTTGCCAACTATAAATATAGCTGTCTAAGTGTATAGAGGCACTTTCAGCTGGAAAAAAAAAAAAGAACGTCCTACCTTTGGGAAAATGCCTTTAAAAWGCTTATTTTGAATTGCCACTAGTGACAAAACGCATGAAGACAAGCATAGCTTGGCCTAAATTACCTAGTGACAACAAGTATATTTTCCTGCTACTTAATTCTGAAAGTACTAAATACACTTTCATTAATTTATTATATGTTTAATTACATAATCATTTCAGCTTTCTTTATAAGCTTTAAACACACAGCAAAAAGGACAGTTAATTAACATGCATTAGATATTCATGCTGTAAGTGTTTCCCTAAGCAAATTAATCATCAACATATACACCTGAAAAGAACCATTTTCAGATACTGGCCATGACCAATTATGGAACAGGAGTTGTTTAGCAGTTTCAGAATGGCACAATCCAAAACTTTGGAAGAGAAAAGGACAACATTTCTAAATGAAATTTAATTTTCAGGTGGAAAACTACAATTTTGCCTAGAGATCAGATTTAACTTTCCTATTTCTAAGGTTAGTAAGAAATAGGTGGGAAAACTCAAACAGCACACTAGCTCTCATTTCAACACAAAGAGGTACTGGTTCAATAATTAGAGGGAAGGGAACAGCRTTAGTAACCTTGTTTCTTGCAGCAAGTAGATTTTTCAGTGCTGTCACATTCAAGTGCTATGCTACCTTATATCTAGCTTACTGGTGAGAACAAATGAATAAAACATTAAAACCTCTCCTCTTCCAGTTTCCCTCCATATAAAGAGCATTTAAACCAATTCCTGTTTATATAGCTTTAAAGGCAAATTAAAAATTTACAAATACAAAATGGCAATCTGATCAAATAATTTTAATCAGATCAAATCAGATGAATCATTTTAAATCTTTAAATCATTTTAAACTTCATCTTAAATTGCATGTCACTTCAGCTGCATTAGAGTTTGAGGAGCGTTAAGAGTACAGACTTCACACTTTGAAGAAACTGATACACAGAAAACCAGAAAATACAGGCAAAGCCTAGTGTAACAAAATCATCCTCTTGAAATAACTTTATAAAACTGTTTTAAGAGAATTCAGTCCTACTGCTTCACCAAATTTCATATTTCACACATTAGACAGACTGTATCCAGGGTTAAGGAGTTAGCCAACAAGTAGATAAGTTACTTCTACCCTGAACGTCTAAATATATCAATGGGAAACCACATTGTCTTGGTTCACTTAACTACAAAATGTGTATCCTGAAAAATGTATTTTTAAGATCCCCAGACGGAAATGGTTATCAGGTAATGAATTAGAAATTCATATGACTAGAAATTCAGATCCACTCACTCATGCCATCACCCATAAACACTTACCCATTGGTTCTTTAATAACACCATAATAATCTGGTGCATCATTCGGATCTACTGGTTCCAAGAATGGCCATGCCATCTTGTGAGCCTGTTAAGACAAGAAGATATAATTACACACACACACACACACAGAGAGAGTGAGGGGGGGGGTGCAGCAGTTTGTTACACATTTTCATTATAATTTTGTCTGCAGGGATCTAGAGTTGAATTTGAAGAAGTGTAGTGTCACCTGCAGAGGTAACTAGTTATCATCATTACTGTATCAAGTTTGAAAGTTCAATTTGGGATGGTGAGTAGTTTGATGCCATGATAGAAAACAACATGAAATTCAGAGGTAATGGGATACTGTACTAAGGCTGCATAAAGAATTATGTGACAAATTCACTGGAAGAGGCTGCGGCTTCACACCTAGAAATTGGACAGAGTTTTCAATTTCAAATACTCTAAAATAAATTTATCTTCAAAACAATTTACATCAAATATAGGACAATGCAAAATATTTCTCTTAGACTTCTGTTACCACATAGTTTTTAATCATCAGAATTTTAATTACTGAATTCTTTACAGATGTAGTAGAAAAGGCGCTTTTGGGAGTGATGTATAAACCAGAAATAACAGACCATGCAATTTAATTCTTCTCATCAGTATGCCATCATCTCCATGCTGATGACTTTCTGTGAGAATACTGTATTAAAAAACGTTTAATAACTGTGAAGTAGGAGTACAGAAACTTCAACCAGAAACCATATAAAAGTAATCTGAAAAAGAGAAGTTTGCACCTTCTACACCATGTACAGTTTCACTACCACTCTGTCTTTTGGTACTCTGAGTAAACATGCTTCCTTAGAAGCCATCCACTGAAGGGAAATTGTTGAGTTTCACTAACTCAGAAGCAGTGATCTTCTAATTATCACAAAWGTTATTCTGTAAAATAAAGCTAATTGAGTTTGCAGCTGACATACTGGCATTTCTYACAAAAAATAAAAACAAAAAAACCTTGCTGTTTCTTTTTCAAAAGGTCTCCAACAGCTGGGAGATAGATCAAGACTTACTCCTCAAGATTCACTAGATAAGCTTTTCCACAATGCTTGTTCTCACCTGTAAGGAACGTAGTACTCTTCTTAAACCTTCATAATCTTTATCAGTTAGTGGACTGAGTACAGTCATGGCATCTTCTGTGGACTGACATTGTGGACACACATATTCATCAATGAGATCTGCCTCACTTTGTAAAATGCCAACACAGCGCCCATGATACCAGTTCTGACATCGGTCACAGCCAATGTAAAATCTGCAAGATCCGAAAAAAAGTTGTTAGTGACTTGATCTATTTAATTAACATTTATATTTTAAAACATAAATCTGCAATCCCCTGCACATGAGCAGATACTTTGCATGATTAGGTACAACAGTGTAGCATGTGACATTTCAGACTGACAAATGCTTATTAAACTACTCAACTGCTTTTGCGTTCACAAACACACTAAATTACCAGACAATTTCATTTCAAAGTTAGTTACTAAATTTTATACTAGAGACACTTTCAAGCAATCAGGGTTTCAAAAAATCATTAATATCTTTAGAACTGAAAGGAACAGTGTAACAGCAGAACTCTCACCCAACCAGGATTCCAAAACAATTCAAGCTGCATTTTGTGCAAACTGGACTACAACCTAGGGCTCCCATTGTGCCCCCTCTGCATAAACATTTTTCATATGGAAGGTTCAGTCTTGTAGCTGAATACAGAAGGGGTATTCTGTGACACAGAGCCTTGCAATAACAGATACCAACCACATACCCCCAATACTGTAATTGTGCTTTCTATCTAGATCAAACAGACTATAGTACAAAAAATCCCTCTAAATGCTACATTTGTGTTTTAATCTTTCTAGCTTTCCCTTGTTAAAATTAATTCCAATTGAAAGTTCTTGGGGTTTTCACAAAGCATTTGGACCACCTTGAAAACTTCCACTTTTCCTAAATATTTAATGTATAGAAACACTTTTGGGGAAGAAGAGAATTACTGAAAAGGCATTTGTATTACCAATGAATACAATATATGCAGAATAACTTTTTTTTCTTTTAAGGAACAGGTAACCAAAGTCAGAGCAGTTTGCTACCTAAACATTAAATAAGAGGTTCTTATCAGAACTCACTGTGACTCATCATAAGGTGTTCTGCAGATACAGTACAATTCCTCACTGCTGCCCTCTTGTGCCCGTTTACAATCATTACAGATGTACACATCCATTTTCTTAGCCTCCTTTTCTGTGATGCCAACACATTCTCCATGATACCAGTTAGTACAAAGATCACAGCCAATATAGAACCTAAAAGTATTCACAATGAAAATGACAATGTAATTGTCATTTCAAATGGCATGGCACTTTTCCCTGCATTTCTCTTTGATGCACTTTCTTGCTGGCCTACTTTCTGCAGTTTTCTGTCTCAGGCTTCCTTGCTTCCTATCATTCTGTCCTTGCAAGCTAACATCTCATGCTGCAGCTATACTGTCAATAAGGTCGCTTGGGTTAATTTTAAATTGACAGTTTATCAAAATGCACATAAGTATGTAACCAAGCTTTGACAAGCTGGCCTAAAAACATATGTCTCCAATGCGTGTGTGAAAAACTGTAAAAGGCACAAAAAGACAAGGCCAAAGGAAAAGATTTACATTTTCAAAGCTGTAGCTCAAAAGCCACTTAAACATTTCCTTAAGATTTGAAAATGTAGGTCTCAGTTAATTTAAAAAACAAAGCAAAGCGCAAACACCAACTAGGAGTTACAAGTATACTACAGAGAACATGCATACCAGCCATGTGTAGAATACATATTGGTATAACATGATATGAAAGAAAATTGTGTCAGGACATGGTTGTCTTTTTGGGGGGCTGGGGGCGGGGAGGTTGGGGGGGCCTTGAAAAAAAGAGATATTCAGCTACCTAAAACTGCAACAAATTGAAATTTGACCATTCTGCAGACAATAAATGCCTATCCTCAGATAAAGCTACGTGACGGAACCAGATATGGTATGACACAAAGCGAAGGGAACCGGATACAGAATCATGTAAATGGGACCTTGCACAGAATGATGTGACAAAACTGTAAAATATTATGCAAGAATGTTTGACATTTTGTGTATGGATAACTCCAAACATACCTACCACTAGCTACAATCAACCAAATGGGCAAAGTTACACATCCATTCTCTCTGTCTAAGCAAAAAGCAAGTTGACTCAGAATCTGTCTGCCTAGATTTTGAAGACCATTTGCCGATTTACTGTGATTCTGGTTTGTCAGTCTACAACATTAACGACTGGACAGGACAAACTAGCAACAGGACAGTAGCTAGCACATGTTCAACAAAACAAGCATCTAATTTCTTGGGCCTCTGAATCTGTCCCAGATACTCAAGTCCTGCCTTTTCTCTTAATTTTCAGTCAGGCAAACCCTAGAATCGAACAAACCAACTTTCCGTAAAGAACGGATGGATACAGCTCCTTCTGCCAACTTCAACAACAAATCAGCCCGTTTCCTCTTCTCAAAACTAATTGCACCAAGTTGTTCCTGGTGCTCTGCAAGCACATTTATGTCTAGATTTAGATGTTAAACCTTGCCCCTAGAATTTGGAACAGGTTTCACATCATAACAAATATGCTGAAATATAAATATGAATCTTAGAAGGATACCCTTACTGACCATAATCAAAACCAATGAGCAAAACACTACAACAGCTAAAAACATAAAAGGTCTGAAATAAAATAAACAACGTAAAGAATAATCTTCGTGGATTTACTACATCTTCACAAATGTATATTTATAATATACTATAAATTATTTTCTAAAGCTGCACTTCCATCTTTTAGGTAGTAGAAATTAGACACCAGCACAGAGTATCTGGTGCCTATGTATGTGCATACATAATTTGTTTACCAGAACACTTTTGAAGTGTGACTAAAGCCCTTTCCAAATGGTGAAAAAATAACGTAGATCAACAGTACAGCCATCGTTCATAAGAAAATTCAAGATTCAGAAAAAGCAGAGGTAAACATACCGCTAATTTTTTAACATTTCATTCTCTTTAAATTTTATTCTATGCATTTAAGCACAGTTCTCCATTCTGTATACCAAAATTCACTCTGTGGCCACATTTTTCATTGGCTTACACAAATGCCCACTGAAGTTAATAGGAAGAATTAGTCTGACAATGAAATACTTCTGCTCATAAAAATTGTTCATTTCCTTTTATTTTCGTGATGATTACATTGCTTACTAACAGCAGAAGCAGTAGTACACAAGTCTGTGTTCAACATCACTACAAAATGTGAACAGGGTATCCTCCTAAGTTTACTGAATGACAGATACCTCACTTAAGACTGTTTTATTAGGTTATGAGAGATACGCATCTCAGAAGCGAGAGTGAATTAACAACCTGGACATTGGAAGTCTGCTATTTAAAGAACGAACRTAGCACAAACAGCAGTCTAAACTCTCCCACACTGACATAATGCTGTAATGATCTGAGCTACTGAACACTCAAGCTGGGAGGAAAAAAACCCAAAGACCTCAACTTCATTAAAAAAATAAATAAAATAAAAAGGCTAGAAGGAGTCTCAAGAGATCCTTTACTTCTGGCCCTAAATTTTGAATGAAGGCCCATTACTGGAGTGAAAGCACTACTCCACCTCTATGGTTTATTTCTGTTATCAACATTCACATTCAAACCACCAGCAAAGGCACCGATTAACATTTTTTGGTATTGTAACTTGAGAGAAGTACTCACTTGGAACTGGTCTGACGTCAAATTTATTTTACATACATCTACACAGCTATCTGGTGTTAACCTTTACTAACCCACAATGTTAGTCATTACTAGCTTAAGCAGGTATGCACAACACTATCCCACAGCAATCCACTGAATCTTCAACTCCACTGCTTACGCAATTTCTTCACAAACTTTGCATACAGCATTTCCTCCTTCACAGGATTTTTTTTTCCACAGTTAGAATCAAACATTAAAGAGAACTGCAGCTTTCACTTTGCCAAATGCTTATGTATTCAACTTTTTGATCAGGTCTGGTATATAACACATGGAAACCACTGCTACCCGAAACATTGTCCAAAGTGAACCTCAGTCCAGTAACTCAGAATCCCCTTTACTGGCTAGTGATTTATATAAAAAAAGTTATTTATTGGAAGACGGTACTGAAGCTACTTCTAAAGAACATCAGTCACCTGTTCACAAGCAATTGCTCAAACCCATAGTCACTTGCTTCCAAGGCAGAGGCAAAACGGCAAAAGAAAGAATAACAGAGCGGAGAAAAAAAAAGAAGAGTATGTGCATGTGAGACAGAAAGGTCATACAATGGAAACATGCAAACAAGTAAAAATATAAATCACACAAGTTAATAGTTCTGTAACTGCTAGTGTAACCGACTTCATTCTTTAATACCTTAGTGATCACTGCAATAACACTTAATAGTCTATCTCCAGTTCTAAAACTATCTTAGACTAATAGCTAAATACTAAATCTAAATCAAACAACACACAATAAAAGTCTGTGGCATTCACTACTCACTTAGATTCRTCATAAGGTGTTTTACAGATGCAGTAAAGCTTTGTGTCCTTCTTTGTTTCCTTTGAGGTAGTAGAAATCATTTTCTTTTTCTTGGACTTGGAAGCTGACAAATCTTTCTCCTCATCTCTTTTTCTCTTCTGGGAGGATACTGGCATTGGGACTGTGGTGGAGGAGGACGTGACATTGGCTGCATGTTGCTGTGGTGGTGGTGGTGGCAGTGGTGATGGTGGTGGTGGTGGAAGAGGTGCAGTGGCTGCAGCGGCTGCCGCCGCAGCAGCAGCTGCTGCCGCCGCAGCAGCTGCCTGAGCTTTTTCTTTTTCTTTCTTAATTTTAGTCAAGTCTTTCTTTAGCTCCTCCTAAAGTACATTAAACAAATAAATACAGAGGGAGAGAATTCCTAAGATTATCCCAGGACAGGAATAAAGTCTAAACAAATCCCCATGCTTAAGTAAAAAAAAAAAAAAAACAATTTAAGTCATTTAAATGTGCAAAGCTTTTAAGGTGCCTAACCTACAATTCACGTAAAATTAAGGGATGGCACTCTTTGTCTACTATGACACATCAGCTGTAATTTATCAGCAACTGTTTCCTGAAACAAAGTATATTCATTCTAAATGAAAGCTAGAAGTGTACAAAGAAGGATATCTATTGGTTTAGCAGATATCCATGCAACCAAAACCAGAACTTCTTCCTGTACATTTCCTTAAAATCTGAGTAAATAAAATTAACACAGAAACATTCTCCCCTAATGCAAAATCAAATTAGTCTTTGAGAAGAACTGTCCTTACCTGCACTTCAATTTGTAGATCTTTGTCCAAAAGTGCTCTTTTTTTCAATATTTCAGCTTTCAGCTGTTCTTTATGCTTGAAAAGCAGAGCCGAGAGCTTGGTAGCATTCTGCTTACTACGCTTCTGTTCTACACTCTCTTCTCGCTTTCGTTTCTTAGCTGCCTGTTTTTCTTCTTTATCTATCTTATCCAGAATATATTTCATCACTTGGTTGCATACAATCATTCTAGGGAAGGAATAAAGAAAAAGCACATTGTGCTGAGCTGCCTGTTTATCTCAAGTTGAGATTATTTAATTCTTAGTGTCTTAGAATTATTTAATTCTCTAGTCTCTGCACGTTGCAAGACTAGAATTTCTAAAATTGGATATTCTGAATTTCTTAAAACATTACAAGGTAAATTTTGTAACAGATATTGTTCCCACTCACGCTTATTTATTAGAGCACTAGAGGGACAGACAGGAAGTCCTCAGCCTAGTTAAAAAACATCAGTCGCAATTCTGCTCCAGAACTGACCCAAGTATTGATCCTTCCTCCCCTTCCCCTAAAACACTTGAAACAAAAGTTTAGGCTTCAATATATTGAGGGAGATTTTCATTCAATTCAGTTTCCACAAACATGTTTGAAAGAGCTGAATTCCTTGGTTATTCAGATGCACAGTGAAAGCAAATTGGAAGCCCGTAAGTTACTCCAGATCATAAACTTCCATCCTCTGGAAAGCACCACTAACTCATCACATTTTGGCATAAGGAGCGACAAACATTTTTCATTGTATAGAATTCAGTACAAAACAATTCAAATGTAAAACATAATCCAGATTTTTCATTAATGAAGAAATTGTTTATTGTACACCCTAAGTACAACTTGGGGTGTCAGACTTCTATCCATCTAAATACGTTTGGCAGTCTGCCATTTATGAAATGACGAATATACGACAATACATTTTATTCTTTCTTACGAAGCTGTGAACACTAAATGAATAGTACCAACTGATACTGGTATAACCAATTAATCTTATCCTCTGATTTGATAATCAAAACATTATAAAAACACTAATCTTTTTGTTACAAACTGGATAACAAGTGTGTGTTGTCAACTGAAGCAACTACATGAACGAAAAGGGATCAAAATAATCCCAAGATAACAGTGACAAACATTCTAACTCTGCATTTAGCAGCTTCATACACAAAATCTCCTAATTTGTGGAATACTGTTATCTTTTCTCTACAGGGTGGGATGTAAAGTATCAAAAAAAGGAGACAAAGTGACACCAAAAGACAAAATGGAAATAAATTGTAATAATAAAGAACAGATGAAGAATAGGCTTTGCTGCAATAGAATTATTAATTCTTCATTCTGTGCTGCTTTAAGGACGTTTATCTTGAATTTTTCCAAAATTACAACTGGCTCCATACACATGCATATAACATTTCATTTTTTAAAATAATATAAGCAAAATTAAGAATATACAAAGATTCAATCACTTACAGGTAGGAATATCATTACTAAAGTAACAGTTCTCACTAGTTACTTGTGAGTGTTACTTTAGTCAAATTTAAAATAAAACAACATCTACAAGCAGGTTTCTACAAAACAGTGTTTCATTACAACACCATTAAAAGTTGCTATATATGCAAACATCCAAAGATGCATTATGGTGCACACTCACCTTTGATTTTCTTCCCTCTCAGCTGGGGTCAACGTCTTCTTCTGCTTCAAGTGTTCTATCACAGCATTCTGTTTCATAACCACCTGTAAGATCATACAGAATCCAAAATAAAATGTGAAAAATTTAGCCAGTATTTAATAATATTACTGGGAGAACCAGGAAGTTTCCTAAATTAAAAAAAAAAAAAAAAGTTTTATTTCAGTGAGTGACAAAATAAAACTGACTATCCATTCAGCACTTGTTTAAAGCAATTCACCTTGAAATTAAAAACCTACCCCCTCCCCAAACCCAGAGTAAGAAATTTGCTTATGCTAAATTGAAACCCAGGGACTAAATGTAAATTGGTATTCTTTGTTCAGTGACTGGTTGTTTGTATATATATATATAAAGAGTTCAGTATATATATTTTTAAAAGCCTCGCAGCCATCCAACATCATTACATTTCAGATACCTCTTTGAAACCTCAGTTTCCTAGAGCAGGCAATGAAAGTGCCATCTGTTCCGAACATCAGCTCTCCTACCTATAACCTATCTTTTCTGAACTAAGAATAAAGATATACTGTCCCAGCAGCTAGTGGTAAGTTGAATCGAGGTGCCAGACGACTGCAAACATGGTACAATTGACTTGATATGCTGAATTAACTTAGAATATTTTATTAGACTGTCAAAACTGATCGTGCGCTAACTCTGAAAGAATCAAATTAACTGCCTATCAAATGTATTAACATTGTTAACAAAAACAGGCATTTAAAATGAGATTTGTTTCATTAATTAATTTTTAATTTCCTTCTGTTAACTTTACCTGTTTCTGGATAATGTCACTTTGATTAGAAGCCTGAAGGGTGTGCTCACGTTTAATTTCTATCTGTTGCTGCTTTTTCTTCTGTTGCTGCTCCCTGAGCTGCTGAACTCTCTGCAGCTGCTCCTGAACACTAGCTGCTTGAACTGTTACCACATTCTGAATCTGGTGAGCCTGTACTGGGCTAGTTTGTTGAATCTGAATAGGTAACTGAAGCTTGATCTGCTGGGGCACACTGCCTTGCTGGGCTTGTATCTGAGCCACAACATGTGACTGAAGCTGAGAGAGAACTTGGACTTGTTGCTGAAGCTGAGGCACTGTAATAACTTTTGTTGGAGGCTGCTGAAGTTGCAGCTGAGGACGAGTTGGGGATTGCACAGGAACCTGATTTAAACTTTGAGTAGTTGGAAGGGTTGAGACTGAAGTCTGAACCTGAGGTTGTGATTGCTGCAGCTGAGCTTGAATTTGTATGGGAGCATGGGGCTGCATCTGAATCTGTTGTTGGGTTGTAGTCTGCACCTGAGCTGGTTGTTGAGGCTGGACTTGGGACTGGCCTTGTGGAGGGATGGCAGTCTGCGGCTGACTCTGGACTTGCACTGGAGATTGCCCTTGAGCCTGGGTCTGTGTTGGAGACTGAACTGTCAACGGAGATTTTGATGACTGTGCTTCAGGTGTGGCTGGAGAGTCAACAGATGTTGGAGTCTGAGATTCAGGCTGGGTCTGAGTTTCAGACTGAAATGGTGGCTGAGGTGCCTGTGGCTGAGCTGGTGACACAGGCGGAATACTCTGATTCTGCATTTGGGGCTGAGATTGCTGTTGACTCTGAGGCTGTGGCTGAATTGATGGCAATGCTGATGTTGGTTGTGCCTGTAAAGCTTGCTTCTGTTCTCCTGTAGCTGTGAAGGATAAAAACAAAGTATTCCATTCATTTCAAATGGCAGTTCTACAAACCTTACTAATTTGAACAGTCAGAATTTCTGAATTTGATGAAGTAGCTTTAGAACTACTTCAGAACCTACCCTTCAGAACTACTGTAAAGCTCTATGCAGAAATTCAAGTGTTCTAAGCTTATTGTATACTTCAAATAAATTTGCTTTAGTAAGAGACCTTCTCCAACTGCACAAAAAAACCTCAGGCAACCTAAGCTGATTTTTTTTCTGCTGAACAGACAATGCTTACCTGAGGTTGAAGTGGAAACTGTTGTTGTAGAGGTGCTAGCTGTAGTAGCTGCTGCTGGAAGCGGGGTGAAAAGGAATCTTTGAATTGTACCATTTGGCATAGCTGCTTGCATTAGCTGTTGTCCTGGACCCGGTATTACAGTCACACCCTGAGGGATTAATTGCAATTGACCAGTAGTTTGACCTTGTCCCTGAATCACCACAGTTAATCCTTGACTGCCACCCTAAAAAAAAAGAAGAAAGATCTCCTGTATTAATGATATAATTCTTAGACAGAAATCCAAAAGCTGAGATCAGGAAGATGGTAAAAAATATTCTTCCAATAATTCTATCAAGAGATCAGCAGCTTGGGTTTAGTTAAAAAAAAATCATCCAAATATTGACAAGAATCTTATCTAAAAAGCAGCTAAAATGGAACATATTTGTTTCTAGAATTTACAAGCAATACAGAGCATTGAAAATTTTACACATACTATAAATCACCTTCTCAAGAAGGTGTGTAAAAACTCTCTACACTGCAAGAGAATTCCTAACTGTGTATCAGATCTTACCAACTGTGAGCTTTTATCATGGACTGTTCAGCTGCTTTGTAATRTATTATAAATTTTTGTTGTATAAGCTGCCTCTTTGGACATCAGCATTCTGTTTATCTTTAACGTAGAGCAAAATAGCTAAGCTTCCAAAAAAGATCAGAGAAAATTTAATCTTCAGAATGATTTAAAGACCTGTATCATCCAAATAATCAGTCTCTATAGAGGTAGCTCATGGCATCAACCTCAACTGAAGCATGGAGAAGGCAGAACACCTAGAAGCATAACTCCAATTTTGCAAAGCCACAGAACTGAACACGGTCCCTACAAAAGCTATTCGGAATCTTTTGAAGTGGAACTGAACTCAGTCTTGTTCCACATATAAAAATCATACCTGGCAACAAGCAGTCTGCACGGTACAAACTTATATGTATTATTATTTTCTTCTGAGAATCAGGAGAACATGAATGAAAAYTAAGTATTCATGTAACACCAAAAGAAAGGAATATTACATTCTAAAGATCTACAAGAGACTACACAAAATTATGTCCCTTACGCAAGATGTCTTTCTATACTTCCAGATTTTCCTGATGTCAATTACAATACTGGGTAATAAAATAGGAAGAGAAATTTAAGACTTGCAACATGCTATTTAAGCATCTTTCAGTCTGTAATTATGGTACCAGCTATTCTAAGTGAAGGCTGAAAGATAACTGAGAATGTAAATTTCTGAGCAGATACATCATGCTGCTGAAGTCAAAAGATACCATCAGGTATATCAAAGTGTACAGCATATCTTCATCCCCAGGGGCTGTAAAGTATTTTACCTGTCCTTGTGTTAGTTGTGTGAGTTGGGCCATAGTAAGTTTCACTTGTCCCTGCTGAGGGCGAGGGGGCTGAGATGCGGTTTGYGGCTGTATGGGCTGAGGTGGGGTTCCAGGAGATGTTACTGTCTTCTGTCCAGGACTTGAAGAAGCTGTGCTTGTACTAGAAACTGCTGTTGAGACAGGCTGACCTCTGATTATCTGAGTCACCACCTGCTGTGTCTGACCTGTAAGAGAAAATGTGATATTGAAATGTTTGACATTTTAATCATTGGCGCAATACACCTCTGAATCATAATTTCTTGCAGTAATACCAAACAAATCAAGCAAACACTGCAGTTTGCAAATGAATTTCCATTACAAATAATGTTTCTGTGGCTGACTGAAAAGTCTGCAAAATGTTTTTATTTTTGTTTTATAAATCAGTTTATATACTTACAAGGAACTTCAAATACTAGTCCCCCTCTGCTTTTATATGAAAAACTTTCTCAAGGTACTGTTACTCTAAATTTTTTTTTTTTTTAAGGGCTTAATTCTAACTACTGTGTTGATGTCAATGACGACTAGCACTGCAAAGCCTGTAACTGACATCTTTAAAAGTCAAAAGACACCTGTCAAGCATCAAAATGATATTTTTTGCACTGAAGCATGTGATACAGGAAGTATTTATGAGAAACAAACCACAGATTTCATACTGGAAATTTAAATATTAAAATGAACCTACTGGCTGGAAGAATACCTTGTTGCACCACCAGAGGTGTTCGAATGATGGTCTTTCCAAGTGTTGACTGTTGAAGTGGTGTCCGTATTACTGTCATACCAGGGCGGAGTGGTGTTCCTTGCATTACCTACATACACCAAAATGGAGAGAATATGTAAACTTTAATAAACTCCTGAGATATGCTTTGAAGAGTTTGGGGGTTTTCATTTATTAATATAGCAAGATATGAGAAGATGCAAGTAGATCCAATATTTTTTTCATCTATTCAGAGTTGTTAAGGCTTACCAAGCTCTAAACTATTATTTTTTCCAGGAGGATTCTTTATTCAAAGGAGGTGTATCAACTCTCTCCATTAATACTATTGCTGAGATAAGCCAAAAAAGCTAAAGACTAAACAGATGTTTTATATCTGTGAATAACATATATGTGCCCCAAACCTTTTGCATTAAACAATCAGAGAAATATCTTACTTGTGAGGTGCTTGTTGTTCCTAAAGTCCCTGTGGTATTTGGCCTAATTGTTACGGTTGCTGTCCTTGGCTGGAATGAAGTAAATGTCTGACTTGCACCTGTAGTTGACGGAATGATACCCAATACCTTTTGCTGAACTTGAACAACACCTAATTAAAGAAAAATTAAGAATTCGTTAATGACAATTTCCAGTATAAGACATTACTGTAACTCCAGGGTGGCATTTAGAAATCAGTCTCCAGATTTCTAGAACACCTTTGAGTGTCTCAACATTTCTTGGGAGAACCTCTGTCATAGTCTAAAAAGAAGTAGCATTATACTTGGTCAATATTTTCATCTACATTGTAAGTTAAGAAATAGGTATTTCAGAAAAAAATTAGGAAAGAGTGAAACTTCATAAAGACTAGTTTGATTGTAACTGCAAAGGAGTCCTTGCATTGATGGGATGCCACAAAATAAATATTATACAACCATTAAGTAAAGGTTATATCTGATTCATTTAAATGTAGGAGACCAGTTTAACACCTTTCACCTACAAAATCAYGGTGCTGAAGAAAATGTGCAATGTTCTTCCTCTTGCCTACGAAATTTCAATACAAAACTAGCAGCCTCCAAGATTTCTTCAGGCACTAAGTAAAATGGAGATAGCAGATTGAGTGGATTTGTTTAATATACATCCACAGATCTCAAAATATTAAAGCCCTTTACTCCAGGCAAGGAAGAATGCCAATCTTATTCTGGACACTGAACTTCTGCTCAGTGAAGAGCAGATGCTGGCATTTATTAGTAACTAAGAATAGCTGCTTTTGGGGGGGAAAGAAAGTATTTTACTGACATCTAATAAATAATGAAAAAAAAAGCATGCTTCATTCCACATTTTTAAAGATATAGATTTTAAGTTTGCACTATTAAATGTTGAGTGATTTAGAGGCGAAATCTTCTTCCCCCTACAGACACAAGAGGGGGAACAAGCTCTAGAAACTTTTTTCTTTCCTCCTCCAAGTCACAATTTACTTCACTGGGAAAGTACTTCAATCAGCAACCTGGAATACATTTTTTTATTCAGTTCCCCTTCCCCTACCTCCTTGAGTTGATGGCACATTGACGGCAACAATCTTGCTGTTTGCAGGGAGTGGCAGCTTAGTTATCACTTTCCCTGCCATCGTTACTGGACTGCCTGAGATCTGGAAGGTCTGCCCTGTGCTGGCAATGGTTGTGGCTGAGGTGGCAGCTGTGCTAGTGGCTATTGAGGCACACAGAACAGTCAATTTTAGAGCAGAATAATTAGTCAAGAATATGACTATTTGCAAGTATGAAACAGCAAACTACAGGATTATTTTTTACAGTCATTTTGAATGTGTCAAGTCATTCTTGCTTTGGTAAAGACTTTTTTTGGAACAATAAGTTACAGCACAGAATCTTTTCATTATCAATCATTATTGTCAAGGATTACTCATACAGCTACTGGCAGCAATAAATTAAACAGGTTAGAAATAAAACTATCCAGCAAGACTATGAATATAGGAAAATTAGACAGATTCTATTTCAGAAGTGTTCTGCTGACTTAGCAAGGGAGTAAAGACAACAACTGAAATGTCAAAAATACTATGTTCTGGAGAAGACATAGGTGTTGTGTTGGAATTTATCCTATTTACATGCTCTTTGTATGATAATCAGCTATTTACCTGTTGAAGATTGGCCTTGTTTAACCCAAGTAGCAAAAGTCTGATGGAAATTCTTGTTCTGTTGGAATGTTACAGTAGCTGGAGAACCCACTTTTGTAGTAAGTACTACTTTGGTTCCAGTGGGAACTGGACCCGTTAAAGGGCCTACCACAACTTTCTGGGGAGTTGAGACAGTAGTTGCAGTACTGGTGGCTGTAGTGACTGCAGGGACCACACCTGCAGCAGGTATCTGTTTCTGCTGTTCCAGTCGTTTCTACAGAAGATAGGAAGAAAATTAAACAAAGTGATAATTASCCCCCTCAGATTCTGTAAAATAAATGCTGTTTTCCCAGTATTGATAGATAAAGGACTCTGATAGGATTTTTGTTTAATCTGTAAATGATTGAAAAATTAAGTGCTTGTGTACCCTTGTAGCTCTACATGTACAAGATCACTTGACCTGCAAAACTACAGTTTTGCTTATACTACAGAGCCAGCAATTTTCTTTTAAAGTATCTTTAAAATCCCATGCTTAGATTAAATTTTCTTTAAAGTGAAATTAATCTCAKATTAATATGAAAGGTTAAAATAATCTAAAAAATGCAAATGTAAATTTGGTTTCAATTATGTGCATACAACGTTTACCTACAATAGAAGATGCACCTCACCCAGCAACCCTCTGTGTAACTGTCACAAAAGGCACATTTAATTCAGAGAGCTATCTTTGTGAAGGGACAGTATCGGTAGGCTCCTTCACAATGCTAACTAATCTAGCATTCTTCCTTATGCTACAGGAATTATCYCTGTACATATTAATTTAAATTTCAATGACTGGTTAGCATTACATTGAGTTAATGCTCATGACTCTCAAATACGCAATAAGTAAAGATACATTTTGATCAAGGAAGATGAAATGAAAAAGAAGTCAACTGGAAAAAAGTAAAATACTTAGTAGAGCATGTGAAATACCAATATGGCTTTAATTTTCCTCATTTTAATCAGATAAGCAAAAATATATATGTATGTATGTATGTGCATGCTTAATTCAGCCAGTTTTGGATAAGAAAAATCAAAAATTTGTTTTTATTTGAAAATAAAAGTAAATGCATGCATATTCCAAATTCACCCATATACCAAGGCAGCTTTCCATCACACCTCAGAATACTACTGATCTTACCTGGAGACTGGTGCTTCTCAGTCTT
>NW_028186258.1:5407125-5446357 GCF_003343005.1 Rhea americana
AAAAAAAAAAAAAAAGCAGCAAATCCAATCATTAAAAAAAAAGAATAAAACCTTTTGCCTTAACCCTGTTTCAAAATAATGAATGTGCAGAATGGAAGCAGCATTACTTGATGTCTTAGTGGCGCCCTTTCAGCATGTCAAGTTCACACAGGAAGTGGAGGGAAAAAAACAGAACAAAACACTATTTTAAAAATGGTGTAAGATGGGGAGAAACCTTGTTTCCCATATTTGAATGCACGTGGGCCAACAGTGCAAAACTGCAGACAGGTGGGACTACTGCCAGCTCCCCCACCTGCTGGGCAGCCAATCGTTGCTGCTTTAGCTGAGCCTCCATTTGGGCCTTGAATTCCTCGGACTTCTTCAGTTCACTAACCTTAGCCTGCTGCTCAACTGCCTGCGCCTTTTCTTTCTCCACCCTGCCAAAGACATACAACCAAAGAGAAAATTATACCAGCATATAAATATCAACCATCAAATTAGATTTAATTTTAACCAGTTTCATTGCTCTTATAAGAACAAATGTCAAATCTTAGGATTACTGAGAAACTGGTCATGGCTTTAATGTTCAAAACAGACTACTGAAGTTGCATAAAACATCTCGAAAGCTTTCTGAAGCTAACAAACTACAACAGCTTTCAAAAAACTATTAATGAAAACTGGAATTTGTAATTACATCCGAGACTGCAAACATCATCTGTGTAATACCATTAGTTTATAACTATTTTTCTCAAGAGACTCAAAAATGCTGTTCCAATTCTTAAGTATGAAATAGTGAAAATATTCATTTTATGATGGCAACATTCTCAGACTGAATTTAYCTCTACTTCATATACTAATATGCATTGATTTTCTTTGTAACTATTTTCCCATGCTTATGAAGTAATTGGTATTGTATGCTAGAAGGTTACTTCTGTATTGCATGGACAGGTTTTAAGCTACTTTTTGCATTCACATGACTTTAAACAGTTTGTGTTAAAATATTTCTAAGGTTGTATTAATTTGTATTATAGTTCTAATGAACTTGTAAGATCTGTATAAATTAATTTTTGGCATCAGAAATAGTTTTGTTTTACAACTTTAAATTTGACTGTATCAAAAGGCACAGTAAAAACTCTACACAAGTTAGCTTTCACTGATTGTAGCTATCAAGCCTGTGCTTAGTGGGAACATTTAGAATACAAACACAAATCAAAACGCTATTTTTAAAAGCTCATTTTAGTTGGTTTACCTTTCAGCAAATGCCCTGATCTCCCATAATTCCAATTCTTCCTCTGCTACCCAGCTTTCAATGATAACAGGGCCTGTTTGCTTGGGTGTTTCAGGCCTTTTTGGCCTTAGTGCACTTGAYCGTAGTCCCTTCCTCTGAGGTGTTGGAGTTTCTTTAGAGAACAGTCAAAACACAGACATTAAGCTCAATCACAAAATAAAAAGCGTAATACAAAATGTAGTGTCCCCCTTATAGGCACAGACACACAACTGTCATATTTGAGTCAAACTCAATCTATTCCATCACACAAAGAGATACAAAGTCATAAACAATTAATATTCTTTTAACAAAAACAGACAAAATGCTTTGCTTACAGTGAGTGTTTCTGTGTTAAACTCATCTTTTCCAATCTCATTTTAGAAACAGGAAAGCCTTTCAGCTACAGATAAATCAAGTCAGTTAAATGCATCATTTGTTTCACATAGGAGAACAAATAGTCCATGTCAAGCTGTATTTGTTTCCTGTGGTCTAACTTAACATAAAGGTACAGTTACCTTAATTTCTGTACAAGCTTATGGGGAGAGGGAACACGTATAAGCAAACATACCTTTTGGAGCCTCTGGTACACCAATGGGACAAATAATTTTTCTTATACAGTACTCTGAACGGATTCCATAAGGACCAACATCTCTCCGCTTGATTATTTCTGTTGTTGTAATTTCAGTTTCAGATGTTTCTACAACGAGTTAGCCCCAAAAAATGTTAACAAAATAGAAAACAGGTACAAGATAAAAGCTAAACAAAGTTTGTCCAAAGAACCTTCAATTGACCTAATACACGCAAGGTAAAGAAATAGCAATTAAGTGTGAACTATTGGCTATTTAAACAAATACAAATGCCATACCTAACATCAAACCTTTATATAAGGGATCTGAATGACAGTAATACTAAAAATTAGCAGTAAGAAATTTCATGCTAAGAAACCCAGAAATTTGAAGACATAATACCTGTACGTGTAGTTCCTCCCCCAGGTGGAGCTTTTGCAGCCATATCATCCCATTTGAGACATGCCCACAGTAACCGCAACATAAGACTCACTCCAGCCAACGATTTTACTGTTTGAAGTCGATATCTAACCATGAGCAAAGAGTATTAATTACATTTTAAAATTAAAATGTATTCAAAATACCTAACCAGGAGACAAATGTTTTACATTCTAATTTACTGAAGAATATACAAAATTACTGAGGAATAAATAGCAAAATTTATAACTGCTTCAACCTAGCCAATGGCCTAAGAGGTTTGGATTTTCCAGGTCAAASAAAAGCATTCTTAGAAAATTCCAAGATGAATGTTCAAAAGTAAAAGATAGGTAAAAGTCAGGTTCCAGCTACATGGAAAAATACATGTATGCATGGTTTCCCAATCCAGGATGCAAAGCTATTTAAATTTCAGAAACGCCTTAAATTTTTCCCTTGCATTTTAGTTTGGTCACTGTTGATTTAAACATTCCATCTATTGTGGGCGAAAGCATCAAGATCCAAATTCATTCATAAGAAAAATCCAGAGAATCACAGTAGAAGACTATATATATATATGTGTGTGTATATATATATATATATATAAAAAATAATATTTTATATATATTTTTATATATATATATATATATATATATATGTATGTGTGTGTTTTATAATATTAAATGTGGTTTAGATTCATTTTATTTATGTGAACTGGTGACTTTTAACCACTTTTTCCTAGTCACTATGAGGGGCACAATGAATTAGCTATTTGACAATAAAACAGCATTGCATCACAGTACCAGTATTCTATAAGTCTGCTATATGGTGCAATATTCAGGGCTTTCTATAAGAAAACCTGAAATAAAACTGGAAAATGTAGTGCAATAGAGAAATAGTTAAATCARTCTGCACACCAGAAGCATTAACTGGCCCTCAGATTCCTGTGCGACTTCAGCTAGGCTACCAACATAATCAAGTAGTCCCTATAAAAACCTTTTCAACTGAAGTATCTAGTGTCAAAACCAGACTAGGCTTCTTCATATTGTTTTAGATTTGGCAGTGATTGCTTTCCTAAATTGTAACTTGTACTTTTCATTTTTGTAGGACAGACTGTTCAAGAATTCTTTTTTCAAATAAAAAATATTGTCTTTCAATTCAAGTTAGTGAAAAAGTCACCATCGGCCATGCACACATACAGCACTTGTACTTTCAAATTAAATAAATTTCATCCCATCCCAAACTCTTCCTTAAAAATGTAAAAGTATATACCTCCAAGTGATCCCAAAAGTTGGTCTTGGAGATGGATATGGCCAAATATCCAAGGCAGGTTTTGCATTGTAATTAAAATAAGGAACTTCTCTGATTCCTCCTCTTCTGGCCAACTTTTTCAAGTCATCATTGGGTAAAACAAATATGCTTTTTTTACTGCTTTTGGTAACAAACTTTCTGTAAGATGGTAAGGCAGTCCCAGAACGAGTTTTTTTAGGTTTTGCAAATTTCATTAATTTCACCTTGTCTTTTGTAGAATATTCTTTGCTGACAGTCATGGAAGTCACCAACGTGCCCTCTGAGGTGGTCAGTGAATCAGTTACTGTTGTCGTAACTACTGTTTTGCTATGCTCTTGTACAGAAATGACATCGACATTGCTGTTTGTAGCTGGAGTGGTAAGCTTAGTTACAGTAGTGGTGGTAGTTACAGTAGATATGGCACAATTTTCTGTAGATGATACCACTGTTGTTTTCTCATCATTAGCAGCTACAGTCTCTGCAACTTTAAACACAGTTTTAGATTCTGTGGAAACAGTTGATGTTGTTGTAGTCACTTCAGTAATAATAGTTTTTATTTTATTTTCTCCGTTAGTATTTTCCATTTTATATGTCTGTAGACCATTCTGATCAGCAAAGTCACTACTCAAACTAGATTCCTCACATGAGGTCACAGGTGATGGAGCAACTTTTTTATCCTCAATGATTTCAGTTTCCATACATTCTGTTTCACCACTTAAGTTATTTTCTTTACAGAATGTATGCGTCTGTGTGGAAGCAGTGCCAACAAAGGTGGATCTTTCAGGAGAAAGTTGCTTTTCTTYATTTTTCTGCACATACTCAGGAACTTCATGTGGTGGCTGAAGACCCTCTCCAGATTCAAACTCTGGTAAACTCTGCAAACATGACTTAGGGTCCACATTATTTTTATTTGTRTCTTCTATCATGATGTCACCATTCATAAATGGTTTTATTGAGGAATCCTTAAAAGTCAATGGTTTTATTTCATGTTCAGGAGTGGATTTATTAATATTATTAACTTTTGGTTCAATATCACTCCCCATTGTAGTTTCACAGGTGTCTTTAACTAAGCATTCATCATTTGGTAATATTTTAACATCATCTTTTCCATTCACCTGAAACACCAATTTTCCTTTTTCTATGTCTCTATCAGATTCGTTTTTATTATTCTTTTTGTCAGTAATACTATTTAGATTTGTCTGATCAAGACATTTGCTTACAGTACTTGTCTCCACTTTCAATTCCTGACCTTTCATTTTACCATTAGCCTCAGATAGTTCAGAGCTCAGCAACTCCTCATCAGTTTCTGCCCCATCCATGCATTCCACAGTTTGAATTTCATGACTTTTTTCAGAAACTAGCTCTGTTTTAAATGCTTCTAGATCTTTACTAACTGGTTTTTGGTGAAATACAACCTTGTTTTCAGATTTATTGTCAGTCTTTCTTAGAACTGTTTCTTCCTCCATCTCACCTCCTTGAAAGGTTGCTAGTTCAGAATGGCTTTTTATCATACAATTGTTTTCTGAGTCTTTGTTCTCCGGTTCAGAATTCCCTTCTATTTTTTCAAGAACTGCCAGAACATCTTTTCTACAGCTACTTTCAGTTACCACAGGGTGTAAGTTTTCACATTCACTCTGAGATATTCTAGTAATAGGTAATTTTTGTTTCAAAGGTTTTTCACTTGTTTCTAAAACATCCCATTTGACTTTACTTTCTGCATTTGTTTGTTTCAAGCCATCCACAAAGGAACTCTCACACTCTTCAAGAACCTCTTGCCCTTCACATTTATCGGTAGTCATAGGTTCAGGGTTGTTTTCTTTACTGTCATTCAGAACTGAGCTTTCACCTTCAGAGCACTGAGGGGAGTCTTCATCCAGCAGCTGGCCTTCTCTCTTTGATAGCCTATTTGCCAAAGGCAAAGATGGCTCACCTGGCTCACCGCTTTTGGCATGAGAGATGCTGCTGATTGGCAAGCAGTCCTGTTCTGCATCTTCAGTTTGGGTCTTATCTGCAATATAGGTTCTGTCTTCGGAAGATATATCAAACTGACTTCCTTCTTTTACTTTTCCTGTTTGTAGCTCATCTATGATTTTCTCGGGGCTTACAGATCGAAAGCCTACAGTTTTAGCACTAGCCTCTAGTTTCATCCTTTCTAGACGTTGTTTTTCTTCCAGTGTAAATTGCTTTATTCGCCTCTCAAGTAGTCCATCTAGCTTTGATGATTTTACTTTCCGTTTGTAGCAAGTCCTTAAATGAAATCCCTCACTGACATTGATTATATCCAGTTTATAAAGACTATCCTCATCTTTTATGTGGGACTCAATTTTCACATCATCGATATCCATAGGTTCTTCCTTGATGACTTTATCATTTTCACAATCAATTTCTTTTTCTGCTGCAGAGAAGAAATAGTTCTAAATTAGTAAGTTCCCCCCAAAAATCAGTAACAAGCTATATTTTTACATTAAGTAAAATATACATATAAGAAATAAATGCAATGAACATTTGTAGATTTCAGGAAAAAAAGGGAACCCCCAAAAACTGCTTAACYGGCAAATCTTAAGTGTCTTGACACAACCTGGTACAGTTTTTCAGGAGCCATTTCTATCCATGGTCCAATGCTTTTTATACATACAACATTGTAAAGAACAGTTAGCTTTAAAATAAGATGTATATTACCTTTACCTTTTGCATGATCTAAGTTTTCAGAACTTCTATCAATTTCTGCTTTTTCTTCACATGACTTTTTTTCTTCTTTCACTTGTGCTTTCCCCAAAGTTTCTGAAACAACTGCTTTGTCCTTTGCTTGCAGGTCACGAGAATCCTTCATTTTATCCTTCTCTACTTTTACCTTTACTGGATTTTTTCTTTTCTCCAAGTCACATTTCTCAACAGTCTTATCTTCATTCTTTGCTATTAACAGATAAATTTAATGGTTTCAAGCTACTCAGATTTTTTTATACYTTTTTTCTTTTTTTAAACATATGAAAGTATTCCTCTCAAATTAACCACACATCGTTACTAAAATCCAGAAATTGAATGCAAAACACAATAGTAAAATTTTAGTCTATAATTAGTGCAATATCAAAAAAATTTATCTAAAAGCCCTGCAAAGATAAAGTCTGGTTTATTTACATTATTTTTTTGGGAATCTATGTTGAACTTTTTTAAAGTAAGTTTTCCAAGAAACTAAACACAACTTTCTGAAAATTCAGCCTATTAAAAAGCACATTAATTCAGGCTCTGAAAATGTACAGATCACTTTTAAAAATTTTGACTTGAATGGTTAAACATTAGCAYTCAAATAAATATGTGCTTAATGCTGCAGTGGCTATTATTCTGCAACCTAGAATACACGATTAATCTAATTTAACAACTATACAGACAAGACTAAAAGCAGCAGCATCCATTTTGTGTTTGATCCAGTTAAAAACAATATGGGAAGAATCATATTTAATATTAAAGGAAAGAAATAATTTCAAAATATATTAGCAAGTGGGCTAACAGTCCCTAAAATTTAAAAGGGAAGACAAGATTAAATTTATTATAAGAAAGATTTATATAGTTTAGGATATATTTTAAAGAGTCGATCAGGCAAAATATTTCCTTTTAAATAAAATAAAACCTTAGGGGGGGRAAAAAGAAAGTTCAAACTCATCTTCTTGCTACAGAGATACACATCTGCCCCCCCTTGTAAAATTATTGCTTCAATATCTAATAGCATTCTGTCTACAGGGAAAGAAGAAGGTGTTTATACATCAATGTTTCAGATGCTATTTTTTGCCTATGATAATCTACATGATTACATAAAGCAGATGTATGAAGGTGCACAAAYATTTACACACAACTTCATAATTAAGACAATTTAACATAACTAAAAAAAATTTCTAGAACAACTAAATTGGGTATATTGAAAGAGACGAGTACAGATTCCTAAAAGCTTACCTTGAAGACTACTTGGAACAAAGTYGTCACAAGAAGTATCATATTTATGTAATCAACTGAATAACTGAGTATGTTTAAAAATAGTATGTTAGTAATTACAAAGATTGAACTGATGCAGATACTTACTTAGTAGCAACTTTCTGTAATTTGCATTAGTATTTCCAGGTAATTTGGGCACAAACCGATGGACGTGTGTTTTACTAATCCAGCTCCAGCCACCATATCCGGTTACTCTATATTCCTCTCCTTTTTGTTTCCAAACCTATTAAATATTTTTATTAAGTACCATTATTTTTAGTAGTGCTATTTGTTGTACTGCACATGTATACATTCATTTAAAAACCTAAGATGACCACTTATTAATTAATAGACTTATTCAAGCAAATTGGAATAAACATATGAAATAATGAATTACCTAGAATTCAAGATGCACCAGCTAATAATTAAATTCATTCCATCACTAGCATTTAAAACCACATCTTCCTCATGTAACAGTGAGCATCTTTAGCTAAAAGCTGAAAAACTATACAAACTTTTGAATCAACCTGTATGTTTGTTAGAACAAGTAACTTTAGAGGCAYTGCTAACAGCAAAATGCTAAAATAAATAAAGAAGGTGAAAACGTATGATAGTGTATAAGCTCACAACATTCTCACTGTTCCCTATGGCTGTCWGTCAGTCTAAGAGCATAATGCAGGTAAATTTAGTTCAGGCCAAAATTATGTGCTTGTATACATCGGCATATATCACACTCCAATGACAGGAATTAATGCAATAAATGTCATTAACATTTTAAGTCTAAAATAAAAACAGAGAAAGGATAAACATGAAATCAGTAACTTCTGTATGTCATGTTCTTCATGCAAAATAAAATACTACCTGATGTTTGACAGGAAAGGTATATTTCACCCATGTAGCYTGCTGCATTGTTTCTTCTTCTTCTTGTTTTCTCTCTTTTTTTTTCACTTTCTCTTTTTCTTCTCTTTCTAATGCTGTCATTCTACGTAATCTAATACATACAGATAGAGGCAAAATTTAAATACTCTTTGCATTTAAGTACAATATAGGAGCTTGTAAACAAATACAAGTCATCAAATGATAGTATATATTACCCCTTTGAATAGCCTGAATATCTGAAATGAAGAGGAAAGGCTAGTATCAGCTTATAATTTGCAACGCGAACATTAATTTTTTGGCTATTCCAGTAGCCATTCCAGAAACATTTCATTTCTRCTTCTGTGGCACAGTGAGACACAGAGATTCTACCAACTTGTGTTGAAAGTTGCTTCTCTGGACTTCCAAAGCAGTATCACTTTGCAGCTGTGGCTCAAATAAAGAAAGTAAACTTGCTTTGAAGGAGCAACGACACAATTAAATAGCTTGTGATAGATTTGCAGTGCTTCTGGTTGAGAAAAAGTATTTTAAATGCTGAATGACTGACTTTCAACATAATTCTTGCATGTTTAGAGAAACTAACAACCATAAAAGAGAGAAAAGTTCTCATATGTGAAAGGACATTTTTACCTAGTGTGCCCCAAGGATTCCCGCCAGATTGGCAGCATGACAACCGGTTTAATTGCACATTCCAATATAGCCAGAGCAAGTGCAAATTCTCTAGGTTTGCTGCACATCTGAACAGCCTTAATCCAGTTAGACCTGAATTGCAAAAAACAAAACTGAATCAGATACACGCCCTAGTATAGCGTTATATGTTAATAAGATTTAATGGTCATCTAACTAAAATGTGCAACGCTTTTAGTCATACAAAACAAAACACAAACATGCTGTATTTTAACATAGTAAATCATGGTGCTTGGAAATCACTTATTAATGGTATAAGCAAAAATACAAATAAAACAAGAGAATATATATTTTCATGTATTAATTTACCTGTGGGAAGCCCARTTAGGGTGAAGGAATGATGCTGGGATATTGTTTTCTAGCTGAATAATAGTTAGCCTCAAAGTGGATATGGTGAGAACTTTGGACCCATGTACAGACCCATTCCATTTGAACTCTCCAGCAGGAGTCAGGCAGAATTTATGGGAGAGATGCCGTCTCTTGTCATGGTCCTCCCTATGCTGGTGCTTGTTCAATGCGAATGAATTAGTGGCATATTGGTTATGATAAACACGATACTTCCCCTCTTGCCCTAATTTGAAATAATTGTTGATATTTCCTTTTATCACAATTTCCTTCTTTGTGTTCATTCGAGAGGCTTCACCTTGAGGGTTGACCACMAGAACCTTGTTTTTTTAAAAAACAAACAAAACAAAACAAAAAGTTAAAGATCCACTTAAGTTTCAAATACTTCTATTGACTTATTTATGGTGAAGACTTTGTCTATTTACAAATTCATAAAAACATCTTGCATTTGTTCCATATTGGAAAATTGGAGAAGTAAATAAATGTTTRTCTTAATAGGTTAAATATATATATCATCACTGATTACATACAGAGTTATTATAGTCTCAAAAATTARCTTTCAACATCAAGAAAATTGCCATCCAGTCTCCCTAGAAAATTAAATAGGAACCAAACTTTGCTGCTCTGAATTATGCCTAYTGAGAGACAGCTTTGGGAGAATACCTTCACTAAGCTGAAATAATCTTTCTGTGAAGCCCCTCCTGGGTAAATCACAGAATTGACACATGTAGCTACTCAGTAGCCAAATATCTTTGATTTTGAAAACATGTCAAGGAACAATGCCACTGGTCTAATTACTTACAATGCAGTTCTAAGTTTGAGAGGGCTATGAAAAATTTGCTCAATGCTAACTCACACTGAAAACCAATTAACAAAAATAAAAGAATCACCCCAAAACAATATGGAGTCAATTAACTGCAACTGACTCTCTAACATCAAAGCATTGCTTTTCTGGAGAAACTGACTTACCGAAAGAAAAACCCCTATAACCACAGTAAAAATCTGTCCCAAATGGCAGATAGTCATTTGAGAGATTTCACTTTAGACTGTATCAAGCAGCGCTACAGCTTTACAATGTTTCTTTTTAACAAAAGACTCTGCCGGTACAGATTTGTTACAAACTAGAAACTTGGCTATTCTGACCTAGCTACCAGCACCATAATCAAACACAAATCATCACTAAGTTGTAACTGAGACACAACAGCTCTGAGAGATTYGAACAAAGAATAGGGAGAAAACACGTACAACATAATTGGACATATAATAAACAAATCTAACTTTTATTAGCTACACATTAAAGTAAGTATACAGGGTCACTGTTACACCACTCTACTGTCAGCAACTCAGAGACCAAAAGCAAAGGAAGAGGGGGGAGAAAAAAAACTACCTGTAGTATGACAATTTCAGTATTTGGTAATTTATATTTTCTACTTACTTTTTTTTTTTTTTTTTTTTTTGGAAGTACCTCCAAAGCCTGCCAAAAATCACTAATCCTGTTTTTCTAAGACAATTAGTTTTCTAATACAGTTTTCCTACTTTTTGAGTAACCCAAAACGTACACAAACCTCTTTGCCTTCTTTATGTAACTTATTTGCTTCGTTTGCTGCAGCAGCAACCTGCTGATTTTTCATCTGGCTCAACTTGCTATCTGGATTTCGTAATCTTGTGACCATTCGTGTCGAACCTGGTACACCTTTTCCAGTGCCTGGAGAGTCACTTCTTTCACCATTAGACTTCTCTCCTGCCCAGGAAAAAAAATAAAGCCTTTTAAAACAAACTTGAAAATTATCTACAGACTTATGGGAGTTACAAAATCAAAACAAAAAYGTATAAAACCATATATACATATATATAATATGTATACATAACATATATACATATAAGGTATACCTAAGTCCTCTGAATCCTGGGATCCTCTCTCTGCATTTTCAGCATCATCAGACGTCTTAATGGAGTCATTCTGCAGAGAGCTCAACTCACTGCTGTTGCTGTTTTCAACATCTGACTGTAGAGGTGCAGCAGATACGCTACTACTGTTGCTAGGGATCATCTGACCAGTTTCCTCTACAAAAGAATAACTTCGTTTACAGTTTTTCTTTTAAATTACATCAATGCATTTTTTTAATTGTTTTTGATGAAAAGTTGAAAAGGAAGCTATGTGAACCTTTTGTTTGGACTGGGGAGAAATAACAATAAAATATTACTTCCCTCCAGAATACCGTATGCATAAGAGTATTTTTCATTCTATTTCAAGGAGATTCAACTTTTAAGCCCTGACAAACACAAAAATTGTATTTAGGTGGAATATGACTGTATTTTATCTTTTTTTCTATACATGCATAGAGAGAGAGCTCTCTACTAGTAAAGATTGTTTCCTTTAGAAACCCGTATTTCTTGAAATTTGGTCTTCCTGAAGTTCGTGATTCTTTTTTGATTTTATCTGTTTTTACTGTTCCTCAAAACATATACTTTTCAGTTCCCCTGCAAGTTTGAGTTTTTGTCTCCTCCCCTTTAGCACATTACTTCTGAGTAATCCCACAGATCTCAGTTCAATCGGCACAAATCTGTATCTAACTCTTTTGCTACAAACTTAAAATACCAGCCTCTTTCTCGCAGACAGCTGGGCACATCATCACCATCTTACTTGTTAATGAGGCATACTGCCCGAGTATAATCTTTTGATTCAAATGTTGAGAAGGAATTCTTTTACTCGTGAGAGCTAAGTAGAAAATTCTAATTCAGTGCCTATACATAAAAACACGTATTATAACTAGATAAATTACTTCTGTTGAACTAAGAATTTACTTATCTTTAGATGACAGATAAACTCTTAAGAGTATCAGAACTTCACATACCAGTGAATTGGAACCATCTAGAAATCACTCTCACCACTTTCCTATGAAGAACAAGCCACTGCTCCTAAAATAGCAATGTCTTGATTTTGTGCAGAAGAGATACAAGTAGGATGTTCAGGGTTTCTGTTAAGTTCTTAAAAAGGTGACAGACCAAAACTATCTTTTGGGTAAATATATCGGGATTCTTAGAAGTTCCCTAACCTGAATGCACCTTGATGCATCTTTGTCAAATGGGTGAGATCAACACAGTCTGACTGATTGCCCTTCTTAGAGGACTTCTTCCCTTTTAAGATGGGAAAAATGCCCCATCTGGGGGCCTTTTTGGAGGAGAGTAAAACACCTCCAAACTACACTCAAAATTAAAAGCCTACATCCGGACTGCATTTAACAAGGATGGTGATAGATATTCTCATCTAGCTTTGCATCTTATTTTCCTCTCTTTGAAGAGGGCTGCCTCACCACTATCAGTTCAGTATCTCTCCCCTGCAACTGAGGGTCTCAAATTAAAACACTGCAGTCAGAGCACAAGTATCACTGTACATATCGTAAATCAGACTTGAGGGGAAGCGCCCCGCCACGTTCCTGTAAATCCAGGTCACTAATTTAAAACACAGCTAGCTATGGAAGGTAGAAAGTTCCTGCAAAAGTATAATAAATAAATAAATAGTGACGAGTATCTTCATTTAAGTGACTTTTTAAATAAAAATATGAATGCATAAATATGTCTGGAATGAAGTTATAATGCTAGATATCTTTTCCATTAATATTCTGTATAGTTATTTAACTTTAAAATGGAATAAGGAATTAAAACAGGCAAAAATATTGGTAAACATCTAAAGCACACTTTTTGTCCCATGCACTAGCATCTTTTCTGCATTGAAAAAGCATATTAAAAGGCTCCCAAATTAAGGATTTAACTAACTTTATTCCCTCCTCCTACTAACATAAAATTTATTACAAGGTTTAGATGCATTCATATTTACAGGTTCAAGAAYTGCAATCTTTATCTGAATGGAGAACTGTTTCTGGAAGAGAGAAAAAGTTTACTACAACTTTTTCCAAACGTAACATACTGAATATGGCTATATTACAGATTAGGGTATTTCTAGATTCTGAAAACTGAGAATAACACTGATGCTTTTAACAGTAATCAGTTGTTTAGAATAACATTGCTTAAGTAGTAAAGCTTATAACRTAATATCATTTTAAAATAATATATTCTATGTGATATTTTATGATATACCTAAGCAAGTCCCATTCATTACTAAATCTAAAGTTTTTTCCTTTAAATACAGTAGCATATTACTGCTTTCAAATCATTGACGTCGCAGAACAAAAGTTAAAATAAAGCAGACTCTGCTCAGATAATTCTGATAAATCTGATAGATAAATCTGTTTATAAATTGCCAGAATGGCAATTTTTATCTTGGCATCTCAATGAAATTGTTTACTCATGTGAACGAAATTTTTGTTTGTTTGTTAGTAATTTACACAGTAAATGACAGGTTAAAATAATACACAAGGCAGCAGCAAATTAGAATTTGAAATCAACTTGGGTAGGATGCTAATAACCATTATGGATCACTACTGAAAAATAAAATATACAGAAAATAGAACATAAAAAGCTTAGCCATAGTCATCTTTGGAAGGCATGGAAACAAATGCTGATGTCAGAGGACTACAAATTTCAAGCACTAGTTGCAAGAAAATTAACTTTGAAATGTTAATGACAACGTAGCAGTAAAGGATGGCACTGCAAGCAAACAGCATGAGTGATATACGCTGTGAATGGTTTTAGTGGACAAATCAGACAGAAAAACTTAACAGATTCCCCAAATTACAGAGGCATTGATAACAGTGCCTTCTGTACCTGAGAGTTCCTGAGGGAGCTCTGATGCCACCTTCTTCTCTGCCACGTTGTTGCTATCAAGGGTTTCTGACTGACACCCCACTGCATTCTTCCCTTCAGAGCAACTAGTCTCTCCTGCAGAAGGATTTGTGGTGTTGTCGTCAGTGCTTGATGTCACAGAGTTACTTTTATCCCCAACGACTGTTGCCTCTATAGTGAAACGCACAACAAAACTTTAAGGATATTCTTTAGTATGTCTTAGGATGTCATGTGGCATCACCCACAGAAAGCAACTTCAGCAAGTTCCTTTGTCCACTGGATATTGTTGAAATACACTGAGCTTTTTTTTTTTTTTTTTTCCTCTGTTCCTTTTTGCTATGAGATAGGGTCTCAGAATCAAATATAACAATTATTTAATTCTGATAAGAAAATAGTGTTAAAATTCATGGATTATTGCTTACTGCAGACATCTTGATCGCAACCTGTAACTGCCATGACAGAAAGYCAAGATATCTACAAGTTTGTGTTTAACTTGGCAAGTTGGAAGACTGGTGAAATAACAAGCAAAACAATAAGAGAAACAGACAGATACAGTCTATTACTTGAAAGTAACTTAGGGAATTGTACAAAAAAATAAACACTAACTTTTAGAAATTTGAGGATTTTAACTGAATAATCACTTAAGTGATTCACAAACTTAAATGAAGTTGTAAAAGTATGGTTATAGTTTCTTTACCTTCTGTTTTCACTTTTTCTGTGTCTTGCTCAGCAGGTGTTTCTTCACTTTTATCTTGATCTGCGGATTCCTCCTTGCCTTTCTCAGGATCTGTCTGGCCATCATCAACATCACTTTTGGCTTTTTCTGCTTCATCAGCTGATGTGTTTTTATCTTCCCCTACTTCTCCTTTTCTTATCCTGATAATCTCCAGAATTTCATCTACAAGAAAAAGTAGTGTCATCAATAAACAATAAAACACCATCTATAGGGCTGCAGTGCAGAAATACCATAACATAAATACTGTCCTTATTTACACAGCAAAAGATAACATCCAACTTACTACCTTCTTCTCCACTCAGAAGGAACATTTCCAAAGAGCTAATTATTGACTTCTCAGAACTAGAATAGTGACAACTCAAATCCATTTCAAATCCTGAATATCTGATTTTCAAGTCTGCCCTAGAACCAAAGTTCAGACCTTGGCAGATTTACATGGCCATTTATTGGTCCAACGTAGGTAAACTAAGTTCTGGTGGGGAACAGTGGGGGACATATGCATTCTATCCCACCTAAGATTGGCGCAAATGCCTAATAAATTTTGCTACCCTGACTCCTACTGGATTGTCAAATGACGGTAAGACAACATAGATGGTGATTGTCAAATGAAGACAAGACAATATATATGAAGATATATAAGACATTAAACCAAGTAACATCTAACAGCCAACACAGCTCCATTCCAAATCCTGGAGTGATAAAAGTCTGGCACACCTTAAGCAAAATAAAGATCTGAATAATTCAGGACATACTAGAATATATGATGCAGGCATGTGGTTACAAGAAATAAGCACCACATGGTTATGCTAGTGTACCTGCATGATGCTTCTTCAAAACTCCAGGTCTAAGGGTGGCTAATGAGCACAGCCTTAGCATAAGCAACAACCTAGCTCCAAGTATCTGTGCTACAATCTTGGAGTGGGGAACAGAAGTATCTCCCGCCACATATTCATTTAGTTTTGAGTGAATGACTCATAGTTTTGAATCAATGTGTGTAAAAACAAAAGAAACAAGTGAAAAATGACTTCTTCCCAGCTATATCTCAAAAGAGCCTATTCCCCTAAAACAGCTAACAAGACACTTAGTGCATTTGCTTCATCTAGTGTTAACATGGATTGCAATGTAACATTCATTTTGAAACAAGAGAGTGACTAAAGGAAAAGTCTATTAGCAAAATGCTATCAGATACAAGTTGCCCCATAAACAGTTAGAAAAGGGACAATGTCAAAAATTCTCAACAGTGATTCTGCCAAGCTAAATAAAAATCTTTTTTACRGTATGTTCAGGAGTTTTATGAACACAACTGGTTTTTTTTGAACACAAGAATTTTGATTACATATTGAAAATAACAATTGGAAGTGTCATCTTGAGTCTAATAAACTTCTTAAACTAAACATAAGCTAGTATTTGAATCAAAGTACACTTATTCCCATTAGACAGAATATTTTACCATTCGCTGCAGAAAGGAAGGACTTGTTGTTGCCTCGTGCTTTATTAGTAAGGTCTTCTGTTACATCCATGTGCCGATGAATTTCTTCACGCATTTCTTCCAGAGTTTTGCATAGGTCAGCTTCCCAGTAATCTTTGTCTAGGCATTCAATCAACTCTGCCAACTGTATCTTTGTGCTATAGTACCAAATTTTCTTGTCTTTCTCACTTTCTGAATCTTCTTCTCTGCAAGAGTATTTTAAAAATATTTCAGTATCACCTAGATAGGCTAACATTCCTTTCTTTCAATTACTTTTTGCAGAGGAAAATTAAACAATAATGCCTGAATGTGAATAAACAAACATCAACAAGTCACATGAGGACACTCAAACATATGCACACATTTGGTATTTAAATTTAATTTCCTACTTCTCTCTCCTTTTTCATCCTCTCAAAAGTTCTCATGACAAATTCCACGGGAAGCTACATGAAAGCTTTAAACAGTCTCCTTAAAACTGGTTTGTCCAATATGGCAACAAGGTTCATTCTCATTATATTTATTTTGCAACCAGTAATCTACTACTAAGTCTCAAACAACTTGCAATGAAAGACTACATGTCTCTAGAATCCACAAAAGGTAGTGCTTCTGACTGTAAATTCAGGAAAAAACAAAGTCAGAAAATTTGAAGCAGTGGATTTCCTATTCACAAAAGATTTTATACTAGCACTCCTCTGGCATTCATCTGTGAGAGCACCAGTAAGGGAAAAAAAAGAATTATGTGATTCTTTGAGGAGATCAATGGATTTAAACGTTTATTATCTGGGGTTACTGGGATCTTGGGTACTCCACGATGCACAAGTCGAGAGAAGAATACTGGAGGCCAACAGTGTCAGAAGCATCTGAACAGAGCTGGTGGACGAAGCTAGCTCCACAGAACACAAAACAAACCTCATCAGTCTTGTTGACTACTCCTCCCTACTGGCTGCCCCCGCAGGGCTTATATATCCAAGACTGTTAAAATCCAGCCTCAGATATGCACAAACACCCTTAATGTAACCTTATCTTCATCTATCTATTATTTTCCACATTACATTTATGAGAAAAGTACAGTATACGCCACGCACACGAAGCAGAACCTGAAAATCAAAGTATCATTAAAATAAGGGTACCATGAACCTGATAACAATAATATTACTCAAAATTAAACTACTGCTACCACTACCTTGCCAGACCTTACTAAAAAATGGACTTTTGTTTTTTAAAAAGTCCATTTTATAAAACAGACTTTCTGCTGACAGAGTCTGGTGTGAGGCAAAGAGATACTTACCATTCTCTCATGAGGATTTTACCTGTGAAAAGCAATTGATTCAAACTTGTTCATTTATTCCCCTAGCCTACCAGCAACTGACTTCTAGCTATTACAGGTTAGTTACAAAAGGTTACATAAATTTGAGAAGTTTGAGAAAACAGCTTATTTCAGGAAGTCTGTAGAATGCCTGCATACAATGTATCAAAAAGTTAAGACAATCATTTGACTCTATGGAATGTTCTATGACTGATTTTTCATATTAAAGAAAAAAATAATATTTAAACTAAGTTTCCTCTAAACCAAGATATTTACTAATAACAACAGAAACTGAAGTACTTTTATTATTGTTTGTGGGAAAAAGTCACAGAAAAGGAAAAAAACAAAAAGCAAATACCCAAAAAATAAAACAGAAGGGAGAATGCAAGAATACAGCTTTTTACAGCAAAAGCAAAGCAAAAGATGACACAAAACACAATAGAAAAGTGAAAACTGAAAGAAGACAAGGTAACTGAAGAGGAAGGGAAAAGCCATGCCTTCTGAATTTTTGTTGCTCTTTTCCCTGGCAAACATCCAGCAAGAACCATATGAGTAGGAAACTGGCAGAGGAGCTATACTAACATTGCTGCTTTACAAACATTACTGCCAACTCCAGTGGCGTTGCTAAGTTTATACTTTAAATGCTTAACTCACCCAAAGGGCACCTTCACCTTCCATTTTGAACTCTACATTTACAAATTGTGCACGATTATTTGCTAACTAGATATGTCCTTTATGCATCTCCCTACATGATCTACGTGTACAACAACTGGAACACCATCTCACATCATTGCATGAAGTGAGCATGTGCTGATGCCCGTTTTCCAGACAAGCAGCTCAGGCAGAGAAGCCTGTACACCTTGCTTACATTTTGTCTATGATCATCCAAGTGTTTTCTTCTTTTCATGCTTCCTCCCTCTACTTAGGGAATCCAAAAATGCTACAGCTAYGCTAATGCATTCAGGATGCATTACTATACCTCCTGAAAATCCCAAGAATCATCTCTTTTCCTCTCCCACCATTTCTTTCTACTCTGGTGTTACAAGGTTCCATTGGACTAAAAAGCGATTAGCTTCAGTTTCTCTCCATAAATCAAGAAGAGAATGAAGAAGTCTTCCAATAAAACTCGGATGCGTTCCGTGAAGAAGCAAGACACCAGATCCCAAAGAGATGACATTGCACAGAAGGGACCGCAAGTTAACCTTTCCAAATGCAGTTCAAATTCTACTAAATTCCACTAAAGTGCTGCTCTGACAATATTCTAGAAATTGTCAATGAAATTACGCAGAAGTATGCTATTTCCTTTCTATTTGTTTTACAAAAGCTCTTTGAGCGCAGAATTTCTCTTGAATTAATGGCTACCATGACCTTAATAACAGGAGCCAAGGAATTCAAGCGTTTTCTGGATATAAATGAACATAGCCAGAAATTAAAACAGCACAAACTTCATACTATGTACACTTAGACAAAACTCATCTTTGGTCAGTTTTGTTTTCAAGAATCAGGTATGTGCAAGTGGAAATGTCCAGTTGCTCATTACTGACTCATCAGCAAAGTGTCACAGAAAGCATTCAACAGAATTTGTTTAGGCAAAACTAGTTAGATTTAATTGAACAATTAAAGGATTCAAGCTAGCTTTCTCTAAGCACCTAGCTGCTGAACTGGCTACAGGAACATAACTTTTTCCCTTTGAGGCAATCAAGGGACTTGGCCTATTACTACAGGGAAGATGGAAGGGTGAGGGAAACTGCACAAGGACCGATTCCCAATTAGTTTCTCCTCTGACAAGCAAGATGTGTTGCCAGCTTTTTGCTGGACATGTCTACTCAGTCTCTAGAGGGCTCTATTCAGTCACATACATAAAGTGAGGCCAAGCAAGAGAGAAAAGAATCACAGGAATATTTCCTACCTCTTTTGGCCTTTTTTACTGCCAGAAACTATTCACTGGCAGACTTTAGAGGCAAGTTTTAAGAGTGATAAAAAAAGAACACAGAACAAAATGTTACAAACTTTCAAGTAAAGTATTTCTGAAGTATAGAGACCCCTTCCCAAATTCCATGTTGATATAATTAAGAACTGCAGAATTCAGTGAACTGTCCCTCAACTACTCTTCTATTTAAAGGAAGATTCCAAAAGCTTTTTAACTAACTGGAGAAAGTAGAGAAGGATCCACTGAGATACAGAACAGCATGACAAATCTTTTCATATCGTGGGGGGTGGGGGGAGGAAGCTGAAAAGCTGCTGTTTTTAACAATCAACAAATGTGCACACAACTTGAGAATAACAATGAAGGCCAAATAACATTTTATCATCTAATTTCACAGACATTTGACAAACCAAATGCATCTCAATAGTTTCAATTTGTTTAATGCCCATTTCTAAACTTATAAACCTTCGATATAGGAATAGGAAGGAAGGAAGAAAATCACTGCATTTACCCAGCTCTGTCAGCAAAATATACTATTACTTAAAATGTAAATAAAGTAATTTTATATCTAAAAGTAATTTCATTTTCTTTACTTTGTTGATTTATTCCCTCTTATTTTTCTTCTCACTTCTTCCACTGGTAATTAACTTTTAAGTAATTCACATCTCTAACTCACAAACATCACACTCCTTTTCCTTTAGATTCAGGGAGGTAAGTGAGGCATCTTCTTCTGACTCCATATTTAGAACTTACTATCAGACCTTACTATCAGAACTTATGATCAGACCTTGTAGCATCCATACATGAGTTCCATGGAAGATCTTTTCTAAGTTTGGCTTTTGGTCTTTAGCAATTCATTGACCTTTTACTTTTCTTCTTGTTAGTGGTGTTCATTGTAACAGTGAGGAAAAAAAAAACAAAAACAAAACTTAACTTGAATTAGAAGAATCCAAAGATCATTCTCTATTTCCCTTTCATGCATTCTGAATGTAAACACTTRATTTTTAGCAAACCCAGAGTAAAGGAACAGATTTGGTCTGCAAAGTGAATTTGTGTCCTGTAAGACACACCTAAATTGTTTAAGAGGTCTTTCATCAAGCAGACTGACAAATAGGGCCTACCAAAACTTACTACAACAGTCTAAAACTTTACAACTTCTGCTCATCTTCCGCTCTGCCCAAAGTTACCATCCAAGTAGCAGAGTCAGCAGAATGAAACTTATGTCCACATTTACCAGCTTTAATATTAAATCCATCAACTCAAATTTCGAGTGGAGGCATGTTTAACCTATGTTTAAAAGACTGGATTTTGCACTCATCACTAAAGAAAGTGGTAATCTCTGACAGACAGGGAACAACAAAACAGTTAAGGGGATGATAACTTGTTAAAACACCGCAACTCTTCACTAGAAGAATGCAAGACAAAATCCTAAATTTCCTGACTTGGTAACTTGCAGAAATAACCTTCACAAAACAAATGCAACTGACTCAGTGATGTCACTCTAATTTTGTAAGCACCTTGAAACAGAGACACAGAAATTATTTTTCTTTTCCTTATTAATCTTGTTGAGATTTGCTGCAGGGGAGGTATCCCAGTATTCACTTTTTTATCTTTATAAAACAGAAGAGGTGAATAAGAAACAAAACCAAAATGATGGGYTTAAACAAGGCATACTTCCATCAGCAAGTGATAAATGTGGAAATAAAAGACTTGATGAATTAAAAACAAACAAACAAAAACCTCATCAACTTGTTAAAAAATGGGGGAAAAAGCTAGCATCATGAACTAGTAACATCTGTAACTCTACTAACAGTGGGAGAGGGGAGGGGAAGTAAACAAGCCCCAGAAAACCTGCACTTCGAAAAACAAGAAATGAAAGAATTTAGGATTCCAGCATTCTAAAATCCCCAGCCATGATTTCAAATAGATCTTTTCATTCGACAAATTGGCCCACACAGAATTTGTGAGTGGACTCTAATGATTTTAATAAATTTGACATGATAATCTAATTTCATGGAGCTCAGGTTTTTAGTGGTTACCCGTCAAGTTATCCATCAGGTATCTAAAACATCAGAGACGCAGTTTGATCTTGTTCGGTGTACAGAAATAGCTGGTTTTACACTGGCACTATAGTCACTGAACCTAAGGATATTAATAATTTCACATAAACTCTGTATTTTCATTATTAAAGCTGTATTTCCCTGGAATTTAGTTAAGTAGTAAGTGTTTTTGTACCACTATGAAGTGGTTTTCACATGATTCAATTTTAGGTAACCTCATACACATTAACATAATTCAATTTATGTATAAAGTTCTATGAGAATTCTAGTGGGACTAGTTATGATCCTGTCCATCCCACTTTGTACTTCTGAGAAGTACAACTGCTTCAGATCTACCAGAATGACAGTCTGTGAAGCCATTTTCTACTCTGATTCTATCAGGATTATTTGAAAAATGGTTAACACAAACCACACACTTCCGACAAAACTTGTTTCGGAAGCACCCGTAAGTACACTTACACTAGCAGAAGCATATCTTATGGGAACAGAAAAGCTGGTGACTACGAGGCAAAAATAACCTTTCAACTTAGGTGACCTGCAGTAAGAATACAAAAGAGCCAGAAATTAATGGATATATTACATCTATTCTTGTGTTTGTAAGCATATAATACTCGTCTATTTCTGTTTTGAATCTCTTTATCACTACCCAAAAATCAGGAAAGGCAAAACCCAGCAAAAACTTTCTTTTTGYTGTATTATTTATAGCTCGAAACTATTTTGATTTGAAATGGAATACAGATAYATTTTTTCTTTAAATAAACTCCAATTAGGACATAAAAGTTCCATTAATAAAATGTGAATTAAGATTTCTGGAGCAAATCACTTGCTCACTGAACTCCTAATCAGAACATTAATAATTGTTATTAAAGTTCAATGCCTGCAACCTTTCAAGAGTAAGAATGTCTTTTCTACTGAAGTAACAATTACTTCCAATGGGCTAGAGAGAAAGAATTTTCAAACCTGTAGTTTTACAACTAGAAGAACTTAGTATGATTTATTTCTATTTCAAATACATGGAAGTACTGGCCGTATCAAAATCTTCCTAAAAATTAAATCAGCCACATTTTTGAGACAAACATTGTTTTCAATTAAACTTTCACTATGAAAAAAACAATTACCAATCCACTTATGTATTATAGATAGAAAAGGCCTGTCTGTTTAATCTTAAAAATCACCTGAAGTAACTGTTTGAATTTTTCATGCTAATTTCTGGGTCTCTAATAGGATGCAGAACACCACTGTTCTGTCGGCATAGGACAGCATTAAATCAAATTCATTTTAAGAACAACTTTTACATCAAATATTTGAAAGGAGAGATATCAAAATCACGCACAGAGGAGAGTATCTATAGTTTGTTAAAATGCAGATAATTAGTTTTTTTTTTTCCTGGTGCTCTAATAAGTATTGTTTTCTTGGTTTCCCCCACCCAAGACCCCAAGACTAACAGAGCTGTTTGTCCTTCACTTACAATCCTACTACTATTTTCCTCTGGTTACCAGGAGAGTTCTCTTTCTTTCCTGCTCTTTGGAAAATAAACTATGCCTGTATCAACCTCGTTCAAGTTTTATGGTAAAAGTTACTTGTAACCAGTCAGGTTTTTACTAGATTTTAAAGATCTAGAAAGTCATAAAGATTGTTTAGGGGTTAGAAGATTCAAGATACTGAGAGAAGACACCAAAGAACAGCATTTGACCAAGACAAGAAAGTCTCCCTATAAATTTCAGTATAACRTATTCAACTGTCTGCTATATGGAAAAAGAGAGAGACTGGGAACATCCTGCTATTGAAGAATCAGTTATATTATGCTTCCAGACCCAATTTGATTAATGGAAATGCTACGTAAACACACAGCTGTACTGCTTCTGGACCAAGCTACCTTCGTTAGTTTAGTTATGGTGCTATACAAATTTTTGCCAAAACACAGCACAATACAACTAAACCCAAAATGCTTCACAGAAAGCCAATTCAATGGTATGCTTTACCCAGAAACTGGAAAATCTACCCATACATAATGGAACCTAACTGCAGTACATCTGTGATGTCTGGTTCTGTAGCTATGCAAACCCACAACACAAAGGGTTTACACTCAGTGCACATATAAATTCTGTATCCAATTTAATATCTGTGCCTACTGTAATATTTCAACTCAATTAAGAAGTTATGCTAACTGAGCATAAACTTGGATATAAAAGTGAACAAACATTTATGTTCACTAGGAAATTTACRTTGGATACAAATTCTTTAACAATTTCTCAGATTCCTCCGCCTCAAATCCTTTCTCCAAGGAAATCAGATTTCTGAAAATTGGAGAGGAAACAGATGGGCAAACTATACATTTTAGTCAATAATAAATGCATGGCAATTCTTCACCACTCAGGCTTGTTTTCTTGAAACAGAAAACAAWTAAAAAAGAGGAGAATGATTTGTCTTTCTCTCGTATGCTAATTTTCTAATTAGAGATCATTACAGAAGCTGACATAATCAGAATGAAGGACTACAATGCATTTCACTGGACAGGAAATCTAGCAAAAAAGTATGACTTTTTGCAGAAAATCTCCAGTACCAAGGAACAGCACCATTTAAAGAAATTTTTATTGAAATACTTCCAGTTTCTTTATCTGAACCTGCATTGGGGAAAATAAAAAAAACTTGTGCTGACATTTGCATACTTCCTTCCTTTAAACAGCAATGTTAAAGTTGGAGGAGGAGATGAACTACAAAGTTTTATGGACCACTGGCAAACGAGGCTTTGAAATATTTTTGACTTAGGTAAATTGAGAGTTAATGTGACGTYTATTTCAGGATGAAAACTTCTTAGATCTCAACCACAGTAGTGGGAGAGTAGAATAACAATCCATTACTGGTAGGGACTGTAGCTCAATACATTGAGCAAAAGTATCTCCTTAAATCAAACTTGCAACAGATTATCTGGAAAAAGAAGCYAGAAGCTTCTGTATGAAGCTACATAAAAAAAGGATATCAAGACTTTCATGCTGACCATCACATCCTGTTGATCAGTCTGAATGGTAGGTATGTCACATACTGTTGCTGTCTTCCTGCATCTTTTGAAAGACTACCTGATACTACTGGGATGATTATGACCCGGAAAAAAAAAAAAAATCAAACACTAACTCTCTGACAATATGAAAGAACACCACAGAAAAGAGATCAATAATTAATACTTAAAGCAGCAGTTAACACTACATTAAAAAAGCAGGGAAAGTAGACTATTTAAAGAACTGAAAATGAGTTCTTCACCTCCCATTTGCAAGACTCAAGGCCATCAATAGCTCTCTTAAGCCCTCTCAGAGGCACTGTCTAGTATCTAAGGGCACAATACCTTTGCTAACAGAAATTACTACATTAGTATCCCAAGACCAATCATGAATCAGAAGTTGTGTCAAATATCCAAAGCAGGAGACTGCTTCAARGTAGGTGTTTCTTGTCATCTCATTTACACATACTGAAGTTTCCATAGTATTTTCTAATTTCTAGTTAGTAGAGCATCTTGAAGTGATTCTGAAAAGCAGTCTCAGTTTCACAAAGCTGGATTACCAAAACAGTACTAGTATCCAATAGCCAAAGAGCTATTTAAGCAGGTGGTAATACACCAAAACTGTTGTTCTTCATATGATCACAAAGAGAGCAAGTTAGACCATGTGTCAATAACTTTAACAGAAAGCTGGAAAACTCTCATTAAAATTTCCTTTTTCTCACATTCATGCATTTTTAGTGCACATTAAAATTAAGCTGCAGATTATTGCCTCCTCCTCCCCCCTTTCATATATAGATTAGGAAACTATTTTAGGGAAAACTGATGGATGAATTATATTATCTTTAGAAAACAAGCTACAAAAAAAGCATGCCAAGTCTTATCTAAAGAAAAACAATTTTAAGAGGGCAACAGTAACTTTATAGGAAAGTCATTTTTAAATATGCTGAAGAATAATACTCCATTGAATGCAAATACTAAGCAATTAGTTTACTTACATAATAATTCTCCTGTTCAGGAACCAATACTTTCTTCTATGTCTGTCATATCCAATGGGTTCATGTCGAATGTATGGTTTATTTTTTTGGATTTCAGCAACACAGTCAGTTACTCCAGGCACCTTATGTGCTACGCAGACTTCACACTGCCATTCATCCTCCGGTACCTCTTCAAGGGGTGGTTTCACGCACTCTAAATGGTACACGGCTGAACAAGTTTCACAGCAAAGCAAATCCCCAAGTTTGTGACAAACCCTACAATGATCATCATATTGGATAACACCTTCTGACATTAACTCTTCACGTGCAATGTTTGTTGTAAGAAACTGATCCACTAAGAACTGCAGAACTTTGATTTTATTCTCTACTGGTCCATAAGGATAGTCCTCTGTTTCTTGAAAAGGAAGAACATGATGGTATTCCTTGTCACTCTCACAATATACCCGCAGAACCTCTGGCCACGTCATTCCATCTATGAAATACAAAGTGGAATTAACGCTATCTTTGAGGTCAGCAGGTCCAAAGGTAGTATTTGAAGTGTCTTCTTCACGTAAAACTGCTTTTAAAAGCACTATATGCATCTCTGCCATAAGTGTGCACTGCTCTTGACTTACCAGAGCAGCACAGAAGTCCTCAAAACGAAAAGGAGAGAGGCGTAAAACAGTGCCAAAGTTCCTTAGTACCTCATAGATGGCAATAACATTCATTATATGCTCACTAGGCACCATTAAGTCCTCTGAGGATTTAGGAAACTCCAAAGGTGGGATATCTTTTTCTTCCAAAATTGGAGAACGAGGACGATGCACTCTTTGTCTTCTCCTACCTGGAATTCAAAATAACAGTAAGAACTTTGCAATTCACAAGTCAACGTTTTAAAATGTCTGTCAGCAATKACCTTCTGTGTCCAACTCTTTCTAAAGCACTACAAATTAAAGATCATCTTTACAGCTACATAAATGTGACATCACCTAAAAATCTGATATTTTAATTAAGAGTAAAAAAATAAGACACAAATCTGAAGTTTAGACACTTACAGCAGTTGTACCTCCCATGCACTATATATCTTGTGAATATTTAAAATGACACATAGAATTCTAATTGTTTGAATTACTTAAAAATAGACATTTCGTTCAGCCAAAATATTAGTTTAGAAGTTCTCATTTTTATCCAGCATGACTAGTTTATTATTCTTTATTGGCACGTTAACAAACTTGGAAGAATCAAGATTCAGGTAACAGACTGAAATATTAAGTATCAAAATACCACAAGCTATTTTCCTATTCAGTAATASCACACAGGAAAGTCTGTGCCAAGCTGATGTCTTAGGCTATCAATTTCAACAAAACTGAATTATAGACGTGAACTTAAATCACTTTTCTTGTCCAATGATTCTAAACAGGGTATTTCTCCTGGACACTGACAAGCCAGAAACAAAAGTCAAATGTGACTTTTATAAAAATGCTTTACGAATTCCCAATTTTTCTTAAAATCAGACTTCAATAAAACAGGAGAGAGAATCACAGGATGAGAATTGGGGAAGGAGAAATCTAACACAGTTGATCTGCAGAGCTGTTTCACTCCCTAACAGAAAAGGCACTGAATATATTTGGTCTGTTAGAAGAGATGCTACACTTTCATGTCTTAACTTCTACTACACTAAATATCACGCAGAAGGAAAGAAGAAAACGTATATGGTACTATCAGAATTCCTAAAAATATATTTTACACCTCTACTGAATTAATGCAAAAGTATCCAGTTATATGCAACTGTTCTGTGGCTATCAATCAAAGTATTAAGATGCACCTCCTTTTTTTTTTTTAAGTCTTAAAGTTTAGACAATCTTATAAGTTAATCATTAGTTTAAAAACAGAACTGGGATGCAGAACTATTTTTATGTCCTCCTGTAAGCCTGCAAAAATTCTGGACAGCAACAAAAATTTATGTTTATCAATGCTACAGAGAAGCGTTCTGCAGGAACCACTTTATTCACTGGGAAAAGCCAAARGAAAAAGAGCTGTCCATAATAGCAACTTCACACACATGTTCTAACAGAAAGTGACCTATATTATACACCACGTGATCTGAGATTGAAGAGTGACACAACCAGTATTTTGGAATTTCAAGCTTCACGTTAACTTCYTGATCAAGTTCTGTGAGTGCCACTGACATCAACAGAGGTGAATTCTGGTCACCTTGGAAATTATCATCRAGAGGTAATGGTTCTCTCTGGCAATTGTTCATCTCTATTTTCTCCAATACTTCTCCCACAAACAAAGAAAATATTCCCTAATGTAATGGGGGGAGGGGGAAACTAAGGCAGACAGATGCACAAAAACAGATTTGCTGAATTAGAAAATACCATCACCCAAACTCAAATGTCTTGACTAGAAAAAAGTGTTACCAAAAAGAAAAAATACTTAAAGATGTATCTTAAAGATGTAGAAGAGAGTTTGCCAAATGATTCCACAAGAAAAATAAACCAACAATTGTGCTAGCATGGCAAGAGGACCAGATACATTTCTCTCTCAAACTTTAAAACCGTGAATGAAATCTTATGCAACAACTAGGCGCTCTGAAATAATATAAAGGGATGAACTGCCACATGTTTCCATTACATAAATAATGGGTCAACATCAGCTGCATATAAAAATATATTTCCAAGTTTAGTTGAGTTCTGACTCTGTGGAAAACGAAAGAATGCTTATATGACTGCCTTCCAATAGGTTGCTGCACAAATCAGTGGAAAATGTTTAATCGTGGAAAACACACAAAAATGCAGTAGTTTCATAGCTAGACAAAAAAGCAAGTGTTCTTACAGCAAGAAATAACTGGATTAAACATAACATTTCTACCATCAGGATCCAAAATCCTATAGGCATAAAGCTGAAAGACCACAAAACAAAACAAATACTSCTATTTACATGTGAAATTACTTCAGGTTTCTGAAGCTTCCTCCAAAAAACGCATGATGGTGTAAGACCAGCCCTAGCAGACGGTCACACAAGACACCACAGATATTCTGAAATCACTAATAACCTTCACTAAGTTCAARTATCACAAAAAGGTGGTGGAATATAAACCTAGATTCTTTTCAGTACCTGCAATTGCAGCTGAAAAATACTTTGTCTATCAAACAGTAAAGCCTAGAAAAAAACAGCCCCTGAAGAGAGAGAGAGTAATGTGAAAGATGACCCTGACTTACCTACATCAATCAGAAAAGACCACAAGAGACTGTAGTTTCAGCAAAGATAAACTAGAAAGAGTGAACATGGCTGAGAAGCAAACACCACTTACTTCCTCTCATTTTTTGAGATGTGGTACTTTGAAAAAAAGTTATAGTTTCTTTTTCTATATTGTTTTTATTCTCCATTGAGAAAAAAAGACTATCCATCTACCTTCTTCAGTACTGTCTGCTGTCTCTTTCACAAGAGAGAAAAGCTGATATGTTACCTCAAACCAGAGAGGTTAAAAAACCCCTTAAACCAATACACTCCTAACATTCTATGGAAATAATAAAAAAGTCTCTAACCTGTTGTGTTGAAAAAGAAGTATATTGGTGCTATTAGTRTCTACAACAAATGTGCTATTAAGATATGAAGTACATCACTTAATACCATAATAAAATACACTGTCTCACTGTTAATGCCAACAAAATTCCAATTCACATTGTAAACCACACCATTTCTCAAGAGCTAAAAGTAACTTCTCTCTATTCTGAAGCTGACCCGTTTTGAGTAATTCTGCACTACATACAAACTGGTTTCCATAGCTAAACAAGGGAAGCATTCAAAGATGCAAAACATTTTAGAAAGAAATGGTATCCACACATATTTTAAATGGAATGGCTTGGTTGCACGGTATCTCAGATCTTTCTATGCTTTTTCTTTCAATTTCACTTTTGATCCATTACTGGCATTTGCTATACTGCCTTTGAACAAAACTTAAGTCAAGAAGAGAATCATACAAAGTCTGATTGGGATACTCCAAAGAATTTGTGCTTACATGTATTACTGTTGATGTATAAACTGTAATCTCAMGAAATGACTCAAGAAAGTGACAACTGTAAGAAAAAATTGTTTTATCTCCAGTGAAAAAGTTATACATTTTTTGACAAGGGGCTCTTAAATTTTTACAAACTCAAATAGTTATTGAGCTTAAGAGTGTAGAGCAATTGAATGCGATACAAACAACAAAGTTCTACAGTCTCTGTTGAACAGGAATGTAATTTTGTGTTGTCCTTCCATTTTCTATGTTCTACAAGTTGGGTATATTTCCCTCCAGTACAGGCAACTGAAGAGGGGGACAAAAAAAAAGAACTTTTGGCATGTAGGACTAAGAAAGGCAATTTTGATTTTCAAGTAAGGACTCTAGGCTTTTCTGTAATTCTGATAACAATTATTTCATTGCTAATTATCTATAGGGTCCTGACAGTCCACACAGTTTATACTGCTTAAAAAAGGTTCCAGCCTACATGAAGATTTTTTGAAGATTACAGCTCAAGTTTACAAAGCTGTTCTTCAGCGACACAAATGAAAAACAACAAAAAATAAAATTAACTTTTCCTACAATACTCAACTTACCAAGCTCTTTAACTTCAAGGAAGAGCCTCTTTTCCTAAAGATATTCATTAACTCAAAATTAATATATAATTTAAGCGATATAGATTTGCCCTGCTTAGTTAGGGGTGATCAACTTCTAACTCTGTAATTTGCACATAAGACACTATTAAAAACCRTAAGGGTTCATATGCACATCTGAGATCCCAAACAACAGAATAATTTAAGGCAAAAGCTGAAAAACACTATCCATCTCACTCCACTGTGGGGAGTGACTGAATTCGACTTAAACTAGGTTTTAGATTGATTCATGAATATCAGCCAGGTAGGATTCAAAGGTCAGCATTCTCCCAAAGTTGGTAAGGTAACTCAGAAACCCTCAACTTTCTGCATGATGTAGCTTAGTACAGAAATTTCACTTGAATGACAAAGGAACCACACCGCCTCCTGCACTCTAACATGCCCACAATAATGTGCTGAAACAATGTACAATATGCCTAAATATGTTACATTCTAGAATAAAGCTGTCCATTGCTTGAATCTAACATTCACCAGTAGAAAAAAAGTGGTCTCTGCAACCATTTCTACCTTTTTTTTAAAGATATACTAAGATTTGACAACTCCATTTGTTATTGTCAACTGTCATTGATTTTGCCTTCCACTAGAAAGTCTGAGCACTATCTCCAACAAGCGTGATTAACTTAATAGTATCAACTTAAATATTTAAGAAAGAAGTRTAAGCTCATGTGGATTACACATGACAAATACACAAAAAGAACAYTTATTTTCATTTGGGACACTATATTTGTGCATTAGGTTAGTACGTACTTAAGAGCAAAGGAAACAGTGTAATACAAATTCAGTGAAATGACCACCCTGAGCAGTCAACAAAAGTATACTTTTATTTGATTTTCTTTTTAAACTTTGTATTACTACACTTACAATAATTAATTCCATATAGCTTAGTATAGTTTACTTAACTTTAGATAAATCATTTTTACTATTTGCCCTACAGAGTTTCCTGTCTGCGGAAAAACTATTCTTATAGCAATGGATTGTTATTTTAAGTAGAAAATACAGTACGTATCTTGTCCAGAACAGAAAATGTCAGAGGTTTCCAGAGCAAGCGTATTAGCAGAAGTTACCTCCCCTCTAAGCACCACCACTAACTGGCTAGACTTTACGCTGACTCTTGATGTATCTAACCTCAATTAAAGAAATTCAATCTATTCACACTTAAGTTTCCCAAAATGGAAAAAAGTTTTATTACATACAAATTGTATATTTCTAAGCTAGTTGCTACATCTTAACCCAACCCCTGAATCAAATTCCACCTTCAAGTTGAGCCAGTACAAACAGAGAGAAAAGGTCTACCTCTACTCTACTCTGATTATCTAGTGTCTCAGCACTATACTTGAATCAAGCACAGATACACTTCTAGATCACATTCCTTCACTAGTTGTCTCCAAAACTGATGTAATCTGCAATAGTTGCCTCTCCCTATTTTGAATTCTCTAGTTGAAGAGCTGCCTATAATTAGGATTAAAGAGTAAACAATTTTATTCACATGGTACATTATAGATATTGATAATTATAGTCTACATTTACCACGATCTATTAAAATAATTAATATTATAAATATTTAAGCAAAACACGTTGATATTTGAAATAAAATGAAGTCACTGAACTCGTGAAGTCACAGGCTGAGCATGCAGAACTAGAATTTACTGAAGCAATTAAGAAAAAAGCCTTTCTACCCTTGTCCTTTTTTTTTYCCTCCAGTCTGTTCAAGCTATTCAGTTCACAAATTTAGAAACGCACTGAAGTTGAAAAGGTTTGGAAAGCTTGTTTCCATTCTCATACACAGACCAAAAAAAATAGAAAGCGACATCTACTAGCTCTTTAACCTGGGAGGACATGGAACTTGCAAATAGTTTAGTCATATTTAACATTTATTTCATATGGCCAGTTTTAAAACACTTATTATTATTGCTTAAAACACTAAACTACTACATAAATGTCCATAATATTTAAAGGTTGTACTGTGACCAAATATTACTTCCATGGTTTTTGTGCCTTTAGTTGTATTCCAATTACCATACATATGTAGCCTAACAAAAGTCATAAAACTCCTATTATACTTTTTGTGCAACTTATATTACACATCCCTTCACTCCAGATGTAGAGCAATAACAATATAAAATTTTTCAGCCTAGCACATTTATCTGGAGGATGGAGGTCCTACACACAAAATATTCTGCTCTGGTATACAATCTTGGAAAAAAACACCAGTTCCAGCATTCCTTGGTCAGAAAGCTCACAACTAGTCTGATTTCTCCTCTCTAAAAACTTTCCCTTCCTCTTAATTCCTCATCACTTGAGTGTCAAGGCTCCAGCTTTAAACTTTTTGTTCACTTCTGCAATGGAGGAGAAAACTGATAAAGCACAGGGGAAAAGAAAAAAAGATACAGCCTGCAGAATTTCTGATACTTCAGTAATCTATCACAGTAGAAGAAAAATAAAACAAACAAAACCYCACAGAACTGACTGTAGTGAGCAAAAGGTTTTCAATTTGCCTCCAATAAGAAGATAGATTAATTTTTGGCTTCAAGTCCCACAAGTCAAGTCAAAGTATGTTATTCTTCTATGCTTTCCTTCCTCCAAGGAATTTTGGCTTTGCACACTCTCCTTAACTTATTGATATTATCTTATTTTTGTTTGGTGTCAATAGACATGTAACAATCAGCTGCTTGCTACCCCACATACTACTTTGCACCACAAAAGTTTCCAATGAGAACACACCACAGGAGTTCTTGCTAAAGCTGAAAACTTTTAGGATAGTTGATGAAAAAAAATAAAAAAACACATAACAGAACTTTTTTTTTCCCCTAGTAAAATGCATAAACTGGACATAGCTACATACTTTACACAACAATAGCCAAACTGGTTCCTCAATTAAAAGTAGACCTCTTGGGAGAACATTTGTTCAGCTTACATTAGAGAGGAAAAAAGGTAGTAAAATGAAAGTGAATCAGTTTAACATAAAATAAAAATATATTATGAAAAGCAGTATAAAAATTGCTTAAGATGGATAAAAAATTAAATGCTTTGACATTTTCAAAACCTTTTTTCCCCTTGGGGAGAGGGGAAGCTTACATGACAATCAACATGTTTCTAATATTCACCATTCAAATCTCTTCAAGAAAACTTTTCTGAAGGAATATAATACATTTGTAAGTCTACTTTAGCTCCAATATGAACATTAGTCTGTAATCCCAATGGATGCATTTTGCCTGGAAAAACAGATTAAACTTAAAATCTAAGCTCACATTAACAAGCAATATACCAATCACTGCAAAAAATTTCAAAGTTGCAGCAAGAATAAGAAAACAGCCAGTTACCAGACCAGATCTGAGAGCATTTTGCTGAGAGCACTCATGTCACAGAAACTCTAAACATGCTCCAAGTCCTGAATGACTACTCCCCTGCTTTGTAGGACATTAGGTCTTTTATGTTCTTCAAAAACATAGCTTGAAGTTTCTTTGGCTGTTTGTTATTTATCTGGTTTGTATTTCTAAGATGTCAGTATGCTTCTGAATCAGACCAGGGCTCTTTACTGATTTTAAGAACTTAATTCCTCAGCACTACTGCCATGAGCAGAACTTCAGTATAATCCTTCCATATTAGCCAAATGCTAAAATGATGCTTTATAACTAATGCAAGCAGTAAAAGAAACTCCATGTGGTCATTCTGAGAAGTACTCAGAGTCACAACTCCTTYGTGCCTAGAATTCAGGCAAATGCAAAAATAGAACAAAAAAAAATTAACGTAATAATTACTTTTCAGAAACATTCTGGTTGACAATTTATTACTTAGGACATACTTGGGATACGGTATTATTAATTTCAAAAAGGTGCAAGCTCCCCTCAAGTCTATTAAAATCCACATTTACTGCCTTTATGCTAGTTCCACGCAATCTCAAAAGTCAGCCGTGCAATTTTACTGCAGACCTACAGAAAAGTTTACRTGATGAATTCATCTGCAGTATGTTGAATTATTCTACTATTTTTACAATGTACATATTTTGATAAGGTATTTGCTGCACAGAATTCCTTAGAAAAATTACTGAATTGACAAACTCTTCAGATAAGCTGCAAATTAGCATGTCAATACAACAGAATTAATCATAAATTTATTAAGCTGCCCTTCTACACAACTTCTTTGTTAAGACTTGAAATTGCCTCCTACATTCTTCATGAAGAGCTAGTGATACTTCCTCTAGATTATAAATCAAAGTTCAGATTTCTAAATAGTAAAATAAGAGCACGTCGAATTATTTTAGGAACGGGATACACGAGATAAAGTGTTTGTGAGTCTGATGAATATTCTCATGTAACAGACAAAGAGGCTGCATACTGTACTATCATATCTCAATGTCTTAACTCCTTGAGACCATGAAAATGTGTTAAGATATAAAATTCTCATAAGACACAAAATGCAGCACCTGCTATTTCCAGCTGAATTGTTTTGCCCCAAAGGTAGGAGCACTCTGATAAATAGTTGGCTAAGCAAAAGTATTGGTCAATCATTGTAAATGCTCACAGATTGGTAACATCCATCCAAAAATTATATTAAAAATACTTTAACGAGATAATCTTTTGGCTCACAACTGCACTGTTGTGCCTTTGCTTGTTAGACGGTCTGATGTTTATCATCTCAGCCAAAATCGAGATGAACAGATCTTCCTAAAGTTAGTTGTTTATTAAGGGGCGGGGGAAAGGCAGTTTTAGGCATCTTGATTAAGTCATGTTTTAAAATTCTGCAATGTAGGGAAAATACTTGGTATATATAAKGCAATTGTCACCAGCCTAAAGTAAAAGTTACAGTGGACAGGTAATGGTAAAAATATTTTGTGACACAAGATGTACCTATCCTAAAAGTACACCTATCTTCTGAGGATATAAAGGGAAAACAGAGAAGGGGTAACACACACACAATCCCTCCACCAAAGGTCCATCCAGGAGAAGAAAAAGTAGTAATAAACATCATATACATTCACAGAACAAAATTTAAATATACCATTATCAGGTATTGTATCAACGGCATATTATTATCCTTAAGGCTTTGTTTTTCTAAATACTTGAATAGTAACATAGTAAAAAAGTACTCCAACATCCAAGTTGTGGCTATAACATGAACTTCACAGAGGAGCATAAAAATTGAGCCTTACTTGGCTACAGACATTGCACTGTGCTCTTTAAAGTCATAGTTCAATATAACTTTGAAAAACTCTAAAATTGTTTTACCCACTTAAATGGGATGTAATTTAAGCGTAAAATCTTGCTTCACCAGGAGAGCTTCATTAGTATTGTAATTTTTCAACATCCTGCTCTACAAATACCTCTGCCACCCCAAATACTACCACCTAAAGGTAGTAATAATTCAGGCTGCACRTGATCTAGAGAAGATAAATAGAAAACAATTGTTCATAATCTCCTTGAGTAGAAAACTAGCAGGCATCAAATGATACTGTCAGGAGGTAAAATTTTTGTTTTGAAATAAAAAAGGAGATAGTCCTTCAACCTGTATAGTTAACCACAGGAACTTTGCCACCGTATGTTACARTTAGTCTGGTCTGAAGACTTGTTTATGACAGAAAAAAAATACAGCAAGAGCTACAGAGCAATTGTGGCTCAGCATGCACCTAAATCAAAGACCAATAGAGCCTGTGAGGGTACTCTGAAGACATCACTATACGCTTGTCTGATTCTTCCCACTTTTTTCTCCACTGGCCACCCACAGATAAAAAAAGATACTGAGATCAGGTGGATCTTCCTCTTGCTTATTAAAGTTGTTCTAATGTCAAGTATCTTTTCCTGGATTATGATAAGACTAAGATTTCAATTAGTACACTGTGTAGCAGTATTCACAGTATAGATATTCATTAAACAGAAACAAGACAGAAACATAGCTGACCAAATTAAAAGTCTGGCACCTTCTCCTTTGCAAAAGGGCAACAGTAAATCTCTTAAATAAAGAGCAAACAAACAAACAAAAAACAACACAGCCTTCAGGCCAATACTAACTAATCAGAAGTTGCAGTATATTGCCAAAACAATGTAGGTGCTTTAACTATCAATCAGTTAGTCAATGTCACAACATCATGTACTCCATAGACTGATTAAAACGCTTACATTTAAACTTATTTCAAAAAAGCTAAAACTGAAGTTTCCTTGATCAAGTGGAAAATAAGCATATAAGTTATCAAAGTGATTTCTGCTACTCAAATATCAATTTAAACCTGTATATGTTTGCAAAACAATGCACACAGAGGTGTCTTATTATTTGTCAGAACATTTCAAAAATGTTCTCATATTTTGTAGAACTTTTTCAGCCTGAATTTTCATGTCAAAACATTTTCCTGAGCTAGCCACAGAAAGTGATAAAAATATTTTCCCCTGACAAAAGCACCAAAAGGAGGTAGTCAGAATGAAAGTTAACACAAATAAACAGAAAACAAAGAGTTAAAAGAGTTAAGAGAGTACTTCAGAATTTTTTGTTCAGTGAAGCTAGACCTCAATCTTTAAAGTTACAAATATCCATAGGAATTCAATTTCATTGCAGTACACCCCTGCAACAGGTAAACTAATACTTACTCAAAAAAATAAAAAACCAATTATCTGTGATTTCAATTCATTTAATAACATAGTATTTAATTTAATTCCCTTAGGTTCCTGATGATATGGATATAAATTTAAGTATTTGTGTGTGTATGTGTGTATATATTATATAAATACAGATATGCACTTTTTAAAAGTACTATTAGTGTGTCACATAATGGACTGCTACCATTCAACTAACCAAAATAAAAACAAATGACAAATTTAGTAGCCAGTACTTCCCCCTTCTTCAAAGAGATCTGCTAGCTGTTCAAAAGCAGACACTTAAGAAGATGCAAAGCATTTACACAACCTGTTCCTCCCCCCTTCCAAATTGGCCAAATACTTGTACAGTAACAGCGTTTGTTATTCTGCAGCCCAATTCAGCAACACACTCCCAGGTTATTCTCAAGTTTAACTGCTCTCCTGGTTCAGAGACAAAAAAATAAAAATCCTAAGCCTGAACTCCATTCTGGAAATAATTCAAATAAGCCTAAAGCGCTTAAGTTCAGATAGAGACTTTTTGAGGCTTCAAACCCACATGCCTAATGAACTAATTAAAAAACAAACAAAAAAAATGCAGGCCCCCCCCCAAAAAAAGAGAAAAGCTCAAATTTGCCACTAGAAGTTAAATTAAAAAAATATATATAATCATGATGATGTTAAAGACCTTTAAACCCCAACATGAGTTTTAAGGCTTGCCACATCTTAAAATAAATGCAGTATTTAAAACCAAGACTTTTGACACAACCGCCACCCTTTAATCTTTGTTTAAGAAGGTCTTACTAACTAAAACTAGGTTTACACCCTTGCAATGAGGCCCTGTGCACTTTTCCCTAAACTATAACAATGCAATCTCCATTTTGAACAATGCACCTCATTTCCCTCCTTGAAAAGCTAGTTTTGTCTTAAGGTCAATAAATGCTGCTTCCACATGTATCTCTGATTTCAAGAGCCTGCAAAATTTCAGTGTTTATGGATTTTTTGTTTTTGGCCACTTCAAGTTGCATGTGCTTCCTTTCCTTATAACATTAAGTTATATTCCCAGGCACAAGCCATCCTCTCCGGTATATATTTGCAACCRCTTCTTTGCAATACATGCAGCTCCTTGCTCTTGTTTTTAAATCCTAAGTGAATGCTCCACACACTTTTGACATTATTTGCAACATGTTCTGGTGTAGCATGCATTTCCGCAGCAACCAGAATCTCTATGCATATTTGCAAAGCATCCCCTTACTACAGCATGTTATTCCCCCCTTCCTCCCTCCCCTGACTGGATGCGTGTTTGTAAGCACCTTCTAACGTTCCCTCCATCCGTGGGGTTGCCAGTCGTTAATTTGCATACCCCTCTCTCCCTGTGAGTGCTCGCAGGCATCCCTTACGATCCGCATGCATTCTTCCTCCCATGCGTGTATGTATTTGCAAACCTAGAGGGAGCATGTGGGGTGCCCTCGCCTCGTTTTTAGCTCATCCCACTGACTCTCTACCTGGGGTGCTGCTGTAGGTGCTGTGGCTCCTGAAGCTGCTCTCAGTGCAATAACTGGCATCGTCTTCATCCTCCATCTCTTCAGGGTAGTCAGAGTCGTCGTCGTCCTCCTCCTCCATGATCTCCTCCTCCTCTTCCTCCTCGGAGTCCTGGTTATCCTCGGGGTCTCCCTCCTCTTCCTCCTCGGACACCATGCTCTCCTCCTCCTCTTCACTCTCATGATCGTCGTACACCACTTTGCTGATGCTCCTCCTGGACGAGGCAGCCCTGCCTTGGCTGTTGCAGCTGCCTCCTCCGCCTCCTCCCCCTGCTCCTCCAGCCCCGGCCCTGCCCCTGCCCTTACCGCTGCTGCCTCCCCCACCAGGGGTGCTGCTGCCGCCGCTGCCTCCCTTCCTCTTGCTGCCCCCCCTGGGGGAGGTGGCGGCGGAGGAAGAGGCCTGGGCAGCCCCGGCTCCCTTCTGCTTGGGCCCCGCCGTCTCCGCCTGGGCCGAGGTCGCCCACCTGCCGCGGCTGCTGCCCCGCTGCCGGGACCGCAGCCCCCCAATGGGGCCCGCCGGGGCGGGCGGAGCCGGGGAGCTCGCCTGAGCGCCGGCCGCCGCCGGCTGCTGCTGCTTGGGCGGCCTGCCTCGCCGGCCCCGCATCTCTGGGCGCTGGCCGAGGGGGGAAGGGAGGGGGAAGGAAGGCTCGGGAGGGCGCTCGGAGTCCGGACAGGCGGCTACGGGGAAGCTCCCCCCCCTGCGAGGGATCCGGGCCGGGGAGGGGGGCCGCCGAGCCGTGAGGGCCGAGAGCTCAATCCGAATTGCCGGCGTCCCGCTCCGGATCGCCACCGGCCGCCATCTTGTTTCTTCGTCTCTGCCTCGGCTCGCTCCGCTCTGACTGGGGGAAGCGGCGGCGGCAGCAGGCCCCGAGCGCC
>NW_028186258.1:5446739-5471923 GCF_003343005.1 Rhea americana
GCCCCGAGCTCAACTCCCTCCCGGACAGCCGAGGAGGCAGGTAGGCGACAGGCYCGTGCCGCGGCCGCGGCGCTGCGCTGGTCTCCGCGAGCCACCAGGTCTCCCCGCGGGCAGGGCCGGTCTCAGCCTCCGCCACCGAAGGGCCTGCCGTGCCCCTCTGCTCTGGGGGTTTAATTCTCCACCCGTTAGGCAGCAACAAACAGCCTCTTGCAACTCACCCGTGTCGACAAAAAGCAGACGAGGGTGAGAAAAGCCACCCAGGGCCTCGCCCCGCACGTTTTTGTCCGGCCACTTTCTCGGGCACAGCTGCGGCTGCAGCGCACTAGGGCGCTACAAGGTGGAGAGAGGTTTCATCTACTTTGTATTCCCTCACGTTTCTCCAGTCTAGAGCCCCCRAAGTGCTAGAACTGGCTATAGAAACCAGTTGCTGAATTGGATTTTTAATACTGCTACTTGAATTCAGGGTATCACTTTTCCAAGCAAAAGCAATAAAAAGTGAAACCCAGCCCAAGGCATGCAAACCACCTGAATTTCCTACAAGCAGCCTTCCTTTTAATTGGCAAATCTACTGCTCTACACAGGTTTAGGAGCCCAGAGACTAGTCTAGTCTTCAGCAAATAAACGTGTTTGCATTCCCGTTTTCTCTCARTGCCTTGCTGCATGATGCACAATTTGTACTGTTCATGCCATGAGCATGGCTGTTGTACATTTGATGTTTAATTTAATTTGAATTCTTCTGCAGACTTTTTTGAAGTGCCTTTTGTTCGCTAACTTGTTGCTCAGCCCAAGGACCTCATTAAACCCACAAACCTGCTGCTGTGTCAAGCATGCAACAATGTAACAATGGCACCAGGCAGCAGGGTTTAACCCAATTTGCACTCTTACATCCAGCTTTTTATCTGCATCTCTTTTATATTCAGTTGCACTCGTTTATATTCAGCAGTGCAGCTGTACAGGCTCAGAGCCATGTTTTAKACACAGTATCATCCAGACACGGCAAGACAACATGGCCTAACACTTTACACCAATATACTAAATTTGTATTCTCAATTTTTCAAAGTTACCTTTAACTTGCTTCTATCAAGCTGATTTTCTAAGTTCTCAAGGTTCCAGAGGATTATGGTAACTACTGAAATACATGAACACAGAGATACATGTTTTGGGACTAGTTGTATCAGTATCTCTCTCTGATCTTAGGAAAAAAAAATCTGAATTCTGCCATCTATACATTGCGAATCTAGCAAAGGTGTCTGGTGTAGCTACTGCACAAGTATTCACACCACCTGTGAATTAGGAGAACGTTAACATCTGTAAAATGATGTAGGTTTTGTTTACTTGTAGTGTAGTACTAAGAATACTTCATTTGCCTTTAAATAATGAAAGGCTAAAATACATTGTTTCCTAATCGCACCTCTTCTGTAAGAGTAGTCAGTCATTAATGTGGAAGTGCTTGACTGAATAGAACATAAGAATTATAATTTTATAGATGGAGAAATAGATGCATGGAGAGGTATGTTAATTTGTGGAGTCAAGACTGAGAAATTATTCCTTTCTAGAGCACAGTTTAATAGTGGGGGGGGCACACCCTTCACCTCCTCTTCTACCTTGGTCCTCTCTCAAAGAGAAAACACTTGAAGTATGTAGAACATTTAAAACTTGAAAACTTAGAAGTATTATATTTGCTGGTATATTTAAAGTGAATAGAATGGAAAGAGGATTTTTAGGTAGGTGGCTCCAAGCTGCTTCTAAGCTCAAGACAGATAGAAAGACTCCCTCCAAAAGGCACTTTGGAGAAGATGAATAGCCTAGTTGTTCCAAGCTGTTGTCTGGATGGTTCCTTTCTCTATAGTAAAGGAAAAAAGTTAAGAACCTACAGTTGGATGGCATGAATAACCCTGCTCTTGCTTAAACTACTGAGCTGCTTTTGTCCACTCCTTCCCTCCAAATTATGTCAAAATTAACACATATTAGGCACAGAATTTAAGTATCTTGCTCTAGAGTCTAAGACACTGAGAAGCTGCTGAATGTTGTTAGAAAYGTTGCTTAAAAAGCAAGGTCTTACTATTAAATTACTTCAGCAAAAATAACGTGATTATAATTTTATTTAATATTACAAAATACATAAACTGTCTCAACATACCAATATGCTGAATTATATTAATATTCAATCACACTTTTTACAAATATAAATGCTGGGCCTCAAGAGACCTAGCATTATGCTCATCTGTCCCACTTTCACCTGTCTGCAGCTGTCATTCACATGAATGTTCAGTCCCACAACTAGCTTGTAAGAAGTCTTGCAAGTGAATGCCTGATAGGAGTACAATTCCGTACATAGTTATACCTGTAATACTGTCAACAAATGTTTCATCCATAAAATTATTTTTGAGATTAGTCAAAAGTAAAATCCTAATCCAAAACCAACACAAAATTTCGGAATGTTTAAGTTCTCCACATGCACAAAACTCAAGCTCTATAAAACAAGTATGAAAAGGTTAACTTTACAGAAATTAAGGCATTCACCCTTTGAAAAAGTAGTTAAGAAAACAGACACACATGTAACTAAGAATATTGTTTTAATTAGGAGGTTAAGTCCTCTTGCTCAGAAAATTTGAGCTGCTACTGCCAAGTACTACTCTATGTTATTCCTCAGCTGTTCATTGTAGGGTTTTCCCACATAAAACTTTTTTCCTAGTACTGACCTCTGCTAAGTGGCGTATACAACAGAAGTGTTATTTTCTCAAGTCTTAAGGCCTTTAACTGTGTGCAACTGCTTCAAAATTATACAGCCAAAGTCCAGTAGGATATGCACCTAGCACTTCMACCATCGTAGTTTCATGTTCTAGCTCTTGCTAAAGAAAATGCCAGAAAACCACTATTGTTCATTGTCAGGCAAGCTTAACCTTACAAATGTTAAAAGTGCATTTATTCAAACAATGATTTCCAGCAATCTGCTCCAAATCAAACTGGATGTCTCCTCAGTGTCCTGTTACATACACACAAGTCAGCATGCCCATAGGAAAAAAAAAATCACATATAAAAAGCTATTTCTAGCTAGATCATTCTCTGTTGTAACTTAACAGGCAAAGGATGTTCTGCCAGCACCGCTCAGGAAGCAAAAACGGTAACTCCTTTTACCAGTAGTATGGCCAGCTTAAAAACATGTCAAACTAAATCCACAGTCCATTGCATTAAATTTTACCTTATTTCTAAGCTTCAAATTGAACACTGGCAAAATTTCATATTTTAAGAGCCTAAACTATCTTGGATGAGATCTCTCAACATCAGAAAGCTTCAGAAGTTTCTAAAGCAGAAGTCTTAAAGTAGAGCTAATTATGCTGTAATCCAGTAACTCCATTCTCAAATCTGTGCAGCAGAGCATGCTCCTGTAAAGTGGTCTTTCTGCTTAAGAGGAGTCTTTCCTTCAGCTGAAGGCAACCTCTGAGATAGAAATTGTAACAAGCTATCATATTAAGTAACTGCACTTTGCTTCTTCATTTGTGGAAGGAATCTACTTCCTGCCTTACACCTCTTCCTTCTCTGTCACTGTAGGCAACTTCTGGATGCAAGTGGTCTTATCAGATATCAAAATAACTATAGATTATTAAGGCACAGGGCTCTTTACTGCTAGCCACCACACAAACCTCACACACTCCCAACTTCTCTGCAAGAGGACAAGGTTGGACTGGAAAAGTAAAAGGCACAGAATGGCAAAAAAAAAGTTGTGGTACCATAATGTCTAGAAGAGAGAAAACAGTGCAAGTGTGTAACAACCCATGATTAAGCTCCTTTCTCTATAAGAAAGATTGTAGATGCCAAAGGCTTCTTTAGACAAAGTGAAAACAATTAAAAATAGGAAATCAAAGCAGCAGACTGAAATGAGTTTCATCTATAGTGCATAACTGAGTGGATAACTCTGAAGAATATTATCAGACATTTCAACTAATCAGTAGCTGAAAAAGAAGCACATTGCAGTAGTTTATATCACCTAAGTTCAGTATGCTGTAGTTAATTGACCTCTTTATATGCATCTTCCCTTTTCATTTCCCTTATCTGAATGGAAGGGCAAAATCTTATTCAGATTTTTAGTAATAACTATTAAAAGAAAAAAAGCTCTCAGTTGTAAAGGATAGGCTATTTTCCACTTACTGAAGAAAGGAGTATCATAGAGTATCACAGAATTGGTAAGGCTGGAAGGGACCTCTAGAGATCATCTAGTCCAACCTTCAGATGAGTAGCTCATACGGGGATTGAATCCACAACCTTGGCATTATGAACACCACGCTCTAACCAACTGAGCTAAACTTCTATTTGCATCTGGCATTTTAAAATCTGTTCTAAGTCTACACTGCCTTTTGGAAAAGGTTAATCTGCCTTCTACTGATTCCTAAATTACCATTTAGGAAATAGTAATTTGCAGCTGTGCTTAACAGATCCAATTGCTACTGTACTGCCACTCCAGAATTAGAGAAGCACTGAGAGAAACTTATGCAGTAACCTTATACAGTTGAACAGTTCTCACACAGAAAAAAGGTGCCAATTCATTTTATGAGGCATGTTTTAAGTCTTATTGCAATTATCCTACTCTTACATAATCCATTCACAAAGGATCATGTGGCATTTTAGGATATTCCTGTGATTACATATCAAAATTATACATGAAAAAATGCGCCGAGTATCTTGTCCAGTGGAAAAAGTTTTTAATACATTAMTTTTAAACTTACAACTCCCCCTGTGGCTACAGAGTAACCATGCTCTCCCTGTGTAGAAAACTCAGCTCTTCATATCCCCAATATGGAGTGCTAATACATCCTTGTCATAAAAGGAATCAATAAAAAATAAGTTTGTTAATAACTCATTTCAAATTCAAATAAGTTCCAGCACTTCAATAGAATATGTCTGAGTCTCTTTCTGGCGTTTAAGTCTTTGTAGCTCTAGCAAACTTCCTTCAATCTTGTTGAGTTCAGAGTAGAATCGTACCTAAAAAAAAAAAAAGATGCTTATATTAAAATATAAAGGTTAAGTCAGTTCATTTCATACATAATAATACTGCACAACTCCCTGTGGCTCATTATAATGCCAGATATTCTGACCAAGCAAATACAACAACTTTTTGGGTCAAAATGGAGGAAAAAAGCAATTGTCATTTGATGCTCACAAAGCAGCATATAGCACACAATTTGATTTACTATGCACTTAATAACACATTCTTAACCTCCATATTCTAAATCCACGCTAAAAGGAATTCAGCATTCCAGAAGATGTAGCTTACTTGGGCTCTCACGAACTTATGCAGGCTAGAAAGCAATCCTTTTGCTTCTGGTAGCACCACCATAACTGTGAAGTGAGCATCAAGTAGCAGGCACATCCAATCCATGATCTGAAGACAAACAAGAAAAGTACACATATACTTTACGATATGCAATGACAAAGGTTTTAGTTTGAAAGTGGACTCTAAAATGTTAACTTCTCCTGCAGAATACATTGTTTCACACTTTTCTCACTATCTCAGAGTGAGTGAGAAGCATCCTGTTACACCTGACTCCATACAGGTTATATTAATAGATAATGCCTTATAGAATTAATACAGATCTCTGATTTTATATACTCAAACAGCTAAACAGTACAAAAACTGAAGGAGATACAAATCTTTGAACTAGCTTTTTACCTGATTTATGGTTGGAGAAAGCACACCAGGAAGAGTGGTAGTAATTTTTTCACTGCTTTTCACATACAGGTAGTGTAAATACCTGAGAAACAGCTTTTTTAAAAAAAAAAGAAAAGAAAGAAGAAAAGGGGTGAGTGAGTGAGAGGGACAATAGACAACATGTTATAAGAACACATATAATAATAGACTTATCCCCCCAATAATACTTGTTTTAATTAAAGCACACAACCTAGACAGCTGTACACTATGCATTAAAAATACATTTTATGGCTCTCCAACTCAGTTTGGAGTTTGAAAACTCTCAAAGTATAAAATGACAGTCACAGTAATCACTGTTTACACAGTAATCAGCAGTTGTGTCATTGCAACTTAATCCCGACACAGAATTTCCTAAGGACCTTGTTAAAAACCTTTATCCACAGTAACAATTTCAGTCCCAATTTCAGCATCAGTAGCCAACAATAATTTGATGATAATCAGAATCAGGTCAACATCATCTCGCCTTCAGTGTATAAAGACTTCCTTCTACCTCCAAAAAAAAAAAAAAAGAATTAAGGAGATGGGAGAGTGTTAAGACCAGCTTTGTTCTGATATACCGGTTTTTATATCACTGTAAAGCTGTAGATAAGCTCAGGTACAGTAGTATGTGCAGTTTTTTTTTTCCCCTAAACTTGTGGTTCTGATGGAACTGATCAAATTAGCATCTCACCACTTTCTTAAGAGGCATCCAAAGCAAAAGAAGGTATTAAAATTATTACTAGATATGAACAATATTTAAGTGGACTGGATCATAAACATATATTTTCTTCCTTGCATCATCTATAAGCAAAGACCACAAAAAAACAGCAAAGTTCCATACGTACCTAAAAAACCATAGCACTCAATAGCATTGTATCTTTTTAGTCATCTTAAAATAAWGCTTAAAAAAGAATTAATGCAACCCTAGTAAGAATGATAAGTTTCTGATACATAATGAAAAAGCTCTCTTCCATTTCCTCCCTTCAAAAATTAATAAAAAATATGTAGAATTTTTAGTTTTAACATGCTTACAACAGCTTGCTGAGCTGGAAGGTCTTTCAGGTGAGGCAGAAGAAATGTTTCACTGTAAGCTGAATGGAGAACAGCATTTCTGTGTAGCATTATTGAGGAAACAATTGCAAGGAAAATATCAGTTTCTACAAACAAACTGGATTAATATAATTGAGAAGGGAGAACCTATTTCAGCTTTATCATCTCCTGTATTTCTATCAGGAAACATATGCAGTTACACTGCAGTAACAATCATCTTGAACACAAATTCTGTTTAGCACAGGCAGGTAACTGGCTAATTTCTTCAACAAACAAATTCACCGATGCTATTTTTTCTTGGGCAAAGGTTTAGGTTATGTTTTTACAAAAGCACAGAAATTTTAATTGGTGCAGGCACTTTCCAGAAGTTAATCATTCATATTCTAAGTGACTTTTTCYTGCTGAATAGGAACTTTTCTCAGCTAGAAATTCTCAGAAATTTTCAACAATAACAGAAAAGGTGTATTTTAGCAATACTAAAAGTAATTCCCTTCACAAATAATGCACTGATTTTCTTTGATTAAAATATACAGAGGATACAATAATGCAGCCTTTTGTGGTCCAACAGGGCAGAATTCACCATCATTCTTCAAATGGGTTTCCTTTGTGAATGTAGTATTACAGCTGTCCTCCTCCAGTTCAGTACTGAAACCATTCTCCACAATTTCAGTTTTAACTTCTTTATTGTTGGGTTCAATATCAATATAACAGATTACAGAGTCCAGATTCACATCTGTACTTTCAAGATAGTCATCACTAATGCTGTAGAAGAAAATACCATAGACATTTAATATTTTTATTATTAGGTTTAAAATCAGCAATGCCATCAGCCCAACATAATAGACAATATTAACTCTTTTGAACATACCAAAAGTGAAAATATATACTAAAAAATACTATCTTGCAGTAAGAATAAAAACCATGAGAAGACAGTTATTATTTTGTAATTACTAACCTTGAAAAATAAGTGATCTTTTCATGTATTCCAGCACCATAAGTTATTGTATTTGAGACATTCAGGAGTTTATTGCATGGTCCATAACCTTGAAAGATTGCTAACATCTTCTGACATTAGTAGACTGTTTTAACCCTTAAGACAACTATGGTTGTCCTAACATTTAGTAATTAAATATTTCACATTTCTAAGTTACTACTAATATGAACAAGATTTGGTGTTTGGGGAGGGGGGAAGTCTTTTGTGCTCCTGAAGCCCAGAGGAACTACAGTGCTAAAGGCTACAGTGCTTACCCAAAACTTAATTCATCCCTATTATTATACAAGAGCCATTTAAATAGACATCATGGTGAACTTAAGAGTTAATCTTTCTTATGGGCTTCTTACCCTAGGTAAATTCCTAATTAACAACACATCTGAAAAGAGGCAAATATATTTAAACCAGTAGTGTTTTCAAAAGCCATGCTCATTTAATTACACCTGACAATTTTTAGAATTACTAAAATGCTTTTTACAAGATGCCTACTGCATACAGTATACAGGACTACAGCATTCACTGTACTTAGAATTAAGAGTAAGCAATTCTTGGCAACAAACAGCATTTTACTAAAGGGCTTGGTTTAGTGAAGCAAAAGATTCCAACTTACCTTAAAAATACTTTCAAGCAAGCATAAGTAATTTCTTCAGGAATATCTGGGAACCGTTGTAGGCAGATTTGTAAGAGATGCATATCTTTTTTCTCCAAAGCAACGGTCATTAAGTTCGGGCATAAACTGTGTGAATAAGATAAAATAAACTGCACAGTTCACTCCTAGTGAAAACTAAATTAACAACTAATGTAGAAGTATTAATCTCATTTTACACAGAAAAACATCAATCCAACCTCAGAAGTATTGGTTTCATCAGCAAATAAGGAATAGACTTAAAAGAAAAATAGAGTAAAGCATGTTTCACTGTCAATTCTGATAATTCAACATGCTTCATGAAAACTGGACTTCTATATTTTAAGACTATGCCTTACAATTAAGGCATTGCAGAAGTGTCACCTGTAAGAGAACTCTTGTTTTTGGATCAGCTGTACCAGGAAGTTTCGAGGGTAGAACATTGGATCTATTTTACATCTGTTTGTAAGAGCAGTTATCACGCATCCAATGGTAGCCTGGAAATCTGGCATCTGTGCTTTTGACAACCATTGTTTCAATTCATCTTCAATTGCAGCTGGAGAGGAGTCCTGAAAACAACAAATACAGAACTCAGTTAGGAGCCCTGTGTTGTACAACTGTACACCACACTTCTGACAAAGCTTTAATTTCATTAAGCCTGAATACTACCGTTGCACAATAATAGCACAATCCTCTAACATGCCTGGTTAAGATAGCTTCTTCACCTTGATCTATGCATGAGGACATTGAAGAGAATAGCTTAAGAGACATCTGGAATGTTCTAAGAGTGCCTGCAGAATTCCTTTAGGATATTTGGTTTACTTACTTTTATATCTAGTAACAGCTGCCCAACTGTTAAGGTATCTGGCTGAACCTTAGCAACACTATTCCTCCTTGATCTTAACTACAAGAAAGAAATACAAAAAGTTAATATTCAGGTCCAAAAAGGATTTCAGTCAAGATAACTAGTCAGCTTGCTGCAGAAATTACATACAGTAGCTGGGTAGTCCCATCCCAGAAACAGTCTTAGAAGTCACCAGTGGCAAATACCAAGTTAAATTCTCCTTTGCTATAATGCGTAAAAACACAAATAGCAGCACAGGAGAAGAGACAGAGAAACAAAAACTTCACCGACTCCTAGTTTTAACTTACAGTCATTTTGGATTCAGATTTTAGAACGACGGATTGCTGTGACTGAAGGGAAACCACTAGCTCTTCATCGCTAAGGGTATTCCAGTTTGTAAATGAAGACACATCTGTGAACGCAAAAATAAAACTACATAAACACCTAAAGTGCATCGACTAAAACAGAGATATTACATCAGCTTCTGACAGTAGTATGTTTCCTAAAGTATAACCCAAGTCATTTTCTGCCAAGAAATTTTCCATTTGTTTTACCTCAGCAGCAGGTAGATTTATGATCTTTACAAACTGTTTTCTCATATTTTAGATGAGGAGAAACAAAGTTGTTATTACATAATTTATTTTGACCATTACTTGCAACAACATTTTTTTTCAGTGCAACACTAAATTACAGAAACCACTGAAGTACAGTTTAAACTGAAATTTACGTTTGGTACTACTCTGTCCAGTCAGAAGCTCTTTAGAAAGTTCTCAAGAGTCACAGTTTTGTTTAAGTTTGTCTTCAGTGACCATAGTTAACATCCCAGTATTTTCAGGAAGTCCAGCATTTGGACACAGGTGACTTCAGTGTAAGTGAAGTCACATTGAACTTAATGTTGCCAAAAACCCCAGTGCACACAAAAATAATTGAATTTAACAGCTAGGAACAGAATACACTGTTAAGTTACTTCAAGTTGCTTGTATCTCATTGATTTAATAAAGCTGTATTAAAATAACATTTTTATATTTTTTTTTTWAAAAAATGAGATCATAGCATTGGAATTACAAAAAATTCTTACCAGAGGTTTGACTGTCTTTGAGCTTTCCCACTGCAGCTGCCAAGGATGAAGTTTCACACTTGTATACAATTACTGTAAGCACTTTTCCATGAGTAAAAAAAAATTTTTCCCCGTAACACCACAACTACAAAATATTAAACAGATTGTTAATGAGGAGTGGAGCAGAAAAGGAATTTTCTGCACAGGCTGACATTTAACTCCTTACTACAAAATTAAAGTCTTGTCATTGAACAAAAAATTGTTAAGACTACTGTTGGATGGGTTTAACACTTGCTAGCAGACCTTCATTAAGTGTTGCTTTTAAATACAGAAATAAGCAAGTCTACTGTTGAATACTTTCCAATGATGTCTTAAAAGTACAGTAGCTGCTCTGAGGAATTAATTCCATTTGGTAATTTAAATTTGTTAGTGAGCTACCAGCAAGTCTGGCACCATTAAAATGAACATGCAAACAGCAGTTTAGGAAGTTGCGATCATTTAGGCAGTCATTTGCAAATGATCTGAACCTAACAGCTAATTAAATAAAAACCCAGTCAGTATCTATTTCATTCTCACTAAGTAATCAAGACCAACAGAAGTGAGAAGATGCCAAATTATCACAGAAGTTACTATAGGTCAGGATGCTTAGAGATGATGGTAACAAAAACAAAAAGCCACCCACACACAGCCACCCAGCAACTGGCCATTATTAATTTGATTTCAAAAGCTGGCATTTACTGTTCTTTCAGACAAAACCCAAAAGTCTGGAGGCCATCTGTCTCTTTTCACTTCTGTCAGGCCAAATGCATCAGATGGAAGCTTACGAACCACAAATTAAAGACAGAGCTCACTTGTCCACTGGTTCCCAGGGGCAATTCCTTTGAAGTTTGTAATGTTTGAAATTTTGTATTCCATACTGTTAGGCACTCTACAAAAAAATGAAATAGATATTACAAAATCAAAAGCAACACAAATGTTACATTTTTCTTTGCTATTTTCAGTTATTTGAAGGCTTGAAGAAATAGTTTCAAACTATTTCAAAAAAACTGAAACAAAACCAGAAACCATTTCAAACTAATTCAGTTTAGTAATGTATTCAACATTCTGGTTATTCTTCACAACAGAAGTATTTAAAGAATAGTTAGTTTTCAAGCGAAGTTTCGAACAAGAAGCAGCGATAACAGATAGCAGCCCATATAGCAAGCCTGTGCTGCCTGTTAACTTACCCACACACCTTTAATAGCTTTTCTCAGATCAACTTCAGCTATCCCTCTGATCAGTTTTGCTAAGTCTATTACCTAACCTGTCTGGAAGAACATTTTGTTTTAAAATACTAAACTATATTCAGTGGCTTAAATTTCCATTGCCCCACAGATCTTCAGAAGATCAGGCACAGGACTGAAGTGTTTCTGTTTCACCCATTTCAGACACTGATCTCTCATAGGACATTAGGTCCATTTCCCCACAGAGGTCCTGTATACTTCATAACGCTGCTTCCCTTCCACCACCACCTCTCACTGCTTCTTCTCAACTGTTTCCACAAACAGCATGAAAACAAATAGTGAACACAACATGGGGAGTTTAGTCTTGCAACTAACTGTACCATTTACTTAAGCACAACCTTTAGATTAGTGCTCTTAACTACACAACTCAAACATTTATATTAGTTTCAAGAGCCAGCTAACTCTTATACTTTTTGAATCAAGCGTTACATCATTCACTAAAGAAACAAAACCAACATTTTTCCTGCTTAGTGACCTATTTAATAGTCCATCCATCCTTTTACCTAAGGACAATACTTCAGAAATTAAAGACATCTAGTTATTTTTCAGTTACCTTTAGATTCTTCACCAAATGCTGTTAGACTTCCTAATACTGCAACATGGTCTTTATCAAGAACAGCAAAGGAAGTTCCTTTTAGAACACTTCCAGATACTGAAAGTTTGAGCAGTAGTGACTTTGACAAAATTTGCTCTTCCTCTTCACTGTGTTGCTGCAGAGGTATCAGAACCTTATAGACAGAGTCATTCGAATCTATCAAAGAACAGAGACAATGTTTTTCACCATCTCTCATTATGGAAAAACTATTTGACACAATGTGGCAGAAGAATACCCAAAATTAGAGCTGACATATAAATAAATATAGGATATTTAAAGGACATGTCATGATGCAAAGCAGAAACATGGTAGCAGAGCTACAGAATATCTCTGAGGTAAAAGTCACAAATTTTAAGAAAGTACAGTAGGCATTTGCAACCATCAAAAAAAAGCACTAGAAAGATGTAATTACTTCTATCACCAATTGTTTTAGAAAGTTTGAGACAGTAGAGTTAGAATATTAAACAGTAATTCATAAACATTACTATGTTTTCCATGTTTTTATATAATTCCTTACTTTACGATTACATCTCATTACAAAATATAACTTACACAAACACAGAAGTGTGACGATTTGATTTTCTATATATGCCGTGAAACTCAGTGGATTAGATAATTCCTGTTGTTCAAGCTTGTATTTGCATAGAATATTCAGCTTAAATTTCTGTATGTAGATAAAATAATCTCCATCCTAAAACAAAACAAAACAAAAAAAACACACACACACACACACAAACAAAACACAACCACCCAAGTTTGTCTTAGGTTTACAAAGAGAAGAGATAACATGGATTCCAATATTAAGATGTCAGTACTGCTAGATTTTGAACATTAGGTGAAATTATGAAAGTATGTGTTTACTTCAGTAGGATCTAGGGTATAATTCCAGAAAGTTTGCAGATTCAAGCATGTAAAGAAAATTCTAGACTGATGCAACAAACAGCTTCTCCAGGAAGAGGCATTTGAAAGAGATTCATGGATAAATTTCAATCATTTGAAGCTTGTTTACATAAATACATAAAGCATTTGAACATGCCGCTATTAAAGGATTTTATTTTTGAAACTCACTTTCTCAGTAGCAAAAATTAAGATGGGTTCTTGACCTTCCAGAAAAGCTTCACTCCACCTTAAAACAGAAAACAGTATGAACATTTGTGAATTTTAGGTCTATACCCAAAGTCATGCCACTATTACTCAGACAGCCACTCATTTTTATCTGTCTAAATAATTCCAAAATATTAAAACCAACACATCCCCCAAAATTCAACTCATCTTGGTCTTTGTATCCCTCATCCCCTAAACGGGACAGTTTGCATTTCTGTGATCACAAATCAAGTTTCATAAAGTAGTACCACTTACTTAATGACTTCATCTGAAATAAAGTTCTGAATTTCTTGTTGAGGGGCTTCCAAAAGGACATCTAAAGTTCGAACATCACCTCCTTTGAATAGTACCAATGGCTCCCCGTGGGGTAGTGAATGTATCCTGTATACATCAGCTGAAAGCTGTATACAGAAACAAACAAGGTAACTTAGTAACTTCAAATTCTACCTTCTTCAGTACATTACCTTGAAAGCCAAGTGTTCAGCATGATTTGTTTTTTTTTTTGTTTGTTTGTTTAAGCTCTCTCAATAAGTAAGTAATGGAAGAGTAATAAACTTTTAAGATTTCTAGTAGATGGTGATTTTTGAAATGCTATAGAATAACGCAATTCACTACCTGACCAAAAATTCATAGTCTTTAAAGAAAGTCCTTAGAAATGATGCACTTGGGATACTAATCAAATTAAGGGTAATACTTTGATGATAAAGTCACTCAATCCAAGTGGATTCCTTGCAGCACTCCAGAACATCAAGAAGCCAAGTTAACTAAACAATCAGCTAAAGCTTAATGTTACCAGTACTATGAAAATTAATCTCTTCCCTCTCTCAAGATTCAAAATGTTAACATAAAAGCAAATTAAGGCACTTACTGTGGCTTTAAATACTTTGTCCAAGTTAACATCTTCATCCTTCCATATTCTTAAAACCTTAGAAGAGAGACATTGTTTGATAAGCACAGTAAATTACTATGTACACTTCATATCACACAAAATTCTAGTGATTGCATGTTACTGGTACAACACAAGAAGAAAATATGAAGGTATTCACAGTAGCTTTAGTGAAAACAAACTAAGGGAATTTTTTCCTGAATCTAAGTAGAAGTAGATCAAAAGAATGGAAACAGATTAAGGTACAGACAACCTGATCTGGAAGAGAACATGTTTCAAGGAGAAAAACTAAAGGTTAGAAGGGATATTATGCATATGTATGCATTCCAAGTGTTAAGCGTGGGCTGAGCAAACACTATGAGAAATGCAAGAAGTACAGGAACAGAGAAATGTTAAGTTTTGAAACATGAGCAGAAAGATAGGAATACAGGTATAAACCATTTCAACTATTTCAGTAGAATAACCAGTTCTACATTTCAACCAATTTATAACGAGAAAAATAACTTATCTTTGGAGAAAGTATTTACAGAACATTCTTTACTGAGAATGCTTCAGTTTTAAAAGAGGTCACTCCATAACTGGCGGTTAGCACAGATGATCTGCATGCCACCAAGGACATCCCTGTCCACTCAAAGAACAGAGGTGACCTGAATTACAATAGTACAAAACTAACATTACCAGTTTTGAGAGACTGCAATAAGGTGCTGAGCACTCCATACATTTCCATTTGTTCCACAGAGCTAAAAGAAAAACAAGAAACAAGGACCACCACCAACTTCTCTATCTACATTCACTCAGAACACTCACTACATTATTTTTTAATAACAAATAAAGAATCTCACCTTGTCATCATGAACAGCAATATATTCATGAGTTTCAAAGTTGCATACAACTGGACATGTGATAATTTGTCCATGTTTAACTGACCAACAACCTAATGGCTTCTGATCTGAAACCTAGAAGAGTAAGAACACATACAGTTAAGACATAACATGGTATGCTTTTGAAGATTTCTCTTATGACAGAAATGTACTTTAAAGAGAAAATACCAGTCAACCAAATCTGGCTTGAATAAGAATATTAAAATATGGAAAATTCTACGCTGGAACATAAATGGAGTGCAATTAGTATTCTTTTTTTCTGACTTTAATGCCAGAAATATCAGACGAACTCAAAAAAACCTCAACAATGGAAATTTATTTCTTTTCATTTTATAAATAACTAATAGACAGGCTTATGCCATAAAGCACAGTGATCATGCTAAGCTTTTCCATAACATATTAACCACTAGCATAATTATACACAGAAATGCATCCTTTCACTTCCTGGTTTACTGTAAGTTATTGAGACCAAGAGCAATGAGTTTTACTAAATTCATCTTATATATGATTCATATTTTGTTGCTCAGAGAACATTCAACCCCCTTTCATTAGTCTAAAAACACGTAAGGTAAGCTCTACCAACGTATTTAGATTCTCATGTATGCTCTTGGTAACAAYACTAAGGATCCCAAAGGACGTTGTATCATGCACCCATTCAGATACAACCCCGTCCCCACAAACACCACAGCCAAACAAAGACATAAAAACAAATACTTGTCTAAGCTTTCATATTATGGTCATGCATTTTTAAAAAACACCTGTAACACCACTTTTTAGTTTCAGGCGCTGCAAGTACTCCAAGTCCTTGGCCCCCAGCCAACAGGAAGGCAGCTAACAGCCACTAAGCTGACAGCCGAGCGCGACGTGGGGCACCCTGGATACTGCAAGGAATCGTTATCTACCCTCAAGCCTCAGAACGCGAATACTCCTTGGGAGTGGGGCAGGGAGAAAACCAACCACAGAGGAAACAAGCAAGGGACCCCCAGAGCGGACACACAGGGCACCGCCACGCCGCAATCCCGCGGGGCTCGGGGCCGAGGGCCGCTCCCGGGGGGCCGCGGAGAGCCGAGCCGAGCGCCGCTCCGCTCCGCTCCGGCAGCGGGCGGCGCGCTGAGCGGGCCCTGCCCGGGGACGTGACACAGGCCGCGGCAGCCCCGGAGCGCAGGGGCGGCTGCCAGGGGAACGAGCTGCGCGGTTACCTTGAAGAGCGTGGCCGTCCTGCCGCGGTCGGTGAGCAGGACGTGGTCGGAGTCGGGGCCCGGCTCCAGCGCCAGCACCCCCGCGCCCAGCCCTACGCCGCCGCCGCTAGGCCCCAACCCGCACAGCGTGAATCCCTCGCACAAYGCCGCCATCTTAGCGCGCGCCCACCGCTCGCGAGACTTGCCGCGTGACGGGCCGGCGGCGACGCGCCTGCGCGGCCGGGTACCTTYCCACGCCGCCGCGGGCGGAGGGAACGGGAATGGGCATGCGCCCGGCGCGCCGCGCGTGCGCCGTTGCTGCACGTGGAGAGGGGGGTGCTGAGGAGCCGGCGGTGTGAGGGCGGGGCTGGTGCTGTGGCGGGAAAGCGTCCTGCCGTCCCTGAGGCGAGTTCGTGTGGCTCGGGCGTTACCGCTGTCGACCTGAAAAAATCATCCGAGCCGCCGAGGTTGTCTGGTTTACACAGCAAGCACAGCACAGTTATTAGCTACTGGAAGTAATCGATGTAAATACTGAAACTGTGTAGAGAATCTCTGATGTGTTTTATGGCACAAAAAGTGAAGCTATTTGCAACAGCCTTGATTTTGCTGTATTGCTGTAATCTATAAAACTAAGGTTACAGTTCTTTTCTGTTTCCTTCCATGAAGTTCTAGTAAGGCTTCACTGGTTAATATTTGCCAAGTACATAAACTACAGTGCCTTCTGAATATTTTTAAGTATTACAAAATTACACAAGACTCAGTTTGTCAAAACACCATTACAAACCAGTACAATTAACCACATTAAGGATTTAATTTACTCATTTGTGTTTCCGGTGTGTTTTGTGCATATTATTAATCATTTCCACAGCTATCTGTATGGTCCTGAGTGTTTGATAGTGCCTTAAAATGTATAATTTATATGCAGTTAGCCCACGAACATCAGATATATTCTGTCACTTTGTGTCTACACAATAAAATTGTGCTGTTTTTAAGAATAATTAAATGTACATCAACCCCATGAAATATGTCTCATATAGGATTTTTGTAAATGAGGTTTCAAAATTTGTTCCGTCTGCAAGAGTAGCACCCAACCTTACTAATGTTAACAGCAGTCGGATCAGGTCCAGGTTTTTAACTAGTTTGTAATGCGTTTGCATTGCAGWGTAATTTTGTGTCTGCGTGCAGATTTTCATACAATACAACCCCCAAATCTTTTAAAAAAAACCCTTTCAGGCCCAATTATTAGTAATTTTATTGACCTAGGTGATGTCCACTCTCAGAGAATGGTCATTGTCAGCATTTTAATTTCAGAGGTCTTGCTGTGGGCATATCTGCTTGCTAGAGAATCCAGTGCTAATCTTGGCTCTTTTGAGAGTAATCACCAGGCTTACTTTGGTGGCAAACACTCAGCCAGAGTCTTTGCTSTCTGCTGTCTACCAGGCATGGCCTCAGCTTGTGTATTCCAGCAGTGTTAATGCATTYGTGTTACTGAAAAATGATTAACACAGAGCCATGTTCCTCAGACAATGTAGGGGTCCTGTGGTTTCTGTCTCTTTTGTACAGTTACCAGATCAAATCCATATTGGATTATACCTGTATCCTGAGCTGGATGTTCACATTTCCATCCTATCATACAGGCAGTGCATCATCCTGTACTTAATTGATGTATTTCCTAGGCCAAGTGTATTTCTTTTATTCCTTGTTGGCAGGACATCTCATTTTGCGGTGTCCTCTTCACTGCATTAGCTCATTCCTGTGTCAGCGTTTCTTCAGTTGGTCACAGACTGGAGACCTACTGCAGTTACTCATTTAGCAAAGCAGTTATATGACTCTAATCAGTGCTCCAGCAAGACATACAAAACTCTCTTCATCCTGGTAACTTTCAATATTTTCCATTCATGTTTACTTTTAGCTGGCTGTGATTTATCTTACAAAGTAAGGATAGCCACTTAATAGTTTTTAGAGTAAACTCTGTAATCTCTATCTTAAATATTTTCTAGGCCTATGTTTATGCCATGTATCCTGTCCTACATAGTTGTGAAGCATTACTATAGTGAATAAGCAACTACCATTCTCCCAGTGCAGAGAGTACTTTATTTCTATGGAGTAATCCTCCATTTAAAAGCTTAAAGAATAATTGTATGTGACATTTCTGTTGACTAAAACAAAATGACTTGTAGATAAGTGATGCAGGATTCTTACCTTTTGAGAAGTTTCAAGTGTTCTCTTTTCCAGTATTTACTAAAACACTGTGTTGCTAAACGCTGCATAAAGAATTAGAAATGTTTTCCTACTGAAGAACTTCCTTGGTCAACTAAATGGTCATTTACAAATGAATAGGCTAACGTCAGATTGACACCTGCCAAGATAAAATCTTYAGAAAGCTCAAGGAGCAATAAAACCTGAATTGCATCCTCAGTAAATGTCCTAAGTGGTCTGAATTTTGCTTACAATGCCAGTTCTTTGTGCAACTTAATTCTGAGCAAGTGATTTGTAGAGCTGGAGGCAGAAATGTTAATGGCTACCTTACTTGCCATAGGAGAAGGAATAAAAGAAAATAGCTACACTTGTAAAGAATAACTGTTGGTAGTTTATTTACAACAAAATGCAAGGAAAAGTACAGTATTAAAAATAAATAAATTTGAAAAAAAATCAGAAATGAAGTGATATGGATGAAAAATATGACCATCAAATTCTCCTGCTTAGCCTTGCATTATCTAACATACAAAGCATTTCAAAACTTGGTCCTTCTTTGATGGTAATGGTGTATTGGCTAATGTAGCTGTCATAACTCTAAAYAAATGAATTACTGGACATTCAGAGTCACATGGAATTGTCAAAGAAATTAAACAAAAAAGTGAATCTGTTTTAGTGATACCGCAGAATTACAGGAGATTGTAATTGAATGACCGTGCTGTTTGTTTAAAGCAAAACATTGTTAGACTTATTTAGAATTTTTTAACTTACACATATAAAAACAGATCCAAACAAGGAAATGGAAAAGTTCCTATGGACTAGTTCATGAATTCTCTTTTACTGCACTCACTAACTCATAAAAAGCATATATACTTGGCTTACTTCAAATGATAGCACATTGTTTTAAAGTTACAGTGCAGCAAGCTTCAAAGCGGTTTTAACAAAATGTAGCTGTCTTGTTACAAGATGAAAGTCAAAGAAYAAATATTTTCATTTCAAAATCTCTACAGCAGCAATTAATGCAAATTGACTACTAGATGTCACAAAATTACTTTCCAGAATAATTAAAAAAGCCAAAGAATAAGGTCAGATAGTTTCTTTCAATAGGATTTATCCGGTCATTTACAAAATCAACCAATACATTTAGAAGAAATCCCAATAAGTAAGTGTATCAGGAATATGTTGCTCCTGATAAGTGTTTATGAATACCTCATTTTTTAATTTATTAGGAGATCAACTCTTCTAAATGAATTGCCAGTTACTTTGTTATGATTGTTCTCAGTGAAATTCATGAAAGTAGGAGCAAGCCTGGGAGAAGGTTTTAATAAAAATCCCCCAAAACTAATCACATTATCTGTTCTGAAKWGTATTCTTCTTGATGTGTATTCCTTGTATAGTCACAACAGAGCTGTATCATGTAATTTTTCAATCACTGTGGCAAAGAATAAGAARACACAGCTATTTTGACTATTCAGCTTTGCTGCCTGGCACCATACTTTAAAGATGCACTCACTGATAATTACATTATTTATTTTTTGCAAAAGAAGTGATGAACACTTGCAAAATACTCTCTATTTTTCTCCTAATAAAGATGTTCGAAAATACAACAAAAAGCACTGTGACAAAATCAATAATGAAAACAAAGTGCTTTCCCTCAAAGCTTGTCACCAAGTATTCTGACCTTCCTTTTTCTTTAATTGTGTATGTGCGTGTGTATATGTTTGTCAGGAATTTTCTGGAAGAAAAGTCATCCTGCATTAAAAATAAAAAGAAAGATACGATATTTAAAGATCACATTGATGAAACAAATAATGAGTGACTAGTAGAGAAAACTGAGCAGAACATAGTAGAGGATTCTTATACAGCCCATAAAAAGCCTGTGGTTATTTCTTATACAAAGCAATGGATCATTACAGATCTTTTTATTTGCCTTCATTAGTAAGCAAAATGGAGGCAATATGGATGATCCTGATCCTGATTTTGGCCTATAGTAAATTAAGGCTGTCTTCCAGTCATTAAACCTGATACTCCTATAGAACAGCACTGAGAGTTGGAAGTGGATGGCAGCAGCACATGTGGACAGAGGCACAGCATTAAGCAATCTGTCATTTTTTCCATGACATGATCAGTGTCTTTCGTTCTGTTACATATCTGTCATGCAGATACTGAGTTGTGTCTTGTTAACAATTTTCATATATTCATTATCCCCAAACCTACATAATATGATAATCAATGTATCCACATGGGATAGGAGGTGAAGCAATTCAATATGAGTAAAAGGTATGATTACTTTGGTCTAATAATCTGTGTCAAACTCAGATGTTAAAATATATATACCTATCCGTGTGTATATATATATATATATATATATGCAAATTCACTGAAAAATAAAATTTCAGGTGGGGATAACCCAAATGATTTGTACGTACGTAGGTCAAATTCAGGTATATAAAACCCAACCAAACGATACTTTACGCTTTCAAAGGTCTCCCTTCTCTGCCTTCTCTTCCAATATTTGAATTTTGCTATTTTTTTAAAAAAATGATTAGACTGGTTATAATCATGAATACTTAATTTGTACATTCTGTGAGCTGATGTCATAAACTAATGTAGGGAAGTTTTGTTTGCAGCATTAAAGTGGCTGTTTTTCTTACCAAAAATCATCATCAGTTGGTTTACTAATCACACACAATTACTAGCTTGGAGAAGAAAAGGAAAGCAGAACATGGACAGTAAGTGGGAGAACGCATGAAATCAGACCACAGCTAACCTACAAAGAGCTCCTAGATTTTGCCTACTACAGAGTTTTTTAACTATCAAACAAATATACACATTTTCAGTGCAGGTTGACAGTGGAAATTCCTCTCCTGCTACTAAAACTACCCTATTAATATCACACATTCAACATAACTTCTACTGGATATACAGCTGTTGAGAAGTTCAGTGCATTTAAGCCAGGCAAACTTGCATGAGCAAATCATACCATTGTGCTGAGAAGATGGCACAAACATCCTGTTCAGGTAAAAGGCCACCCTGAAACTGATTGTTCATTATGCAGTGATAGTTCAGTTCCTAGAGGAGGACTGTAACTCCTTTTTTTTTTAATTGTGACCATTGTAACTAATGGTAGAAAATATCACTCACTTTGATCATGTGATTCAGGCAATGTGCTATCATCCACTGGGAATTGAACAGTGGCTTATTTAATGTCTACTACAGCAATCAATAGAGATAGCTACTGACAACATTCATTAGATAGCAATTTGTATGAAAGACAAATTGGGAAAGGTTCTCACTGAGCTTAGACTTAAAAAAGGAAGGAAGGAAGGAAGAGAGCACTTCTGCCATTTCCTTTCTCCTCCCACCCTCAAATCTGCATATCTCTATGGGGTAATACCCATTTCTAGACTTTCATTCCTGAGACTGAAGAGTGATTTCATACATGGGCCAGGAAGAGCACTTCTTTTTCCTTAATGTCACCTTCCATGGGACTGAGAAGCCCCGTGGTCATTTGCATTTTCTAAGTAACAGATTTTATTCACCTCTTCTTCAGAGACAATGGTAAAGCCTGGGACCAGTTTCCTGTTAATAGAGATTGTGCTGTTTAGGAAAGATGAAAGGCAGGATAAGAAAAAGCCCAGAGGAGTCTCCTATTTTCTTTCCTTTTCAGAGAAGGTCTTACAGCATAATGATTAGTCTTCTTCGGTGAGGACAGGACAGAATTCATTGGTTTTGCTTCTCAGCTGGCTCAAATTAGCTGCTTATTTTTCTATCTTATACATAGAATAGGAGTCGTGAACACCAATACAGACTTAAGAGATCACAAATGTACAGGGGAGAACTATTAAAATACATTATTTACAAGAAATAGGTGGTTTCTTTTATAAATTCTGTGCAAGATAGAAATACTTAAATGGCCTCGAAGTTAGTATAATTAATTACAAGTGGGGCTTCAATACAGTGATACTTTAGGTTTGAAAAGTTTAGTGTTTGTTAGCTTGGCCCCAGCTCCTGAGTCATATTAAGCAAAATGTAAATCTGAATGATTGTTGTTGGTGTTCAAGTACAATGAGCCGCAGGTCAAAGGTTTATGAATATACATGAGAAGCTTAAGTGTAGGAAGGATTTAAAAATCAGTTACAATAGAAGAAAATGGGAGCTTTTTTCCTGTTAACCCTGCATTCTAGTTGGCACAGATTTGCCTCAGAAGTCCTTGGCAGCTTTACTAAATACCTACTCCTAATTATAAATGCCATGACCTAGATGAAGATTTGTAGCTAGGCATACTGCTACAGAAGGATTTTTTTATTTTTATAGGATTCTCCTCAGACTATTTCATTTCATGTCAGTAAGACATGCCATATGGCTTGGAACACTTTAGGAATATATGAATTATGTTCTCTTGCATGCACTTCTCTGAAGGTTTCAGGATCATATCTGAGTAAAGAAGCAATCTTTCCACAGCAGGAAGATTATTTTAAGCAAAAACCAAACAACCAACCGTCATGAGCTTTGCAGATATTGAGTTATTCTTGCTGTGGTGGACATGGCTTATCAGAAGGAAACATGCTGGGTTAAATTTAAAGGTTTTTTTTCTCTGGATCTGGAAGAGTGAGAGTTTCTGGAGCAGACTTTTTTCGAGGCCGCTCTTTGGGAACTGTTAGGAATTCAGGAGCATCTGTAGAGAGAGGAGTAGACGGAGCACTAGATGGAGCACTGCGGGTTGAAGAAGGCATGGAAATGTTAGAGATAGATATTGCAGGTGGGAAAATCCCAATTTTCTTGTTGGTAGCTTCCTGAGTGGCTCGTTCAAACTCTCGGACTTCATCCATTGTCATGTCTTCAACAAGAAGAAAAGAAAGATAAATGACGTGTTAGAATCATTTCAAATGATGATTTCATTAAGTCAGTTAAACTCAGTTAAACTACTTCCATCCAAATTCTAAATCAAGAAATGAATGTCTATCATGCTTATTAAATGATTCTCCATATGAATGCTTCYCTATTGTAATGCATTGATTGGAGTAAAATAAGCAACCAGTGGAGGAAAAAAAAGGAAGTTAAGTATAAGTATGTTGATTACATACTAATGGTTCTTTTTCTTGAATCTAAACTAAATATGAATAAAGAATGCTACCTCTGTAACTGCTAGAAAAATCAAGCTATTTCACAGGCAGTTAAAGAATACACTTAGATACAGGAAAGCAAGTGGATTTTTTTCTGAGCTTGAAACTAAATAAAACTCACAGCAAGTTTTTTTTTTGAGGTTTTTTTTTTTTTTTTTTAGTTTTTTTGGAAGAGGGATCTAGATTGTGAGCATGGACCAAATAAAGGGCTGGCACCAGCACAGTTACATTGTTTGCTTACTGTAATTATCAAGGGATGAAAAATTCTGTCTCCCCAAGCATAGCTTCCATTGATTTCTAGTCACAGTTGCATGCACRTAACTGAGGACAATATTCCTTTCTACCAATAAAGCCTAAAGAATTCCTTCGAATTTGATAAAGCCACAACACACTTTCCAACTTTCCCATCCAGAATCAGTACTTAAGTATTTATGGACAGCTGACTAATCCACTGCTTCTTAATACCTTGGAAATGAGACACAAAATGAGAATAGATTAGACTGCTTAAAGCCACTTTGCAATGGAAAAACAAGTCCACAAGATGCTGCTTTAAGAGTTCTGAGTCTTCTCATGAAGGTGACGAATGTGTCACAGTGCTGTAGAAACCCACAAGGGGGCAGAGCTAGCCCATAATAAACGTGTTTTAAACTGATCTATGCAAAACTTTTCTAATAATATCCTAAATGAATGACATCTGCTACAAACAGATACATGGAGCAAACAATCAACAAAATTTTGCTGCTTCATGTCTGCATTGTCTGTTGGATGTCCACTATGCCAATTCAAATAAATTTACTGATTTTCACTGAAAATCATGTTAAATTAGTGAACTTACTTGAAGGATACACAGAATTAAACTCAGCATGTTCGAATCCACCTCAGCTAGAATAGAAAAAAACGTATCTGCCAATCGGTGTCTCTAACTGGAATAGYTGACTACTACAAGACAGAAAAAAGGCAGAGCCAAAAAAAGTCCAATAAAATCCCTTAATTTTTTTTCCCTGAATAATGCATTTTCAATTTGTGTGACTTCATTATTGATCTCACGCTACTTGCCATCTTTTTTAAGACAGAGACCGGAGACAGTCAAGTTTCATAAAATCAGTTATAGATTCTTTGAGCTCTGAAAACTCAACAAACAGAAATAAAAATACTGACATTTTAATCAATTTTAAATTCTTGCACGTTTGGGTATCTGAGACATGGACTGGCAATAGCGTTTAGCATGTGTATGGCAAAATCCTACACTTCCAGCACATTGACACTTTTCAATTTTACATTGACACTTTTCAATTTTACCCAGCTGCATGCATCTGTAGCCTTGGCTGCAAAAAGTTATGTGAAAGAAGCTTTATGTTATATTACAACAACATATTAAATTAACAAAACCACACATGTTGCCAGCTTCCTTCTCTCTTCCCTCTAGATTACATCCCAGGGACTTTTTCAGCCTACAAAGCAGTGCCAGTTACTAAGAGTGAAGACTAAGCTATTTTCAAAGCTGAGATAAGTGGTGGAAATAAAACAGATGGTCTCAGAGGAACTGTACCTACTTTTGTTGGAGATAGATTTGAACCTGTTTCACTCATTTACATTTTGTTTCATTCTAAAACAGTGCATGTAGTGTTTCTGAACTGTTTAAAAGCACACTAACATCAAAGGGAGACCATGCATTCATTTCA
>NW_028186258.1:5471949-5553325 GCF_003343005.1 Rhea americana
GTATGAAATAAAACTTGTCTTGAATGAAAGAAAGTGAAATGGGACAGGAAGATTTCTCAGTTTACTGGCTGTTAAAGTGAAAAGCAGATCTATTAAAGTCTTGTTTAAGTGGTATCCACCAAGACTGTCTATTCTAAATTCAGATATGAAATACTCATTGTCCCTTCGGTTAAGTTTTGCTTTTTAGCTTACACTCCCTTCAAATTCAATTCTCTGCTGATAATCACTCAAGTAAAACTAATCCTTCAGCTAAGGAAGATGAAGAAATACATGATTTTGATACACATGAACTAATTATGAATGGTAGACTTTTTATTCAAAGCCAGATCCTGAAATGTAAAGCCAATGTCCAAAGTGCTTCTCAGTTTGGCAATATGGTAAGAAGTAACCTCGATGTTAATAGTATTACAGCAATATAAGAATAAATCTCCCTATGTATTACTTCTACTTGCAGATACTAATAATTTCCAACTCCAGGCATCTAATTTAGGTGCCCAAGTTAGGAACCKAAGTTCTTTGTGGAGTTTACAGAGTCTGAATCAAAACACCGATGCAGAAACCGGCCCCTCTACACAGACTGCTCAGTTACATACGTTGAAAATACCTCGTCTCATCTTGTTGGTAGCTAATCAATGACAGCATTAAGATTATATAGAAATAAGTCAGTAATCCCTTAGCTTTTTTTTCCTAGTGAAGCAAAAACTTTTATCAGTTCCATAGAAATTTTCCACTCTCCATGTTCTTGGCTTTTTGACTAATGCACTCTGACCTTTTGCATAACTTTTAAACTATTCAAACAATAGAAGGTAAAACTGAAACTTAAATTCCCCTTTAGGCATCCAACTGAAATTTGAGAATTTTGTTTTCCTGCAAGACAGGGAGTTATATATGTGCCCACGCCCGCCCTTCCTTGCATCAATCACAGTGCAAAAGAAATGCAGATCTGCACTTCCTGGAGAAAGATTCTGTTCCTATTGAAGCAAAACTTCCCCAAAATTGCACTGATTGGTCAGCAAGATCAGTTGGTTGAAAGCTGGTTGCTCTTCTCTGATTTGTGCAGGTATATTAGCTGAGGGTGGGCAATATGTTTTAAAAATTGACATACTCTTGCTTTGGCATGGCTCTCTATTTCATCCACAGTAGATGAATGTTGATTGCAAACTTTAATGTTGGTTTTTTCATGCATATTTTTCTCGTATTCTCGAACATCATCCATAGTCATATCTGTAAAAAGTTCAAAATCATTGGCATTTTCCATTGATTCAGTGAAAACTTTTCTTTTTTCTCCTAGGAATACATAAGCCTTTCAGCAGAAGCCAAAAAGGATTAAAAAAAGCAGGGAGCAACTAGCTTTATGAAAATTGACTCATAAAGGTAGTTATATCAGCCAAGGAAGGTATAAGAAGGTTAAGTCAAAGGGAGTCAGAGAACAGGAYGGAGTGGAAATTGTTTAGGAGTATTTGTGTAACATAAGAGGCAAAAAATATTGAAGTGCATGTCTTGGCAAAGGTAAGGATCTTCTAAAAAGATTTTAGAAGATCCCTTGGAATAGAAATAGATATACAAATGTTATAAAGACTTACTTACCTTTCTAGGAACTTTCAAGAAGATTTTATAATGTTATCTTTGCATGCTTTATCTGATAACCAGTAAACTCTTTTACTGTTAAAACACAATCAGCTTAAATTCCAGAAACTAACACTTAATTACACTAGTAAGTGGATTACTAGTGAACACTTGAATAATTTTGTGGCCTCAAACTATTCAATGGATTATAAAAATTCTACAAATCAGGCTGATTCTACTAATATGATCATTTATCATTGTGATCATTTATCATTGCCTAGGCATGCCTGATGTCGAACTAGTGAATAGTCTCTTAGGTGCCTGCTATATAACTCTCAGCAATTGTGAAGGATTTTAAAATGTTTTTGTCATAAATCAAGTTTTTAGTTAAAAAAAAAAAAAAAAAAAAGGAATCCAATTAATCTAAAATTACTCCAAAATGTGTACCACTTCTAGTAATATACACTGCATTTCAGTTCTTGAAGTTATCATTTTTCTCAAGTTCATTATGTCATTCAGATTTGTGAAATCTTATATCACAGCATTTCTTGTTTTATGATATGAGGTTCTTGCTTCACAAAACTGCTTTTAGGCTTTCCTTAGAAAGATATAACTTCAGCTGTTATATCAGTAACACAATGTAATATCTTTATCAGTGAAAATGAAGTGCAGTGCAAAATTTTGATCAAAATGAAACATGGAGTAACACTAACATATTCTTTCAACCTATTCTTTTACTGTTATCTGGAATGAAAACCAAACTCATAAGCCGTGTAAAGAACATGCTGAGATGCATTTTTGCCAAGCAGAGAACATGCTTTTTATTAGTAAGTGACATTGTGAAATAGATTTTCTTAATAATAAAGCTAAATACAGTTCAGTAAATTTAATGACAAAAAAATTCATACTTGCCATAGTAACATAATACGTTAATAGTTGATTTTAATATATTGATTATTCAATTCAGTTTAGCTGAGTAACATCTTCTCAGAATCTTCCTCAAAGTTTTGTTTTAAAAGATGATAACAGACACATTGAAGACACACAGATACTTCAAAAAAGGTATTTTTGAAAAATTCTCCCCACATCCATGCACAGTATGTGTCAAGAACATATGTCAAGAACAGTATCAAAAGAATGCCACAGATCAAATGTAATAAATTGTACTGGATGTATACAAATTGGAGCTGACTAATTTTGGATAATGAAWCAGTTTCAGTCAGTGAGCCTTATCAAGTTTTACTCTTCAGAACAATGCAGGAGTACATGGGCTGCAGACAGTACAGACAATTGCCTAAATTAATCTTCTGCACTTTCTATTTCTTTTTTTTTTAATAAATCTTTCTATATGTTTAGCCTTTATTCGTATTTATTTTAGTAAGCCCAGATTTTACGTTTTGTGCATAATCTGACAGTTAAGTACAAAAATCACATYATATTATTTAGTAAATATTCTCACTACGGCAATAAAAACCCACAAGATAATTGTGTATTGCAACATTTAATTTATGAAAGAGTATTTTTGGCAGKGTGCATTCAGAGGTAAGGTAGGGAATTTGTAACTAAATGTTTTTTGTGCTAAACTGATCCCATATGTTTAATTTTATAATTACTCACTTGTGCTCTCTATCAAGAAATTGGCAGAAGTGTAGCTAACTCTAGGTTTCTCAATAACATTTATGTCTTGCTTTAATGTAGTGAATGCATACAGATGACTTAGGCTTGTACAGGTAGATAGTGGATCACTACATTTCACTGAAGAAATAAAAAAAGAATTCAGCTCTCTTAACTCTTTTCTCACTGGATACAAAATTCTCTTACTCATTTATGGCTACCCACAAATAAAAAAATATCCGTTTTTAGCAGATTTTAGTAATTTTAAGATCATTGCAGCACTGGCTTGCTCATGCATTACTAAATTTAAAATAAGATAAATTATTATTTCMAACAAATTTTTCTATAATTTCAAACAATCAGCACAATCAAGTTAGTTAGATTCTAGTGTAAAGTTATGCAAGGTTATGAAGTCACTAAAGATGTGTGTTTTTACACCAGCTAGGATAACTGACTATATATCTAAGCAATGCTGAATGTTTCTGAATTCCGATGAAAGACAGCTGTCATTCTTATCCATGATTGCCCCATACAGTGTTCCCTGAAGTTTAAGCAGGGTCTAATATAACCTAAATAGGTTCCCAAATTGCTATTCTATGTTACAAGAATGTTTTAGAAACTGCTCTACAGCTATCTATGATTATGGATATATCATACTGAAAATTAATGTAAAAAGGACTAACCCTGTGAGCTTATTGTACAGTGATAAACATAATTAGCCATTTTGATGTTCAGAATTACCCTGTACCATTGACAGTGCCCATTCCTGCAGCTGGTGCAGGGATTCAGAGCAGTTTTTGCATGCAGCTGCCGTCGAATCAGACTGAGTAGGTTTTATATCAATTTTTTCAGAAAGGAATTTAAAGCTCCATCTTTTCTTTATTGTGGTTTATATTAACAGTTTAACATCTTCCTGAAAAGCTGAAAATGTGTTGGATCAGAGGCCTTAAGAGTTTGCAGTATGAAAAYGATTGCATGTTAGTACAGTCTTGTTAAGAAGCTTTATTCAAACTTGCCTGCTGCTCTCCATGTATAGATGACTCTTTGCAGAGACAGCTTCCTCTGCTTAAAATGCAGGGTGACTGGACAGATGCACATATTCTAAGATGTAGGGATATACAGAGGACCCTGTATAATGCCTACTGTCTGTCTAAAAGATAGCCTGCTCTTGTTAAAAGGAACCTGCCGTAAATGAGCTGTGTATATTCCAGAGAATTCTAGGTCTTTCATGAACAACTTATATTTGTATTAGAACATGATGGTCTGTGAAAGCCAGTGGAAATCTGTCATTATTTTTTATAAGCTTTGGATCAGCCCTTTTAAATGTGTTTAATTTGAAGAAGACTTACCGTACCACTCATCAACCCAGGCAAAAGCCTGCCGGTGACCAATCAATAGTATATCTCTGACCACCTGCGAAATAAGGAAAAGGTTATATACTCTTACAGCAGCCAAACATTTTAGAAAAGTAACACTATTGTGTTGAAAATTTTCTGATACTTCCATCTCTCAAAAGACATACACTAAAGAATCACAGCGTCATAGAAGCACTGGCTGAAAGAGACTTCTTAAGGTCTTATAGTCCAACTACCCACTTGAAGTAGGACTATTGCCAGCAACAGATCAGATCTGCATGGCTTAAACTAGCATGGGAAGCCACTTGGGAATAGTATAGAATCCATTAATCTTTGGGCAGATAGATTGCAACTCTTCTCCCTTTTTCTGTTAATTTTTTAAACATACGAACGGTCAGTACTCTGAAAAATATTATCATTTTGCAGTTATGCCATTTATTACTTCTTTAGTCGACTGATTGGAAAACTCTACTACTACCTGTCTGTAAGAAACCCTGGACATCATTGTTATATGTAAATTACTCATTTATACTCCTAAATAATTTAGGCCATATTTTTAGCACAGCTTTGAAAATGCTAGTGCTAGTTTTCTCAGCCTTAGACCTCAGCAATTCCAGACTTTGGCAAGTTTATATGCAGAGATGAATGCTTCAGCTGTGCTCCAGATCTTTCAGACCTTGAGAGAGGCCTGAAAGCAGATTCAGCTGATCTCCCACATTTTTGGAGCTGAGCTCCAACACAGCCATTCATGTGCAGCATAATAGTCAAATTCTGCTCAYGTGAAGGGTAAGAAACAGCTATTCACTGACCTTGTGTACAAAYTGCTCCACTCTGGTTTGAAGTCCCCAAACTTCAAATTTCACAGTYACAAGTTTGTAGGAACACATAATTGGCTGGTGAGTCTCCCTCCAACCTTCCTTTAAGTGGCCTCTCCCGGTCTTCTGTGACTTGAAATACTTAGGGTCCTGCAAAACAAGGAAAACACACTCAGAAATCCTAGACAGGAAGTCCTGCTTGTCGGTTTGCTAAAGTAAATGTTTTAATAAAATATAAAATTTGAAAACATGTTAACAAACATTGTGAAAAAATATGAAATCTACYTAAATAAACATGAGGATAAATAAAACAAAATCTTATCTTTTATCCAGCCAGTGAACTGATGATAGCAGCATATTCTTGGAGATGCTTTAAAGCTAATTTCATCTAGGAGATTTTTTGCTATARGAAAATATTATATTGTCAGTCATTTCAAATCTGTTTTCAAGAATAAATACCAGCACTCATCTGTGTTGCTTTCCCCAAAGCCATGATATGGGAAAATTTTCTTTTAAATCCAYCCCTTGCTTGAAAAGCAATTAAACATGTTTTTAAGTATGTGCTTTAATTATGTGCTAAGTGGGATATGACCAATGGAAAATTTGATCTATTCTTAATTTTCTGCCATTCCATGTGAACTTATGTATCATTCAGTGACATTCCTTTTTTCTACTGTTCATAGTTATCTCTTGTTGGGCTTCTGATTTTAGTCCATAAAGTCCATTTTAGTCCATAGCTCTGCCATTGCACCTTCTTTATCAAGCTCTAATGAGCTGATAGTGTTCCTTCTCTGTGAAAGTCAYTGCCTTTACTGCTGACATGTTTTCCTCCATAGAAATGTTAAGCTTGCAGTATAATAAGGTTTCACCTTTAAATCACCATAAAAAACAAYTCAGTGTCATCATATATCAGAGCAACATACCACTGTGTATCACCAACTCATAGTCACAGTCACTGATGTTTGCCAGTCTTCTCATTCAATAAAACTTGACCTCAGCATGCTCTGCATACTTTCTAGTTGAAAAGAGCTGTTTTATAACTCCTAACTGCCTTAAGCAAGCAGTATATTAAACAAATAAAATATATTTAAAAGCCTGAAAGTGAGTTAGAAAGGCATATAGAATTCTAGTGAGTGGTTCCACRAATAAATTACAAAAAAATATGTTCTCAAAATATTCCTGCAAAATATTCCAGTGTAAAATAAGAATTTCTAAAAAGCCAAATAAAAAGGAAATACTAGTTTCAAGGAAGAGTCTTTCATTTCTTATATATGTGCATGGTACTAGTGTGAGGGGGCCATTATCTTGATTAAGCACGTCAGATATGCACTTTAATAATACTGAGTGTTATGCGGGCATACTTTCTATTCCTTCAGTGGTAATGAGATCTGTAATGGAGTAACTTCAGTGCAGTCCAAAGGGATTAATGTAATGCATTTAACTCAGTTTCAAGTTTTTCAGAATTTTTAACTAAAAATTAAATAATGTACAACTACATTACGTGACTGTTCAGTCATGCATGAGATCTGTGCTTCGTTCAAACCCTCTAGATGCTGTGAAAGCAGTGAAGCAATGTGAAGGATTTTTTTTTTTTTTTTTTTTTGAAAGTTAACCCAGCAGACAAGGAGATTTATAGCAGAAACTGTCCCCAAACAATCCATCCACATCCAAGGCATCATTCCTAGCTGCAAATTCTTTTAACAGATCCCAGAGATGGAACCTTTGCTTCCCTTAATCATGCTCATTTTTCTTGAAAGACATGGTGTTTAGTCAAAAATTGGCTGGACAGTTTCAAGCAAAGAACTGGCGGACAGAATGGGCAACATATACTGATAGACATATATCTAAGAGCTTTTATGGGAATATCTTCCTTCTTGAAAACATTAATCTATTGATACTATATYACTTTAACCTGTTTATGAAGGATAGGCTAAAGAAAAAAATTCAGAGAAATATACTTCCAGGCTGCTGTGTTAAAGATCAAGATGCTAAAAGATTTTGAGTGCTTGCTYAGACAAGCTAATACTCAGTTCACTGGGAGCTGAAGCACTGCTCTTCCTCCTTTTACGCTGCAGCTCACTGATTAGAAGAGTCAGGCAGGACAGATCAGACTCACGCTGAATGCTCACATCTCTGTGTACCCAGGAGGAAGCGCTGAATACCCGCCTGTTCTAGGTCACACAYGTTCTTCACTCTTCCTGTGCAAGGCATGGCAATTTGCAAAATATATTCCAGAGGCACTGAGCTAGAGAGAAAGGGGCATGACTGTCTGGGCCAGGAAACATGKGAGTCTGAAGCACCTCTGCGAGTGATAGGACACTGGGCAAACTGATCTTTCTGACTCCATTTTTATGTTGTTATTTAGAACATTAAATTTTATGTGCATCATGTTTGCATTTAGCCACCTTTACTTTCCTTTCTAAAGAATCGGGTGTACCTAGCTGGGCACACTGATTGTTGGAGATGACACTGGTTGGCACTTAACTTTCCTCATGGATCGCCCAGGCATCCGCGGCAGCTGAGGTGGAATTGTGCATACGTTCCCAGGAGGCACACACCTACACGTTAACAGTACAGCCCTGGGGGGTTGCAAGGCCTAAAYTCCTTTCCAGATTTAATTCTGAAATGTTATTTTTTACTCGTTATTTTTTACTTAAATCATTAAATGCATTCATTGTTTATAGGAACACAACTCACAAATCTTACAAATGTTAACATGCAAGCTTTCCCATAGCTTTGCCACAGTGTCAGTCATGAGCTGAGGATCCCACACTTTGCTGCTGCTGACAGGACTCCATTTGTGTTTACCTTGTAAGTCTGCATGAAAAACCTKGCTAACCTGGTCGCTGCTCTGTCTGGAAAATTACTTCTTGATTGTACGGTCATTTTAGCATGTAAAAGGTCCCCAAGCTGAATATGATGTCCAGCAGTGAAAATGCATTGTGCTTATGCCATACCTCCTATTCCCTTATTGGAAGCTATCAGATGCCCAGAAACAAGGAATATTCCTTCCTCCTTATTAATGCACGGATTCTCTCTTTTTTTTTCCCCCTTCCTAAACTCACATTGTAATATATTGGCCATTTTTAAGTGTAATTAGGTCAATCTTTAATTTTTAATCCTTCATGATTTTAATATATGTGATCTGGCATTTCACCATCAGTGCAGTAGTTAAATTCTGGATTTCAGGTTACATAGCTAGGGCTCTGGAAAGATAATTCTGATGTAAGAATGTTTGGTTAGCCTTTTTTTCCCCCTCTTTTGGCTGCCTCAAAAGCAGACATAGCCAGTAATAATAGGTGTAGATCTAAATCGAAATTCAACCACTGTCATCAGAAAATAATGCAAGTGTGGCATACRATAATCCAGCCAGTCTTTATGTAAMCTCTCAACTGTAGTTAGTAAAAGGAAATTTTCATCTGTTTATGTGTTGCTGCTATATCCTATGCTGAACTGCTGTACTGAAATGTTACAAACTTTCACTGTGGCAGCAGTATTATTTCAACTGTTGTAATTTTCTAGGCCTGTAATGTAAAATGAATTTTATAATTCTGAATGCACCTGGACAGTAGTAAGTTGGATCTATTATGGTGCAGCTGTGTTAAAGTCAAAAAAGACATCAACTGAAGAAGAAAACTGTGGCAGCTGCATGAAATGTTGCTACTTGGAGGTAACTTAAGTTTATTCCCTGTGTCCAACTCTGAACTGCTTTGTTATAAACAGGAAATGAAAAAYTGTTAATTCTGAGAACTTGAATATGGTGGCAAAGAACATTTTGCTCAGTAGCTCAAATCTACAGCAAATGTTTCATTTCAGTGAATGATTCACTTGAGGCCCTTGTTCTTCAGCATAACTGTTTCATTTTCTTCTATAATTCAGATGAATATATACGTCTATATGGGGAGTACCTGATGGTTGGTGATACTTACTCATTGACGATAAAATCACAAGGAAATGAGACAGAACCTCTTACCTGTATGCATCTACATTCTTAATATAACAACACATAGTTCTGTATTCAATGTAATATATACATGTATATTTGGAAACATATGTGACTAATTACAGTAAAAACACAAGCCAGTTAGTTGGGATCTAGATCTAAACTTTCTCACTTCTGAATCCCAGATTTAAACACTTCTGAGTTTAAGGATGATTAAGTCCTTGTCTTCTGCTTCACTCTTTATTTGGAGAGGTAAGTGCTTTCCTGCATAGACTAAAGGATAAGCCCTCTATTCTTTAGGCAGTTCAGATGACTTAGATGATTCTGAACAAGAGATCACTCAATATTATTGGTAAAGATTTCTTTAAAATATCCCTCAGTGAAACAATAGCCTTTCTTAAGCCTCTACCTAGCTATATTTTTGACTTTTGAATTTTAGTTTATATTTGGGAAGCAAGGAAAAAGAAAGGTGTTTCATGGAACATATCTCCCCCAATCAGTATCAGCACAAGTCAAAAGGAACTATGGGATTCAAATTGGATATTATATTTACAAAAAAGTTGTTTTATGCATTTGGTCTTTTCATATGAGAATCACATATTACAATGTAAGTTACAATGAAMGGAAAAAAATAGGCACGTTGATAAAATTCGTGTCAGTGCAATATACTTTTTTAGACCATAGGTTTGCGGAAGCAGAGAATGTTGGTTTACTTGTTTGCGCTGAGCTTGATACAAAATTATCACTTCTATTAATGATATCTACATGTAGTACATACACAAGCATATCTTATGTCTATATAAATGAGAAAAACAATACTGAAGTTACTGTGGTTCATTTTGTCATAACCAATGAGTTATTTGATTTGATGCACAAACTGAAATAAAGGTCACAGTGAAATTGTAGAAGGGGGTTTTTCATATGGAGGACCTTGAAAAATTTATGATATTGACATGAACAGCTTACCAAGGACAGCTGAACACTTTAAAGCTAAAAATAAACAACTCAAATCACARATGCTAGTGCTGCTTGATCACATCAGAAAAGAAAAAGCAATCCACCTGTACAAACAGTCTCATAAACACTAACAAAAAGCAGTTTAAGTAGTGTGTGAAAAGTTTAAATGAACTGTTTCTCCAAAATAGTACTATAACAACTAATGAAAATCGCAGTCGAAAACTGAAGTGTATTCTTAATTGAAAAGGGATGCATTTTAATCAGGATATAAAAGAAATACAGAGCCTATTTCAAGAAGCTGCTAAGTATGCTGACCCTGATCTGGAACTTGCTTAATTTTAAGCATGTGAAAGGTCCATTGAAATGAAGAGATTATTAGCATGCCGAAAGTTAAAATCATTCTTATTGTTTTTTCTGGATCCGAGTCAGAACGTTTATCCTGTGGGATCTAATTTTTAAAATCTGAGGATTGTACTTCACTGTTAATCACCTTAGTATCAATTTAGATTAAATGATCTACGAGCAGCCAACTTATTTTATGGATGTAAGTAAAACACCTTTAAAAAGCTCAGTTACTGTTTTCAATTTTCTGTGAAAATACTATTTGAAAAATACACTATGGCATTTACATAAAGATACTTTTTTATACTGTTCAGACTGAAAATGGACAGAAATTACATTTACAAATGCTAGAAAGCCTTTTCTATAGTGCCTAAATTATGTAAGAGGCCTCAGTAGAATTGAGAATCTGGCTTCATATTCATCATATGGTAGCATAAAAAACCCACATAGTTTGTAAACTTTAGAAGATATTGAATTCAGTTGTTATAAATTYAGTGTCAACTACAGTATGTGCACAGTTAAATGCTATGATGTTCTCATCATTTTGTACGAATTCTGAAACAGAATTTGGTAGCCAATATATAAATTACACATCAGTACAGAAAAAATAACAGATGCTGGGCTATTTTTGTTGTTTAAAAACATGTAAGAAATTCTGTTTTGCTTGGAATCAGGTCTCTAGATTTGTCCTTGAAATACAACACACACACACTTTGAAATTCGTTTCTCAGTTAACATGTAGCTGTTTTTCTATATCACAAATTTAATCATACAAAACTAGGTTTAGTAGTTGGCTATTAAAAGACAGGGAAGCTTAAGAGCTAGATGTTACCTTTATGTTCACAATTTATGGACATGCATAATCTGAGATGAAAAATCTTACATGATTTCTTTAAAACACAGCCAAATGCAGCCAGTTCAATAGCAGCTGCCATTCCTAAATAGGCCAGAAAACCATGGAGTTCAGATAAGCTGATGGAATCATTAAGTTCTTTCATGAAATGTTATATAATATTTTATACATAACAGATGGGTTTCATTATCTAATGAAACAAAAAAAATTACTTTTCATTCTACTGAAGACCAAATTTTGCTTTATGACCAGTACTTAAATATTGAAATAGGATCTATAAATAGAAGATAAAGAGTACATGACTTTTTTAGTCTAAAAGTCATGTCTTCTGTGTTACAGAAATATTTTCATTGGCAAGTCTTCATTTTCTATCCTAAAAATGATTGTGTAGTCCTGTTCTGTGCAGTTAAACAGCTGCCATACTCACTGCCAGCTATGAATATGTAATTGGCTCCAGAGGCAAATCATATTTCCAAAATGAAATGCAAGCATAGATCTGATAATTCCTCTCTTTAGCTACTTGTTCTGAACCATAATTTTTCAAATTTGAGGTTAAAACATTGAAACCTCAGCTTCATTTGCATGGTTGTTGCTGCTTTCAAAATAGTGAATGGTATTGACCTTAAAGAGATGGTGCCTTCAGAGATGTGCACTATCAGATATAAATGGGAGCAATTTCAAGGGATCTTAAAGAGAGTTAATGTGTCTGCTGTCAGTGATGCTTTCTGGCACATTTGCAGCGGTATCTAGTACTCTTTAGTCCCTCCTGACCTTGGGTCCTGGTTGCACCTGAGCAACTGTGCAATCCTATTCTCAGTGCAGTGTCTGCCCTTTGCCCGGGCTTAGGGTGTGTTTGTATTAGTTATTAGCTGGCATGGGATACAAATAAGGAAAACAGTAATGTTTAAAACTGCTCAGAACTGCAAACACTTAACTGAGCATCATAATTCAAAGAAAAATCTTGTTCTACTCTGAATGAATTCAGATGAATATCAAAGGCCTGGTACAGAGACTGAAGGTATAAAAGCATTTCAAAAGGTTGCAAGAATCACCTCTAGAAGAAAGTGTCAGGCAGTCTGGATAGAGAGGTTGCTATCAACTTCCCCTCTAATCAAAAGCTCTTCAAATACTATTGACCAGCATAATTTAATTTAAGAATAAAGYTGCTCTGATTGCTATCTCTGTCCATGCCCACGAGAAACCACTTCTGACAGCTCTTTAAGATTGTGATGAACATCTTAAAATCTCAGATTCTGATTATGAGGGCCATGTAAAACAAATCAGCTGTGAAGCATCTGTTTCTAGTAAGCTGACTGCATACCACTGCATTTTTAATTTTAAAATCTCATCTACTAATGAGATTTACGATACTAATTACGAAAACATTAAATTTATATTGAATGTGGGCAGTGGTGAAGGCATCCTTGATACTGAGAGTTTGCAGTAACAATTAAAGGTATGAAAAGAATTCTAGCAAGGACAAATAAATGCCACTTTACTGCAGCTTCTTGTATCTCCATCTTCACCATTTCATTGTCAAGTTGTCTCTTACCTCTGATTCTTTGTAATAGCGCTCAGGAATATCATCGCTGGCAATATCAATAAAGCAGACTTCTCGCTCAAGATCTTTAGCTTCTTTGTCAAAAATCTGCAAGAGTTAAAGAAACTTTAATACTAACAGAACAACATCCCGACGAATCCACCTGGAATAATGGTTACAAGCCATTGTTAAGGCCCAGTTCAATCGCTTGGACAACAGAACGTGTCTAGGCTGGCGCTTGCACAGCCTCTGATGTGAATACTGAATTTTTCACAAAGAACACAGTCATGTTGTCGAGCATATTGTAGATGCCAAAGTGTATGCATGTAGGCAGAGGGAAGAAAATGCACRTTATTCAAGATCATATACAAGCAACGTGTTCCTAAGCAAGATCAACAGCAACTTCAACGCACAAAYGTTTTGGAGGGCATTACGTTTCTGTTCAAAAGAGAGTAGGCTATTAAATACAACACCTGGTATGCAGCTGCTCACCCTGCTGTTCTTTCTTGCACACCCTTCAGAATGGAGGCTCTAGTGAAACGTAGTAAAGTCAGCAACTAGGATTGGTTTCTTCCTTAGTATTAGGATACTAATTTCATATAACTATCATATTTAATGTATTTTATATAGGTTGCCTTTTATAAGCTTCCTTGCTTGCTTTTTTTCAAAAATATATATATATATATACACACACACAGAGGAGTATCTTGATGAAATCAGTGGAACTATTTCTAGATCAAGATGCATATCTTGATGCATTGTGTAAATTCTGAGCTTTAAAAAAATTAATTGAAATTTCTTTTAAATGGGCATTACCAGGTCAGCTGAGGCCGTGGGTCAGGACATGGCTAAAGTGCAAGACTAATAATTTTAAGCACATGAGTATCTTTGCCTATTTAAAAGGATCTAACTTAGAACTATTATCCCATCATTTTTCTAATAAAAACATGCCTTGCCCAATCACAGGCTTGATCCACATATTGCACCTGTAAGTAATATGGTTTTAGATTCTTTTCCTCTAAAATGCTTTGAAAGTAGGGATGACAGATGCCTTTGCCATTCTCTCACAACTAGGAGGAACTTTACAACTATTTCAACTACGCCCTATTTGCTGCTTACATTATATCAGACYCTTTCCTCTATTCCAAAAGTTTGTTGAATAGCATTCTCACTTCCCTTTCCTAGCAGAAGCTGTCTCATTATTTACATTTCTTCCCTTAGACTGTCCTCACAAGATCTGCAGATAGAGATTTAATCTTCTCATTCTATCAGCAGTAGAAAATAAGAAATAATTAGAGAACAAGACTGATTTCTTAGCTCTAATTCTCTTATTGCCTCTCATAGACAAATAATCTGTGATTCTCTTAAAACCTGCAGGGAGGATGGGTTGATTGCATTTGTGATCAAAGAGATGAGAGAAATTAAAAAGTTTTAAGGGAAGAGATTAAAGGCCATGAAAAGAAGCATACGGCTCCCAATCTGTGCAACTGTATTTGCAAATGTGCAGAAAATGAATGGAGAGAACAATCTGTATCCTTAAGAAGACAATGTAGAAAGGCTGAATACTAAATATTATATTGGTAAGAACTAGACAGACTTTACATTTGGAAGCCAAATAATTAATTAAGATTGAAATACACAGAATCAAATGAAAAACAAAGAACAACAGTGCCCTTTTGGTTTTTTTTCTGTGATATCTTTTTTACAATAAACAAACATTTATGCACATCCACTTTCTAAGAGGAATGAGAACTGATTGAGAGAATTACTTAAACTAACTGAATCACAGAATGACAAAAAGTGGAACATACATTTTAACCATGTCATCTTTGTAACAGTAAAGTGGTTTGTTTGGGGGAAAAAAAAAAGTCAAGTAAATAYCCTGGCAGATGATTTTAACCTCTCAATAAAGAAAGATCACAACGGACGCTGCAGCAAAATAAGTGCTGGTATATTTAAGTAAGTATCTTTCTTTTCTTTATGAACTACAACATGTCCTTRCATGTCCTAGCATGTACTTTGCTGGTGACTTCTCTCTTCCCTTTCCCTGTAGCTAATGGTAGAACAAAAAGTCAGGTTATGAGACAATGGTAATTCAGCAACAAATTTAATATCATTTTTCTACCAGCTTGTACCCTATTTTTCTCTTCTTTTATCTTTAGGCTAAGTGCCTGTCTACAGACAAACTTAAGCCAACATGATTACATTGTTCAATATACAACAATGTGTAAATTTAATTGAGATGAGAGTTCTATTATAAATCATAAATTTCCTCTTCTATTTCCTTCTTTGAGTCAGTATCTATGCTTAAAAGCCATGTTCCTCCCTCTGCATTTCCCCTGCCCTGCCAACAAAGCCAACAAGCCTTCCTAACAATCTTAAACCTTGACTTGCTACAAGATGGCAAGTGGGATAGGCAGGCAATGACAYGAATGGCATGAGAAAATTCTTTTATTCATTAGAAAATGAAATAAAGTGAAATTTATCTCTACCTTTCTCATTATTATATTGATTCATGCAGTGTCATCTGGCTTTAAAAATGGAAAAAATACAGTATTTTTATATTTATTTGCATATATTATATATATGTATATACAGATTTTAAATTCAGATATTTCTTTTAGAAGTTGATAGGTTAAAACTTATCTGTTTTAGATTTTAGGGAAGAAAACACGATCTGCTGTGCTGTGTGAATATCACCAAACAACCCCCAGACAACACACCTCTTATGGACTACTTAATCTTTCAAATAAGATTTAAGTAGGATTAAAATGGTGCTTTGGCCTGAATCTGAATTTTGTAAAATTGTGATTTATACTGTAAATGACAACAGCTTAGGTAATATGGGATCATCATAAATAGGTCTATAACATCTTTTGTCAGCACACAACTGAGGCATTTATTATTTACTATAAATTTGTGATTTCAGATGTAGTCAGTGTGACTGATTTCAGCCCAGCACATCTTTAGTTGAACATCTGAAAGAAACAACATACTCAAAATCATTGTCGCAAAGTCCGAAGTGAATGACACTGTACCACACGCCATCGACTGACAATACAAACAACTGGAATGAAAACATGGATGCAGAAGAGTGAAGTGAACTGTATAGTAGACAGGCGAAAACAACAAGATAAATGTTTTAGTTTCAGTCCTTATGAGTCTTGATGTACAATATAAATAGCTTTTTAAAATGATGCTGCTAATGAAGGCCTAGAGGTGTCCTTATCCCATTCATTTTACCTTTAGAAATACAAGAGTTGTACAGTTTGGGTCTGAAAGGAGAAAAACTCCTGCTTGCAGATCTTGTAAGATACAAGATACTATCAGAACACCTAGATAAGGAATGATTTTTAAGGTAGGGAATTAAAAGATGCTGATAAAACAAATCCCCAAATGAGGGGGCTTATGGGGACGAGGGCTTTAGGGGGAGGAAGAAAGGTTTATGAATAGTAAGAGGCATTAGAGACATATTTACAATAAGGACAGTAAAATGACTTTTTTTTTTTCGTATTGAAAAACGGAAAATCTGGCACAAAGCCTACTTTCTAACTTGAAATTCTAATCTCYGCCTCAGAACTACTGGCTAGTCTTCAATTCATCATCACAGCCTCCTCTAGCAGGTTGTGTCATCTGGTCCATTTTACATCTCTGTCTCACCTACTCAGAACTTGATCTATGAAGTTTTATCTAAGTGCCTAAGTCTTCCCTAAGTACTGCTCCAACCCCACTTACCCCCTAAAACCACTGATTTGCTTTGGAGGTTTAGTTGGGCAAGGATTACAGGGACTGAACAATTTCAACCTGTTCATTGGCTCAAACTATTAATGTGGACACACATCTGTGGGCATAACTGGAAGGAATTCTTTTATGCAAAAAAGTCACTGAATTGTTCCCTGAGAAGTAATTTGGCTCACTGAATGGCATGGGAATATTGCTGTCTGCCGTGGTGCAGAACTCGAAAAGGCAGTTACGTATTTATAAGCAGCCCTGCTCTCTGCTCCTTTTTATCTCTGTGACACGACTCCTCTATTATTCCACCTCTTATAAAATATATCTCATTTAGATTTGTACTTTCTGAACAGATAAATGTGTTTATACATAATTATTTCAAAGTATATGTACTTTTCAGTCAATAATACTCCGTCAATAATATTTACTGTGATTTGCTTTTTAAGATTGCATGTATTTCAAGTGCTAGATTTACCATATAACTTCTGTTGTTCATTTAGAAAATCTCACTTTGGGGACATACTGCTTTTAGATATTTTCATCAAAAACAGAGCCCTCTGCACCAAAGGAATTTTAGGCTAACCTCTCCACTTGTTTGCTGGTATTTTTGAGACCCATTAGAAAGGGAATGCTTCACAAATTMCAGAAGACAAACACATACTCAATACCATCATAGAGAAACAGTCCAACAAAAAAATTATCCCTAAAAGAAACCCAGGCTTTGGTTTCAGCGTATTTTGCAGTGATGCCTAAAAGGTCCTTTAGGAAACTTGCACGATGATATTCTGGCATGTTCACTGAGGCTGAATCCATCACAGCTGACATCAGTGTTTCATGGTACAGCGTCCCTAAATAGTGAATTTACATTTAATTTACRTGTACTATGTTGAAGCTTGTTATAACGTAGTTTCATGTTTCCAAGATAGGCAATAAGATAGGAAATAAATACCCTAAAAAGAGTGAAACTAGAAACATTTTTTCTTCTTAGCTTGCAATACCTATAATTTACCTTCTTTTAGTCAAATGTTTCCTACTATGGCAACCAACACTTCAAAAATACACATTAAGAATAAAGCATGATGAATGATCCTAACCTAGTCACTCATATAGGATGATCCTCGTCACTTCTAGGACTGCAGAATTAGAACTCACTGTCAAGAAAGGATTTTGTTACTTCAAATAATGGTACTGCAGTTTACAGAGATAACATATCCAACAATATTTGCTACTAGCTAGCTGGTTTTAGCAYGCTCAAACTATTCATGTGCCAAATGATACAGAGGTTAATTTATAAACATCATATAGAAGTCTGTCATACAGAACGCAGGACTACCTCTTGTTTTGGGAAATGGGCATCTAGAGACAATCATTTTCAATAACAAGTATCTTTGAAAGACAAGAAAGAAGTTGATAATACATGCTTCTCTTGTCACACAGAATTACTCCTGTAGCTGTGACAATTTTAACAGCAGTACTGTGACATACACTTACAAAAACTTGGCCTGTTGATACCCATACTTTATCATCTTGAAACATAATTCCATCTCCACACCTTACAATTCTCCATTAGGTTTTCAAGAGCAGAAGTTCATACTACAGTGAGTAAAGCATTTTAAGTTTTATATACAGTGAACTTCCATTATGACAACCGTTGAATTATTTTATAAGCTTTGCTTTTTTTTTCTTTGTTTTCCTCAGACACTATCAACTCAAATATCAGGAACAGTAATTCTGTTATTAAATGTTATTGTTCTCTACTTTGAGGGCATAGTTCTGCCTACAATATGGCTGATGRTACATGTTTTTATGACGTAGCCATAAGGGAGCCATAAGCCATAAGTAGCCATAAGTATGACTTTAATAATGGGCTTTTTTTGAGAAAAGATGCCCAGTGATATCACGACTCCAATATATTGATTTTTTTCAGGCCAATCCTGCTGTACTACAAAAGGCAAAGTATATAGCTCCTCAGCTACTTATTTTTCTGGATCATAGAAGAAAGGGAGCAAACAACATATTTATATATAATGAGAATCCTACCAGATTTTATTCTTTTCCAAGGCATTGAAATACCACAGTGATTTGTCTTTGGTGTAAATTAAGCAAAAAAATCTTAGATAAAGCCCCAAGAAAATTAACTGTCTACAGTCAAAGACTCACAAATCTAGTCACAGCAGTTAGYGTTTATACTTATTTTACAGTACATGACCCAGGTATATTATCATCATTTCCATAGCTCTCTGTCTCAGGCACTTCTGAAGTGTAAATGAGAGGATCATCAAGAAGATATTTTTAGAGACCTTATAAGAATCTACTTCTTATTAAGATAAATCACAGACATTGTAGACAGCTATAGGTAGCTTCAAAAAACTCATAAAAGCCAAAGCTTATAAGACTACTGCCTAAAAATAGAACTAATGTTTTCTTTTTTTTTTTCTCTGTATTCCTACAGTAGAGGACATTAAGGAAAAGACAATTGGGTATGAATAAACGTGGGTTATTTTATTTTTAGGGGACATCATTTCTTAAAGGCAAGCTTACTCTCAGTTTATAAATAACATACAAAATACCTTTTTTATACGATAATTAACAATTTGCATTAGAAATGCTTTTTTCATATGGCTGTCAGTAGTAATATCATTGCACTGCCCTGGCAGCAATCACCTCTGAGAGTGAAGACGACATCCCAAACAGAAAATCTACAGTTCATGTGATAATCCTGCATTGATCCCATCGCTAACTGCGGCCACGTGTGGATGTTCTGTGATCAACAGACACACTGTATTTGGCCCATTCCCCACTAACATTCAAAATAAGCAAATGTTACTCTGCAGAGTAAACTGAACTTAATACGCTTAACAATTCTCTTCGATTTAACTTATATTGTTAATAATTTAATGAAAGGCTACTACTCAGAAGAGAGATTTCATGTATCCATATTCARATCCTCTAACTGCTTATTTTTCTTATGGGCAGGGAAGTGTGCACAGAGTAATGAACACGCTCTYGTATCGCTTGTCAGTGGCCACAGCGGTTATCTTTGCTAGGGGCCCCTGTACTCTCCTCTTCCCAGCAGCTCCCACTAGAACTTTGTCTAATGTAAGCAGCTAAAGCAGCATCTGTTGCATTTAAGTAAAAGATGCAAGAGGGAAGCAATTCTCTCAAATACTCTCGAAACTCTATCAGTATAGATACAGTACAGTACAGAKGCCACCTATAATGCCATTTGTATTTTACAAGGCATTCTAATTTTTAGAAATACAATTTTTAATTTTTAAATAAAAAGTTTACTTTCTAAAAGACTCTTAAGACCAAATACTGAATGGCCTGACTTATTGGTCAATTGGTTAATGATGCTGCAAAGCTGCAATAAAGCAGTGACAATATTTGATGTACTAACATGTTAATCCAATACTGCTTCTGTTTTTCTAAGGCAAGAGTTGCCATGTGAACAGCTAAATGCATCAGCTATGCTGTAGTGCTAAAAATCATAAGTGGATGGATTTATGGTACTGTGCTACATCTATACAAGTTCACAAGTGTTTTATCTAAGTGAAGGATTTTCCTTTTTGTTATCCTTGTACTTTTTTGGCAATATTTATATTTGTGCAAATTAAGTGCAAACTTTAACAGATAAAAACAATACTACTTTAAATACATTTTGCATAGGTTAAAATGATGCCAGATTCTAAGACATAGAAAGATCAAGTCCCAAACCAGATATCTTTCACTAGTTTCTGCTATCAAGACAATTGAGAAGAAAAATCAGGAAGACATTTGCATCAAGATACATTGTGGTAATTAGGCAGAATCTTACCAGACAACGCAACATGTTAAATGTAATAATAATAATTATATACTAGCCTGCTAAATGACAACAGGAACCTGAAAGCATTTATATTGCTTTCTTCCACTAATCAATGTAATTAGCTTAATATCCTTACATGTAATTATTGCTTTTTACAATCAATATCTACTTTATTAGATAGCATGGAACTGGAGAACAGATCAGAGTTCAAAGAGTTATTTAAAAAGTCTGTACAATCTTAAGGAAAATCTAGAAGTAGCTTCGTTAAAATGAGACATGCATTATTATCCTTACAAGTGTAGTAATAAGGATCATTCATATTATTTGATTACAAAATTTAGAAAAGTATTTTTTGAATTAATTATTTCTTCATCAGGCAAGGTTGATAGTTGCAATGATAATACTATATCCATGGAAATCTATAAAAACGGATGCTACGTTTCTCTGTTGKTTTTTTTTTCTGACTGGGTAAACATAGTAAAACAAAAGGAAACAAAGGGAAAACATACTTTACACTTTTCATTGAAGTTTAAGCCTACCCATACAGCAATATATACCAGACTGAATCTTAGTCCTAGTTCTGGGGTGTTTGCCTTAACAGAAGTCCCACCACAGGCTCCAGCAGGCTTTCAGTCAGGTCTCTCCGTATCTATTAAGCTTCCAGCATCTCAGTCTGTAACGAGCCACATCTGCGTCAGCAGATCAATGTCACRGGATCAATAGCAAAAATTATAGATCTTCCATTGGTTTGCTGTATTCACCCTGGTGAATAACATAACTCTAAGAATTATAAAATCATGGCAATTAGGGCTGGAATGGAGACCTATAATTTTCCTCTTTTTCCTCCTTACCTCAAGGCAAGAACAATCAAATGTTTTAGCCTTGGCAAATATTTGCCTAATCTGTTGTGACTCAGGAACGTTGATAAAAAAGATAATACAGCATTGCCTTGCTGGGACTCTGATAAAAATTACATTTGAAGAGCTTGATTTAAGCAGAGTACATGCTTTGATTTACATCATCTGAATATTCTGCCCCTGTGTAATTTATTTTAAATTCACTGGTTTGGCACTATTCCAGGCTTGACTCGTAGTATTTTAGCTGCAGAGCTGACATACAGGAAAAAAAATTGAAAATTCACTGCTTAAGAAGGTTCAGCTTTCCCTCTCTCAGGCATCAGTAAAGAACATGTCTTCTCACTGCTGACATTATAACTGCACCAGAACACTTGTCTGCATCCTCCCAAAATCAAAGGTATGGGCTTGCTCTGAATTAAAGTGCTGCCAAAAAGCAGCAGTGAACATTACAAACGGCATAAATTACATAATTCAGGGCTCATACAGTTGCTAATATAACACATTTTCTCTCTCCCTCTTGCTTATTGATCTGAACCCTTTCTGGCAGGGACAGAAAGTTTATGATGTCTGATGTCTAATACCTGGTCTCTGCCTAGTTCTTACCAGAAAACTGTCTGCATGCCTAAAGCATTATTCAGAATTATACCGTGTGCTTTTACATGTAATTATTTTTGCCACAAGTAATGCAACAATTGTCAGCCTTATTAACATGCAGGCCCAGGTTCGTTTAGGGCAAGGTACCTCTCCTCTAGGAAAACAGAACTCGTTAACCTTAACATGGAGGCTGGAAGGATGTGCCTGGAAACTGAAAAGCTTTGTCTCAGAGCCCCTTAAAATCTGCTTTACTGCCTCCTCCTCTCTCAGGATTGAGTTTAAACATTCCTTCACTAGGTTTCTGTGTTACAGAGCAGTTTTCCAAACATTTCAACCTGCATTTCACACCTGCACGAAACTTCTTCCCGTAAGTCTTCAACAAATGGCTGTGTAAAGCATGGTGAAATGAAACATAGAAACGTATTTGTTTATGCATCCAAGGGCTGGATCTTTATTTGTCGGGCTGTATTTCATGGTATTCTTTTCTTGCTAGTTGGATGATTCTGCTGTGCTCCCTGTCAGGGCAACAGAAGCCTGCTTGGCCTTGTACCTTCTATTTCTGTGTATCTCTTGATCAGCATTTCCGTGCAGCAGCCGGCTACTCACTCCCACCCACCCACCACCCTTCCTCCCTCCCTCCCTCCCTCCCTCTCGCTCGTCTCCAATTTTGCGTAGTTAACGACCCCTTTGGGCTCCAGGCTCTCACCCCAGGAAGAGCTCTGTAACCTTTGCTCAGCGACTGCCGAGGCATCGCTCCCCATCCAGCCGTTGTTCCCTTGAAGTTGTTTCCTGAGATCTCTCATCTCTGACCATTGTTTAGTTTCCTGTTTGCTCTTCCTAACAACTCCTTTGAATTCAACTCCCTTTACTCAGAGAAAATAACGTGGAACAGATAAAACGGAATACAATTACAAAACAAAAAATCTTCTTCATTTTCCATAAACCTTCGTCAGTAGTAATCGAGATACTGGAATTATACTGTGCTTAGAGAAGTARCAAGTCGATTGTGAGATGTAGAAGAGGAGTCGTGTATGTGAATCTTTCATGGTGCTTTAGGTAACCACTTTGCAAGCTGACAACGTTCCAATGAACAGGATACCTGGGTATGTGCAAAGATACAAACCCGAGGAGGTCTTTTCCCAGAGAGAAAGCCTTACAAACTGCAAATATCGTTCATGATTAACTAAAAGGATTAAATTCAATTTTGCAAAAGTCATCGTACTTACACTGTCATTGCTTCCTTTGTTGTCCTCATATTTTGTTTCTATATGAATGGAGAATTTAGGCAAAAATGAACACTGCAACAAAACAAAAATATTTGACATGATAAAAAATATGCCTTGCTTCCTTAGCTGACATATTCMGTACATCCTGTTTGATATCAGCATTCTTAGTTTTTCAGATTACTTTAAGAAAAATAGTCAAATGTATGCAAAATGTAACAGCAAATGTGCCTGTGATTCTGAAGGARTGCAGGGATTCATCTGAAAGTTGAGTGCTAAAATGAAGGTACCAAATAAATTAGTATAAATACTCTAGAACAACTACATACAATAGTTTTCTTACTGTGCATAGGAGTAGTTATGTCCTGAACATTTTGTTATAACTTTAGATTACTAATATCTCCACAGCAACTAAATACTCATCATCATAGATTAGTCTATCCCGTATAAGAAATAATTCCAAGGATTCTTCACTTGCTGCAGCTGCTGACCAAACAGATGAGAATGCTTTGACATATGAGTTTTTTCTTTCATTTTCAGTGTTAAGTAAATTTTAACAAAATTTCCTATGAATGAAATTAATATGAAATACGCTCTGGCATGAAAGGTCTTTTATACTGAACCTAAATTCTCCTCCAGATAATAATGCAAGAAAATGAAGAATGTACAAATATTTTTCTATCAAGGAGAGCTGGGTTATCAGACTAGAATTTATAATACTAGCCAACATAATTGGGTAAAATATTTTATATATATTTTCTTTGGCGTTTCACAGTCTTTCTTTCAAATCAACTTTTCAGTATATTTAGGCAGATAAAGTAGATGTCTAACAACCTCTGAAGGATACTAGTTCAGCATCTTTACTATTAGTCATCGAGTCTTCTCTTGCACGAACTGTCAGTGAAACTGATGTGCCAGTTCCAGTGATGATGCATCACTACTACCCTGTGGCGAAGCGACTAAGAAAAGACTATGACTCTTTCATGTGCTGTGCACAGAGATTACACGGTGAGGACATCATGGTGCCTCAGTGTTCACATTGCTGTTGGTCCAAGCCTGGACTTGCTGAAGTTTGGAGAGTTTGTCTAAGGGAGGGGCTGACGACTAAGAATGGAGGTGACTTAGAGGGCTGGCGGCAGTACAGCAAAACTGAAATGAGAAGAAAGCTCCTTTGAGACTACCGAACGTATTCAAAAAMGTCACTGTTTAATGTTACTTTGATCACAGGACATCTAGTATTCACGAAYGCATCTATAATCAATCTTTCGTGCAAAGAAGAGTGGGAGAGCTTTGCCAAAAYAGGGTGCTGCTGTCATGGACTTTACAGGGAAAAGATATATTTGGGGGAGGAAGAAAGGCTCGTGGGTCAAACTCTCTCCCCATTAACATCGTACTCTCACGTCAAATGATGCTGTTGCAGTCGCACAGGCTTCTCTTCAGATCAGGTACATCGTTTGTTTTTTATTAAAGACTTCTGTGGCGTGGAACATTTATGAGTTTCAGTCCAAATCTGAACTGTGACTAATTCTCGGCTATGCAACTTGTTCACTGAGTAAAATATGGGATGCCAACAAAGATTCAGCAGTGTGTCAAGTGCAAGATGGGGCAAGTTCAGTGACAGATCTGCTGGTTCCTATTATCTATATGGGCAATTAAACATTTCCTGTAGAAACATCTCAGAAAGTACCGGTTGCATGTATATAGTATTTATAAGCAGCCTGTCAGAACTGGGGATCTTGTAACACAAATTTACAAATAAAATACTAAATACTCTTCTAACTGAGGTTTCACCCCATATCTCAGTATGCTGCTATATAGCTCATGTTGCTCTTATCCTGGCTTTTTTAATCTGTGGAAAATATTCAAGGAAAATAAGCTTCCTTATTCCTTAGGAATTCAAGACAGCTACATAGTTTCAGTCATGAATCAAAGACRAAGACAGCAAAAGGGTCTTTCTCCYCCACCTTCTGTGTCACAGGTTTAGCACGCACTGCCGAACTCGGCATGCTCTCCCATGGCGTATATTGTGTGCTGATCTGTTGCTAGCTGATGTGCTGCTAACTGATTGGAATTTCAATCCAGTATAAACGACGTCAGCTTATGGGAGAAAGCCGTTAGTTGGAAGAAGAGATGAAGAAAAGAGGCTGATCAAATTTACTCTTAATTAGACTAAGAAAAGTTATGAAATATAGCATTACAGAAGATGATATGGAATGACTCTGGAGACCCAGGGCTGCCAGCATGTCCTAAAGCAATGTTAGATGTTCCTCAGAGGATTCATATTCAAACAATGTAAAACAACATTCTCGTTCTTTCCTGTGTTTGTGGGAGGACACAGAGGGTTGAAAAAGTAAATTACTACTGAAGGTGGATTATAACAAGCTGATTTAAAAAATATATAACATAACCACAGACTTCTAGCACTGTCTGTGTAATGTTTACAGCATTTGGAAAATAACCACATTGGTGCTAGGTTGGTAAAAATAAGGGTTATGCATCTCAAAAACCAGTATATGGCAGGCATGCTTTTTACACAGGTGTATAACTGCAGGGGTCATAGTCCAGGCACACAGAGCTCCTGCTGACAACAAGCCAGAACCCTGCGTATGGGCATCCAGGGGGAAGGCATCCTTGAGGAAATGCGAGAAGCCTGCCAATGAATACATTTTGTTTTATCAGCAACTGTTAGTACTGCTTACTGAATGCAATGCCTCACACTACATTACTGAGGGCTCAATGCTTATATCTGAATAACAGCATTTAGGAACATTCCCACCAAAAATCTTAGCAATGTATGCTATACTATTAATGACATAGTAACTGTTTAAAACAATTATTAGGAAAAAAACAGTTCACTGGCACTGCCTGCACTTCAAGGTTACAGCTCTAGGACATGTTTTATTAGTATATTTTAAATATCTGCCCTCTTGATTCAAGGGCTGAGTTTTAATTTTCCTTGCTGTACAATTAAACATCATCAAMCCCCCCCCAAATAAAATCTAATAATTAATAAAAACAGAAGCAGTGGATAGCATAAATGATGTATCACTGAGGGAAAGGTCCCCAAGCCTGCAGAGCTTTAGCAGATTGCATCTAGGTCAGAGCTCTGGGAGTCTGCAAGCTTGCAAGCTAGACAGCCTGAGACTAGCGGCTTGTCGCAAACCTCAGTGGCTACAGAAATTATCCTATGGCTGACCCTGCCAGCTGGGGACAGGGCAGCTCTTCTCTCAGCTCACATTTCGAGGAGTAGTGGGGTCCCCCACAGGACGAGGTGCTGCTGTTATGGTCCYCGCATTGTCAGGCTTGAAAACCCTACTGAAAGAAACAACTTCACTACAGCCCTCTTCATATGTACAGTGAATACACAGCTAACTGATTAAAGTATCTGTTTATAATCTAATTATAAAATTTCAGGAGTTGTTGGATGGAGTATATTTTTCAATATTCAAATGCATTTTTCTTTATCAAAACACTTGCTTTTAAATGACAATTTCAGGTACAGCAGGGGATGAAGACACAAAATAAGAAAAGCCACTGTGTTGTTAGTCTGAAGCATGGCTGCAGGTTCAGTACAACAGTAAATTCTTCCATGTAACAGGAGATTTTGAATATAAAGCCAAACCCCAGATTTCAGTCTTATCTTGCTCTCAGAAATATCTCCTGCTTTCAACTACAGTTTGCCAGCAGGGAGTCAGAGGATGATACTTCAGAACGCAGCCATCTTATATATTGTACTTAAGGTTGGATTAGGTTGCCTGTAGCAAGCAGTTCTGCAAGCCACTGCTTGAATCAAATTGTTGTTCCTTGTGACCCACAATCTGAACTCTAATTAAAAGAAAAAAGAAAAAAAAGAAAAAAAAAATAAAAACCAAACCCTCCTCACACTCTAGTGTTTCAAAAAAGAAGCACTGGATTGGTATAGAAGAAGTGTTGTTCACCTCAGGCCACATCATGAGAAAGAAGAAAGTCATTTTTTGCACAAAGCTGTCAAGAGGCAACCTCACTATGTAATTAGTATAAAGGCGAGGGCTGTAACAATCTCTTCTGAGATTGTAAGTCGTAACATGAATTTGCCCCAGATGAAAATTAAAATTCACCAGTACATCCTGGATCTCTCTCCCAACCTCAACTGATTGGCAACCACAGTTTTAGCAACATGGGGGGTCCTTTRGCTTTCAAGAGCAGGGTCCAAATTTTTGACCGTTTCACAGAAAGTGTCTCATGACTCACCAGTTGCACTCTGACTAATTGGCAGAGGGCTCTGGCAGAACCAGAAAACTGTTTATGCATCATTCAAACGACTTTGTTATTCATCACGCAAAAAGTACTTTTTTTTCCTTTCTCCTTGAGGAACAGCATATTTACTTAGCCAAGCATTAAAAGTGTTCCGCAACCCTGAGAATGAAACCTGGGAGTGAATGGTAGGCAATGAACCTTTTAGCAGATTTTTCTTCCAAAGCACCACTCCCTTTTTGCTCTGCCTCCCCCGGGCATGTGTTCTTCCAGCACAAACCTGGCAGCTGATCGATGCACTGAGCACGCACGGGAATGCGCAGGGCACGCTTTCCAATTTTCAATTTCACTATCTCTACAGTTTGCAAGGTTCTTTTTTGAAAAAAAAAAAAAAAAAAAAGTAGTGGCCGAGTCAATTTTTCATATTAAATTAGGCTTAAGTTCTACAGAGGATGACAAAATCTTCAGAGTCCTAGTATCTTCAAGGTCCTGGGGTTTCAGTGACAAGGTTTCTTTTTGTAAAACTCTCTAAGGAGGCATCTAAGGAGACAYTGTCTCCTCCAGAATCTTTTAGATGTATTGTAAACTCCTTAAAAAATTCTCATCATCCAGTACACCTATGACATTCAAAAGCAAATAAATAAGGTGAAAATTCTGTATTTTTTTAAAGCAAACTTTCTATTTATGGAACCCTTTTTTAGAAGAATCAGTAGAGGTTTAAAGCTCRAGAGAGAAACCAGTGAAATAATAACTGGAGTCTGTAATATTAATTACCAGATGTAAGCATGGGTATTTCCAGTTTAAAATAAAATAAAATGAAAGCAGCATACAGAAAACACATACTGCAGTTGGATTTTCAATTCACTACAGATAGCCTCTTGAAAAATGAAACGACTATTTTTAGCATGATGATTGATTAGTGTTACCATAGCAATAAGAAACTCTTGCAAGAACAGGTTAGAATCTAAGTAAGCCAAAACACTTGCCRAAGTCTTAAAGAGACAGTTGAACACATACAGTGTTTTATAATCAAATTATGGAGTGGACTGTAAAAAYAACCTCTGCATAGTAATTACATCTGAGGTGGCTGAAGGAGTTACTACAGTTGCCAGTATATACAGTGGACAGAGGGTAACCAAAMAAAGTTTCTTCACCTTCTGTAACCTGTTCTGTATGAGTGAGTGTATTTTATCAATATCATTTTAGCTCATTTCATTTTCCATTTGGTTTCTTTCTGCAGAATGTTCAAAGAACTGCTAGAGACCTCATCGTTGCAGTTCACTTCTCCATGCTCCTCGTGAATACTAATCCTCAATCCTTGGAAGCTATTTTGGTACTGTAAAAATTAATACCACCTTTTTTAAGCAGCAGAGGCATATCCCCCTAAATCCTAACCTTAAGGCTTGGGGAAGCAGACACTTCATGGAAACGTTCTCTCTGACCTCCCACGACTTTTCAGGCTGACAATTTTTTTTTTATGGTCACATACATATTCTTTTGGCAACACACTTAGAGCTGAATCCTGCAAGGAGGCACCTCTTGGTGTGGTGCAGTGTGAGGCCTCGGTCTGAAGACCATGGTCACTGATAGAGTGAAGGGAGATTGGCCAAGCAAAATTTCATTTTTTAAAATAATGTTAACTTTTAAATACCACACTCTTTGAATTCCAAACATTTTAGATATTGTTTTAGGATAAGAGCACATCAGTGAGGTTCAGAACCTGGGAAGGCACGTGGAGTCCCTACTTCTCSTTACTGCGCAGGGGGAAGAGGAGGGTCGGCAGATCTGCCGAGGCAGGAGGCAAAGCCCATCCTCCCCACTCACCACGGGGCAAGGAGGCAGAAGACACGCTGTCCCCGGGAGTAACAGGGGACTTTTATTAAAGCAAAAGGAGGGATAGAGTGCGAGGAAGGATGTAACATGGGAGACTGCCGATGCCGCTGGAACACGGTGCGGCGCAGGAACRGGACAGAGTGCAGAGGCCTGGATGTGGGAGAAAGTCAAAAGCCTGTGAGTGTGTGGRCAAGCAAGATGAAGTCTCCACAGTTCGTATACAAGAAGATACGTGAAGATACTACAGGAAAATACAGGATAATGTTGCTAGAGCAAATTCTGAATTACGCATTTCCTTCAGCTATTTACAGTATTTAGATTGTTTCTTTCACAGAATAGTCAAAGTTTTTTGAGAAAYAGTCTCAGTATTATTGACTTCCTTCCGAATACTCTGGATAGCACTGTGTGCGAACACAGAGCTATTTGATACAGACCACTTGCAGCACAAGCTGGCATTAATCAGAATGACAAARTTTTAATAAAATAGAGGGAAAGGGYTGGGCAGGGTAATGGCAGAACTTGGAATATGTGACTCACGAAAGGGAGGAGAATTTGGAAAGCAAGATAAGCACAGGAAGGTGGCAAAGAGCAGAAAAGTGCCATTGAGAGGAAAGAGCAGAAACAATGCAAAAAAAAAAAAGCTTTGAAAAAAGCAAGGGAGTTGGACTCAAATAAACAAGTTCAGGAAGAAAACCACTATTTGTATTACAAACAATAACATGAAGATGAAACAGTCAACTAACATGTTGCCTCTAATATGTTAACTCAGCACTGTTATCTCTGGTTTTGCCTTCCGTTAAAATCTTCTCTGATGCATGGGAAGAGCAATCTGTTTACTGAGGAAGAATGGAAGTGAGAAGTAGCATGCCCAAGTGAAAATGGCAGTCTCATGAATCAATGGAGGCATTTGGATTGTTTTATAATAAGCCTGTGGTAGAAAAAAATTCTCAGAAGCAGTTTGATTTTGTAAAGAAAAGGATGAGATGATTAAATTGGATTAATTTATTAAATTAGAATATAGGTATGTTATTTTCTAAACATATAGTCTTTGTTTCTTATAAATGCTACCAAGGTCCTTTCTTTGCCTAACATCTCTAAAGCAGCCAATCTGCATTTTACTACAGTAATGTCACCAGTTAGCCTCTGCTCTGAGCCTCTGCTCTGGTAGTTACTTCATATTAGGCTCCAATCCCGGAATACATTTTTGATGCAGACCCCTCATATGCTGACTTGGAGAAAAGTTTTTGCACTGAGCTCAAGACTGATGGGTTGCATCCTAATTTCAAGCAGTGGTAATCAGATAAAGAGAACACAGGAAAAAATCTTACAAATTCCTTGCAATGTTTATCTGAAGCAATTCTTTTTCTTTCTCCTCAAGTCTATCATCTGATGATAAAAATAACAAYCACAAAAGCACATAACATGCCTGTTCTCAAAGCAATCAGAAAACAGTAGGTCAATAATGGAACATTTAGCAACTATCACATACCAGATGAAATGTGTGTTTGCTTCAGTCATTTCTTGTAGAAGAATGAGTGTCTTTGTGATGCATCATCAAAGGAATCATTGTCTCCTGCTTTTTGCTCCTAACTCTTTCTCATAAATATTCTGAATTTACACCCTATTCCTAAGTTAATATGAACCATTGGCAAGTTGAAAGAATTCTTTTATTTCCTGCAGACAGTAAAACATTCTGGTTTTGGTCTGTATCTTGCTTTATATACTCCTAATAGTGGAACTAACAATTGGCCATTGATTATACATAATTATAAGAGAGTAAAAATTGTTTTTAACTGTTTTTAAATTCCAGACTGAGAGCTGAAACATCGCTGAAAAACACTGGAACTATCAGTTCCAGATCAGACAGCAAAAATATTTGAAATTATCCCTGGTAAACACTTGAACTCCATCTTCAAACTCAGAACAGTTTGCTTGAATGTTGTTTGTATTTTTCCTAATCTCTTTGTACTCCACCTTGATAGCTAAACTTTGTTACACTCATTTTCAGTGTACTTTGATCTTAAGAATTTTGGTTTGTACCCTGGTTGAGTCAGCTTATGATCTGATTATTTGTTTGCTTGCGGCTCCTCTCTTGTCCAGAATCTCAGCTGTCACTCGAACAGGTCAAATGAGTATTTGTTCTGTGCTGCTTATTGTCTACCAACATCCCAGTGCAGGTACAGAAACTTAGTTCTGTGTAACTTTTTTTTTTTTTTTTTTTTCATTTGGTTTGCAATAGAGACAGGTTTGTTTTCTAGTTAATTATTTCTAACTTAACTGGACAACCTCAGGAAAGAAAAATAAGAAAGTGTCCTGAGAGTTCGCTCACTCTTGTTCACATACATAAAGATACCCTAAACATTTTACTCTAAAGATATATTTGCAAATGCTGCAATAAGCTGACACATAGGTGCTTGCTGATAGCTGAGGTATCTTTCCTCCATTTCCCTTGCAGGAAAGGTTCCAGCAAAGGAATTCTTTGTAAAACCCAACAGCTGGCAACACCAGTTCCCCAAGAGCCCCTGTAGACTGACAGGAGGCACTCACCAGTACTTAAGTCCTCTAATCACTCCTGCAGCAAAGAGTCCCTAGGAGCTAATTCTATAGGGCTGCCTTTCACCTGGACCCCAGATACAACATTCAAAATTTATGAGCTTAGCTCAAACCTAATTACAACATTAACTGAGCTTATAAGTATAAATTAAACATTTGTTTTAGCAAACTATCTGGTCAAGTTTCTAATTACAAGATTAAAAATGAAGCAACTCTTGTGCTAAGTTTAAGAGTCAGATTAATAATTACACTTTTTCATGTACAGTACTTAAGTAATGCCCCAGCCATTAAAACAAAAACTTGAACTTTATAGCAGTATCTTATTTTCTAAAAGGTTATCCCCAAATCTGGACCTTTCTTTTGGCTTGAGCTCTAAAAGTAGGGCTTTTGCACTTCCTCCTCCCTCTCAATGTTAGAAAGAAGCCTGCAAGGATTAGCTCAAGGTTTGATACTCAAAAATTTGGGATATTACCCATGTCTCACCTGATAGAAGACCTTTTGTATGGCAGTTTTAACAAGGTTCTCCACAGACAGCATAGTACACACTTTAAAATGCTCTCTCAACATTGCAATGTTTCATATACTGCACACCACAAAAACCACTGCTTGTACAATAGTTCTGTTACACTCATTGCTTTCCATTTATTAATACAGTTATCAGACTTGGTAGTAGACCAAGCAGTCATCTCCTGTTTGCTGTCAAATTCAGGGGTTTGCTGTGAAATGCTTGTCTGCTGTGAAAGCAGATACCATCAAAACTGAACCTAGATTATAGAGCACTAGCATCATAACACTCTGATTTCTATTCCTGTTTTCATGCATCCAAGGCACTCCTACTTTTTACACTATCCCAGAAAACAGTATTCTAGAAATTATTTTCAATGCCTACTGAGGTCACCTTCTTAGACTGTCTCACAATATCAGGTCCTTAAGAAGGTCGTATTTATGAAATCCGTAACATTTCACAAGAAGACCATATTTAATAAATTACTCTGCGTGAAATCACTGAATTCTGATGTTGTGCTTGAATACTGTTTCTCACCAGTCTTTATATTTTACAATAGAAAAACCTTAATACTATCACCAAGCTTCAGTCTGTTGTCCACATCCTCTTCCCAATCGCCAATATACACTAAAATAACCCTACTGAGCCTTGAAGTTTCACACTCTGTATTCAGTGTGCAACTTGAAAGATCAGAAAGGTTTGATTTCTCTCCCCTAGCTGTATGTACTTGACTCTATAAGATTATGCTTTTTTTATCCAATTATTGGCCTACCTTTAGAATCAGTTTTCCTTGAAATGAGGCTCAATTTAATTCTTAGGATGTCCCTCAGACCCTCTAGAGTGAATTTACTATCTTTAGAAAAAGTGTTTCCAAGTGATCTTACATATTTTTGGCAGTATCTGTGCTGTTTCGTACCTTCTTTCAGAAGTCTCTAATGAATACAGCAAATCAAAATTCAGAGAAATATTCCAGACAAGCGTAGRAATTATTCCCAATGGTATATTTAGCATTTTTGTTCTAGATTCAACAGCTTGAGGCAGAGATGCTTTCTTCATTTTCCCTTGAAAATCCTTTCATAGCCTAGCAGCTTCATTAAAATATATTTTAGATTTTTATCTGAAATACAATTTCCTTAATTTCACCCAAATATGTATTTCCTTGCACCATGGTGAATAATCAGTGTCCAGCTCCTATAGGCAGTGTATTGCCACTTAGTGACTGTTTTGTCTACCTTCTACATTCGTAGACCAATTTAATTCTTTCCAGGTCTCTTCAACGCTGCAATGGTATTTTTGCTGATGTTCTTGAACATCTCACTAATTTTATCCCTTCTGCGGACCTTCACTGAAATGTGTTCCAGCTCATCAGATTAAATGCAGACCACCTCATGATTTAAATTTCTGGGTACTGCATTATTCTTTGGTGTTGACAATGTCTCAGGTATTGTGTTTCAAATTCAGACATAATTTTCTGTCCACTACCACCCCCTTCAGCATTCTTAACTGTCTCTTTCAGTTAAGTTTCTTTGTTTTGGCTTATCTTTCTCCTAATGTATTCACTTCTCAGATCTGAGTAATTTACTACAGTTCTGCTTCTCCATTTGTTGCCATAATATATTCCTTAGCCAATCTATACTAAAAACACAATTTAGATTTTGCATAATATAAACTTGATCCAAAGAAAATCATATTTAGTTTAGCCTCTGTATGGCGATATTTTTTAGTTCTCTAAAGGTTTTTCCTTTTCCTTCAAACCCTGTATGTTGAAAATGTAAACAGTTAATGAAAAAAAAATCAGAATAGAAAACAAAGTGCAAGTAATAGACACCACTGCTACATAGCACATCACCTTCTCCTTCTAAAACTAGACCTGTTATCAAAGGGTAAAACCATAATGAATGTAAATTCTGATAGGCCCTACTGAAGATGGTATCTCACAATAATAGCTGAGAATCTGTCCTCTCCTTACTGCTGTCCATTATAGGACATAAGGGTTTCCCCTGATAATTAAAGGAATTTCACATATGAAACAATGCAGAATATATAACAGATACCTACAGTACATATTGAAAAGCAGGGTGGGGTACTTCAGCTATTCAAACCTGGTCATCACATTTTCAACTCTAAGTCTCCAGCTCTGAAATCTGAGCCTTTGAATCACTTTGTCTCTTCCACATTTATCACATAAGAATCTTTTCTCTCTCTTTATTCCTTACTGGTTTTAAAAAACTGCACAAACATTTTGAACATAGTAGAATTAACAAAATGAGTAGATTATGTCTCATCTGTAGACAGAAGTTCAATCTAAGTCAAGGCTGGAGTTTCTGAAACAACCCTTTACCTGGAACTTCCTCGTCATCTTCCAAAGGTTGCTGAAAACTCAGGCCACCAGTACATGTAAAATATTTTTTTTCATGATTTATGCACTATATTTTGCCATAGTTCTGTTAGAGGGAATAGTTCTTTTTCCTGGGAACCAGGCCCAGATTATATTTAATTCTGTCTACAGATTGTACAGTTTCCCAGATGAACATTTTATAAGTTAATAAAACAATAAATAAAACAAAATCTGTTCTTATGTCTCCAAGTAATAACTAGAGCCTTATAAGCCTTGCCCCTTTTTATAGAAGTTTCTCTTTGTTACAGTTATTGACTAAACAATATATTAAATTCTTTTAAAATGATTTTAAAAGTAAATAATTTATAGGATTCCCACAGAAATAGTTCAAAGTTAACCTTAAACTTCTTAAACAAATAGATGAAAAGTTCTACTAYTGAATGCACTATTTATGACATTATGAAGGAATCAGTTTGGATTCCAGTACTATATTTTACATAATTATTGCACTCTTAGCATTAAAAGAGGAAGAAAAACTTACTGTGTATTCTGATTTCCAGTTGTCCATTTGTATGATGAGGGAATGATGAGGGAAAAGGAAAAAAAAAAGAAAAAAAGAAAAGAAATGTGAAACAAAACAATGATGCAAGATCCTTACAGTAAACACACAATAATAATCAGAATATTTGTGTCAGCTGATCTGCTGATTTACATTTAACTAAAGTCTATGGGACAATAAAGGGTATCAGTCACCACAGAATCTAAGCACTTGATGTTTTCTCTGCAAAGAGGAAATTGCATGGAAAAAAGATTCCGTTTTTTACCTAGTTTCATTATTTGTCTATAATCATTATTTTCTGATAGCAATCAATATGAGAAGGAAAGATACATGCAGTTCAACAGGAGTTGAAAAAGAAAAAATTGCCTGGAAAAACAACTCCAGGTTTTACCTATTTGCTTTTTTTTTTTGTCTATAATCTTTATTTTCTGATAGCAATGAGCATGAGAAGGAAAGATATATGCAGTTCAACAGAAGTTGTAAGTATTCCTTAATATCTATGGCTCAGTATGTTACTTGAAGCTTTTGAAGATAAGCTTAGCTACTCAAAAAGGAAGACAGTTTTCATTTCTGCTTTATTCCTTACCTGTGATTGTATAAGGATAGTAATTCCAAGCCTTCTCTGTAACATAAAATATTTTGGGAACAACTGCTCTAGCCCAGCTAGGTAGTTTGCTGAAAATAAAAAGAAAATATAAAATTAGAACTTGTTTTGACTTACAAGAACTATAGAGAAAAAGATACTTGCCAAACAGGCTCACAGTTTGACAAGCATTTCACAGGACACAGCAATACCAAGACTCCACAACAGTATCTTTATCTCTGTCTCTGTTTCCTGCACAAGTATCTATGAAACCAAGTATGTGTCTTACCCCCTCAAAACGATCAATATGTTACCAGTGCAGTGACCTCTGATAAGAAGCAAAATGCCAGTTTCAAGGATTTGTGGACTCAAACCTCTGGTTATGGAGAACTCAGCAGGTGAAACGATGCAAGGTGTCCCTATGTTAGAGCACTCCTCGCCACAAGGAGGCAATCTCTACCAAGAGGTCTTGAGTTAGTGCTTGATGCCAGCCTGCTTTGACTTTGATTCCATTATTTCTCCCCAGGGAATTTCTTCCTTGCTAGCACACAAACTTTTATGTTCAACTAACCCAAAACCTGAGGAGGTATTTTTTTCCCATACTACCAACACCACATCTTGATTATTAAGCTTTTATATTAAAAATAACACATTTCTCAGAACACCTCTGTGAGGCTGTCACATAGTATTAGTCCCGTTTTGCTGATATTGGAAATGTAAACCACAGAAGCAAAGAGAATTACTGGTACTGATGTCCTAACTCAGAGTGCAATGCAATGGTACAGCGGCCGCAGATTAAGAATGAAAAGACATGGAGATGGATACATCACATGGTAAGATCATTAAAGGGTAATTAAAATCGTGTTAGTCAGGCCAAGCGCAGAGCAACCATCCAGCCTAAAACAGGATCTTAACTGAAGTAGATACTTTCAAACTTCAAATTTCCAAGTTGTTGTATGTTCCAACATTTGCAACAGTTAGATAACTGCATAGCCAGAAAGTAAMATAACTCTCCAAAATTTCTGGGGAAAATAGAGTTTGGATTATTAAGGTTTATTTAACCATAATCTAGCTACATATAAATATTGTATTTGACCAGAGACAAAATGCAGACATTAGCATATTATCAAAAAATTCAAGCTCAAGTGCGTTGACTTCTGCTCTTTGATGGCATTGCTCAAAGCTGGGTTCTTCTCTTTACACAAACCTTTCTTGTGTACAGTCTCTTAAACAACATTTTGTATACTGTGTATCAAACTTCATTGTATCAGATCTTTTTAATGTTTATTTTGCCAGTCTCATGTCGCTTTCTCTGCTCCTTCCTTTATCCCTGCTAGACTTCACACTCTCTGATGCCTAAATATTAAGTACCCACAGATGGAGACTTCCAACTTCTGAGACCATACTCCAGCAAGAGAGAAGAGGCAGTAAGCGATTCTGAACTTTACAAAGGCTGACCTTAACAGTAGAAAATTTTACTAGTAATATCCTTGTTAATATACAACTGCCCATTTTGCAATTATTAGAGAATTTGCCTGTCTACCTGTCCTTGCTGGCACAGCATGTCTGCAAAATGAATAATTTTACAGGCAAAACACACACGACACTCAGTTCACAGTCATGAATGCATAATAATTCTTTTGAGGGTCCTTTCAAGGAAGAATGCTGAAACATAGTATTTTCAGTTCAACAGTGTATGTATTTGTGGATCACATTCTCGTTTGGTTTACTTCTTCCTTCCCTAGATGAAGTTCAGTCTTCCAGTGTGAAAGAAGGAAGTGTTTCTTAAAGGCATTCTAGCTGGACCCACTGGTAAACAAGTCCCATTTTAAGAAATAAAATATTATCAGGTAAGAAAAGATAAATGAAAATAATGCACAAATCTTTCCAAGAAACCACTACTGAAATACAAACTTGRCTCTGATTTCTTCAGGACAGTTCAAAAAACACCAACACATGAATGTAACAGGAGCAGTTTTCGATGCTTAAAGCCGTAAGACTGCAAATCGTTGCTTGTCCTGAACAGTAATGGAGGTATAAATATCATTAATTTTACTAAACTTATGTAGGCACTGATGACAGCAGCTCATTTATTGTTCATGAGCACGTTTCAAAACAGCCAGAATAGCYGCTCACAGCTGTGTGAAGCTGTCCAAGCCCATATGTTGCTGGTCTCCCCACAGTGACATTCCTGCAGCATTTGTGGTAGATTGGTGTCACAAGGTGTCCTATGGGTGGCTACAGAAACAAAGCAGACCTCCTGAAAAGCACGTGGGCACAACTTTAAAGCCCAGCTGCTTGCACATCATGTAAAAATTGTAACAGAATAAAAATGGGATATTTGGGCCAAGATCAGCTGTGCAAGCAGAGAAGGATGGCTGTTCCTGCCACTTCAAAGCCAAGACTGCTAAGCCAATAAACAGTTTCTTTACCTTTCTATCCATGAATTTAAACACAAGAAAGTTATTTATTTTAAACTCATGACTGGAAAGGTAAAGAATAAGGGAAATCAAGGCTTGTTAAAGCAGAGAAGAGAGATGGAGGGAAAAGTGTACACTCTACCTAACATATGTGCTACTTTCCTCAGATTTGGCAAAGTCTTGCGGAGCTGCTGGTTCTCCATGAGATCTCCACCCTCCAAGCCCTCCTTGCTTTATTGAACTTGATGTTTTTCTGGAGTCCTTTCATCCAGACACCATGCAGTGTTCAATATAGCTTGTGGGAAGGGCTGAGGTTATCCAGCTCAACACTGTATCAAGAGAGCTAGCTATAGTTTCATATTTTTCATTGGTTGTGTTCCCTGAAGGTACTTTTAGTGGGGACTTCTGTAGTTCTGTAGCACGAGGGCAATTTAGACCAGGAAGTGCACGAACACTTTACCTCTGAATTCATTCTGTTCGGCTTGTAGGATCTGGAACATTTGTTAAAAGTTGAGGATTCTGAAAATGTCTATTTAAATAGCAGAGTTTCCTGCTGTGACCCCAATGGTCATTGCTGCAGAAACAAGCAGTAATAGACAGTATTTGTATCAGTACATCTGCAGATGCATTACACCAACGGTAACACATCGTGCAGTGCGTACTTGAGATAAGCTCCTACACAGTCGTACGGGGGATTGTTTCATTTGAATAGCATAAACTCAAGGTTTCTGAAGGCACTCACAACAGACTCTTACAAGAAGGCTCTTACGAAGGGACTGAGTGTAAGTCAGGCAAAGAGGTGTTATAAGGACGTAAGTTTTACCTGTAAAATGTCATTGCATGGATCAGTTCTGACACYTGCGAAGTCAGAGGTTCAACTATCAGTCCTAAAACAATGACACCATTCTGCTAACAGCAGAAAAAATGCATTATATTCCCTCATAGAAAAAAAAATGTTATAAATACAAATTTAAGTTTCTGCTGAAACATAATGGATAGATAATGGATAGATACAAGGGTTTCTAGCCTCATAATACAGACCTGAAATAAATTGAAAATCAAATTTTTTTTTAAATACTTTTGCAGTGACCTGATAGAGAAAAGAACAATGAGCTGTATGCAGCTCATTTGCATGCACTTGCATACAGATTATTACTTCTTATTTAATAAAATATTTCTTTGTCATAAACAGGTTATGCTTAGATCTTGTAAGGGTGTGCAGTAAGGAGCAAACATACAGGCTGTCCTTGAATGGTCAGTATAATGACCACACGTAATTGTATTTGCTCTCTTAGGACATAGAGGGTGTCAGAGAGTGCAAACAAGAAACAGAGCTACATATCTCTACACCTAGTTACTGAATAGGACTGGCCCAGAACGAAGGGTAAAATGGAAACTATGCATCTGCTAGGGAGSTTTGGTGCACTAGGAGGGGAGGGCTGAGCATCAAAGATGAGGAGTTCAGTTTTGGCTGACTACTCTGCAATCCTTAATCCCTTTTTTTTCTTTTTTTTTTCAGATTTTCCTGAAAGAACAAATGTATTTTTTTGCAGACATTACTAATTCATTTGTCACTCACGAAAGAAGAATAAATTAAATCAGTCTTTACAGGAGCTGTCATTTCTACCACTTGAATCTATTTTTTCTTTTCTATTAGGATTCTTCTAAAATGGAGCTCATTTTAAATAAGCAAGCGCTGTAAAATCACACTGTAACACTGTAATATTTTATCTCTCCAATTCAGCTAGCCTAATAACTGTATTTTGACCCTTTATTTCTTACAGCTCATAAAAGCCTGGTATTTTGAAATTATTTGATTATAAATCAATATTACTTTTAAAATTCAATTTTTATTCTCATTATCAGACATTGGCTCTAATGCATTTGTGATTTTTTTTAATATATACTTTATGTTATTATCAGTTTAGTTCTGTTTATATTCAGCCAGTGATGGGTTGTAAACCGAAATCACTGTGGTATCACAATTCAAAGATCATATAAAACCAAAGCTAGCAAAGCGAGTGAGTGTATCAAGGCAGCAGGCCCCGCAAGAAGAAAAGATGCTGGAAAGAACTGTACTGGTGTAAGGATTCCTGTTCCCCAAGGAAGAAACGATTTGAGGAAAACGTTTCCAGCACTGTGTATGGCAGCCAGGACCCTGAGTGCAGTTGTCCAGAGAGACTCTGGCCTCCCAGCAGAAGACATAGCTGCCTCAACTCTTGCTGATCCTCTGCCCAAAGCCTGAATAGTACTGCAACATCTGGTGGTATTGTGACACCAAGAACAGAATAATGAAAGATTCGGATGGGAAATTTGGTGATGATTACCGCAAAATATTTATAATCTATCATTAAACTGAGTAAGTCTGACTTCAAACTTTAGCTTTAGATGAACTTCCTAAGTTGCTGTAAGCAAATGGGTCTTTGTCAATGTTTGTACCTGTTTTGGGGTATCAGACCCTTTGGTCCACTGCCTGCACTACCAGAAACAGAACGTTTCCCACGTGTTTCTTGCACATACTTTCTAGGACACAGCCATTGTAGATATTCTGAATTACTCCTAAGTGGTAATTCTGAATTCTTTCATCAGTGCCTAATGCCTTCTCTCTTTTTAGCATGAAGAAAAGAAATATCCAGAAACATCTGGGAGCTCTACAACGGGAACACATTTATTGATTTTTCCTTGCCTTATATCTAGTCTGTGAGAAAACAGGGTTACAAACACAATAACATTAAATGTTGGAGAAAGATACAATATTGAGCTGTGTGTGAGTGTGTGTGTATGTGCGYGCATGTRCACTATTACCAGTGATTCAATTTAGCTTGAGTAAAGGTTAGATATGTCAGGAGTGCATTGGAGGAATAACTTGCAATGTAGAAGAAACAGCCATAGTGTTTCTATGCCCACTACTGAAGGCTGAAGAGTATAAATGCTTAATAAAAGGAATAAAAGGCCCAGGGGAATAGAAGAACATCAGAAAAATAGCCGTATTCAATTAGATCAGCAGTAATAAAAATGGCAACAGATTGAGCAATATATTTCATAGGACATAAATACATATATGTTTTAAAACATCTCTGGCCTTTCAGTGTGGAACCATTGACCCTCAGCAATATAATTTCATCATAGAAAGACACATATTTCACTTTAAGAGATTACAGGACTTTTGGGAAACAAAAGCAATTTTTTCCATCATGTCTTTAAGTCTGTGATTTTGGTACAGAAAGTCATCATTGTGCAAGCCTGATGGTCATTCATAACGTCAATTCACTTTACTGAAGTCACCAAAAATAGGGTAGTGGCCTTGTAAAATTATTATGAAGTGAGACTCTCACTGTATCAAGACCCAGAAGGCTCACTGCTACCCTAAGAAATTCTCTTAAGTATGAACTAGAATGAACTGTTCTGAGTTTCTTTAATTTCAGTGCACTTATTCTGTGCTAACCTACAAGCTGCAGATGCTGATCTAGGAATTTTGAAAAAAACATTTTTTTTCTTTGGAAAGAAAGAAAGTTACTTTCAAAGAAGACTGTTATGAGTTCAGTATGTTTCATTTTAATGCCCTCATAAGCGCAAACAGCATGTTGAATCAATTATTTATTTTTCAAATACTTAAAAAATAATCATCGTGATTTTACTGTCAAGAAAAAAAAATGAGATCCCAAAACAGTTAAGGATTACAACCCTGACTGGCTATTTATCTTCAAGTTTTAAATGAGGTATAGGTAGGGAGACCATTCAGGTTAACTGAAGTTAATCAGCATTAGTGGTGTTTAGTACTTCCAGAAATCASACACTCCTAAACTCACTTAAGTAATTAATATGTAGAATACTCTAAAAGAATGGACAACTAATCTCTCTACTTCAARTAATAGTTTTATCCTATCTTCCTTCCTTCTGCAGCTGCTAGGAAGTGGCATGTGTTCATTGGAACAAGTTTTATTTGAAACAGAAAGGCTATTGCGTGAAAGGGATATTCCTTGCAAATTATTATTACTGCCAATGCTAAGAGAAACAGTTTTCGTGTACTTGCCTGTTGAGATAGACTCGTTTTTCTGTTAGCTGACCATTGCCATAATTTGGATCTTCATAGGGTTCATTCTGCACCACTTCCACACCTTCACCTCGGTCACTCTGCTCATGGCTATGCTTGCTTATCATGTACAGCTGCCCAATCCTGTACTGCAAAGCAAAATCAAGAACAATGTAACAGCTTTGTGCAATACATGAGTATTCAAAAGCCAATGTCATACAATGATATAAGACTATCATAGAATCATAGAGTCAGTAAGGTTGGAAGGGACCTCTGGAGATCATCTAGTCCAACCTCCCTGCTCAGCAGGGTCACCTAGAGCATGTTAGACAGGGTTGCATCGAGGCGCACCTTGAATATCTCCAGAGATGGAGACTCCACCACCTCTCTGGGCAACCTCTTCCAGTGCTCTGTCACTCTCACAGTGAAGACATTCCCCCTCACGTTCAGGCGGAACTTCCTGTGCTTCAGTTTCTGCCCGTTGCCTCTTGTCCTGTCACATGGGACAACTGAAAAGAGTTTGTCCCCATCCCCTTGACACCCTCCCTTCAGATACTTGCAGACATTGGTAAGATCCCCTCTCAGTCTTCTCTTCCCCAGGCTGAAGAGGCCCAGCTCTCACAGCTGTTCCTCATAAGGCAGGTGCTCCAGCCCTCTGATCATCTTCATAGCCCCATGCTGGACTCTCTCCAGTAGATCCATGTCTCTTTTGTACTGGGGAGTCAAGAACTGGACGCAGTACTCGAGATGAGGCCTCACCAGGGCAGGATCACCTCCCTCGACCTGCTGGCAACACTCTTCCTAATGCACCCCAGGATACCATTGCCCTTTCTTGGCCACAAGGGTACATATGTGCAAGTAAAAGATAGTTTGAGGGGGAAAAACAGTATTTTGAAACCTCGTTTAGACTTATGAGCCCAGGTCTTCTCATTATCTTATTAGTTTAAGTCCAAGGCAACACTAGTGCAAAAAATAACAAAAGCCATGTGCACACAGATGTATAGAAACAGGCCGGTCACAAATTAAGAATAAATAAATAATTAAGCTACCGCATCCACACAATGACATGCAAGAGGGCTATTGGTAGGTAACATCTAAAAACTCTGTGTTAGACAGAATTCTTCTGTCATGCCRACACGGCGCCAAATACTGGAGCGGAGCCCTGCAAGCAGATTCAGCCGAGCTATTGCTGATTCACAGAAACAGGGGCCTCAAYGCTTAGAAAACACAGGTTGACTCCCAGCCCTTAGAACAAGAAGTTTGAGAAGAATGATTTAGCAACATTATTAAACTAACTTTGAGCACTTAAATGATTCTTTTTATATAGATTCTCAGGTTACTTAGGAATCCCAAACCCAGGATGGTTAATCCAAAGTTGCTATTATAGAAAAATAAATTGTACCGACAAGAGCCTTTTTTTGTCAGTATATCTACTGCTATATTAGGGTTTTGGCCTCCATAGAAATGTAACAAAAAGCACATCCCTGGCACCTTCATTGGAAAAGATTTCAAGAGCAAAACTGTCCTATCCCATTCATTTTCCAGTCTGGGATTTTATTCTCATTTAAGTCCCTTCCAAATTCTTGTGTCATTCTTGCAACAAACTGTCCTTTGACATAACCAGTTTTCGCCATTTGGATTCATCTGTCCCCCAAAGTAATATATTTAGGCATTTACATGCTAATCACTTCAATCACATCAATCACTTCAAATACAAAGAAGCAAACACAAAAGCCTAATGACAATCTGACCTCAGGAAAAAACTCCATGAGATTCTCATAGTTATTACATATTGTAATCAACAATTCTACCATCATAAAAAACTAAAATCCCAAATCAAAAGAGCAATTAGCTCAAAAAAAAAAAAAAAAAATCACAGGCCTTATTAACAGCTGTGAACAAGACAGTCCTAGCAAACAGGACCATGAGGAATATAGCTGTGGAGGGTTCCTGGCCTGGAGCCCTATTTCATTCCTCCGCAGCAGACAAGCCACAACAGATGAGATGCGCAGGGCACACACTGTGCAGAACCACTGGCCTGGGGAGCAGGGATTTCCCTCCGCGTACCCGCTGACTGCGCAGAACGGCGTACAACCTCTCCTCCTTCCCCGAGCTTCACGCTACAGACACTACAGCAGTGAAGCAAATGATTCCTATCAAGCGTCTTTCAGCTGATAATCTCAAAATACTAAAAAATGCCTCAAGTATATAAAAAGGTTCCTTAAGGGCAAAAGGGTGCTGTAGGGGAGGGACAATGTACCTTGGACCTATTTTCTTTTCGTCTAACCTAATTAGACAATTTCAGTGGATTATTTTCCATTACTTTTCTTTAAACACCTCCTCCTTAAGAACATAAACCACTCTTAAACCTGTTAGAATTAGTAGAGAGAAGGAGGACTAGGGGGAAAAAGCAGACAGTTGTCATAAAATTATTGAGTAACACACTGGTCAACTCAATTAATTGTGAAAACATGACTCCTGCAACATCTCTGCATAAGTTCTGGCAAGGCAACTTAAGAGCTGCCTGGAAATGTCAGTTATGCATATAATATTTCTTCCTCTCCTTTCTCCTCGTAACTGGAGAGAACTGATGGCCTCTTTTTCTCTTAGACWCATCACTCTTTCTCTTCACATCGCATATAACTCTGGAGAATCTACTCTCTCAATACGTGGAAGGGCTCCTAAGACATCCACTAGAATGGTAAGTAGAAGAACGTGACTTGAGCAATCAGATGTCAGCACTATCTCCTTCCCATATGCTCAGCTTTCTCATCTCCATTATCTTYTTCATCCAAAATGTCCCCATTTCAGAGATGATCCCTAAAATTATTTTTCTTGCTAATCTAGTTATCTATCTTGATCTCTACTGAGATATGTATCTTCCTCCTTCTAATTATATTTAAACATTTTGTCCTAATCGTCAAGTCTCTAAAGAGCTCTAATTTTCACGYATATACTTTAAATAGTTACATGAAAACTTGCTTTCTTTCCTTCACTAATAATAACACAGGCAAGGCAAAGTTTATAGATAGAGGTAGTATATTTCATTAGACCATCTAGTACAGCTGGAAAAAGCAGACAAACTTTCAGTTACGTGAAGCTGTTCTTCAGGTCTGAAATCAAAGCAACAAATTTCAAAGCTGAATGCAAGTTAAGAAAAAATGYTCTGCTTGTAATTAGGTATGTAGCAATTAGACCACCTGAGAGCAAAAATACTTTGTTCCTGCGGAGTAATAATGATGTTAGAAAAGAGGAGAGGTGATAAGGTGCTTATCTTCTAATGGAAAGAAAGAGATAATTAATTTATAGCCTGTGGAACATGAAAAGGTTAGTTGAGGAAAGGGAGAAAGAAATTACAGTTTACCATAAGAGCAGTATCTCTACTGAGATCTCTACAGAGATTTCTGTTATCCCATAAAGTTATGACTYCTAGTTACCACGGACATCTCTGAAAAATGTTTTGTTTCCTAACTGCATGYATCACTTCATTCTTTGATCTCCTTCTTCCATGCAGTCCTTTGCAATTTTGCTCTCAATTGTAATGGTCAAACACACATATCTCAGTTTCTTCTGGATACATCTGACCAGAGACATTAAGAGGAATGCAAGCTCACACTGACAATCAGTGATGGGGTTGGAGTAAGGTATTCACTTGCTCTAATATTATGAATCAGACCTATCGACCGATAATAACACTACATGTTTTGCTAACCAAGAYTGCTATTCTTTCATGGACTCATACTACCAGAAACCGCCAGCAAAATACCAAATCACAAAGCCCATAAATCAGTGCTAGCACATGATTAAGAACGGATAGCGTGCACGCTCACGGCACTGCTCAGGTGATGATCAGCAATGCCAAGCAGAAATTGCTTGACAGATGTTGCACAGTCTGCGCTTAARGAAAGGATCTACCTCTCCGATGAGACTCAGAATCACACACGCYCCAGTTCTACCTGTGCTCCCCAGAAGGTCCCTGAGGCAGCTCAGCTTCTCACCTGGGAGACTTGGAAGAAAACAGAAGGCGCTGCAACCTCCTACTGCTGCTCACCTCTCACTGGGCAACGACTTTCCATAGCCACGTACCTGACACGAGTCACGTGAAAATATCCACATTTCCTTACTATTGAACTGACTAGTCCTGCTAGGGAGCAGCTGTACTCTGCAAAGGAGACACATGCTGATACGTACTTTAAAGTATAATACAGCTTAGCTCCTTTGTGCAAAGCCCATTTGTTTTTATCTGGTTTATTACCTTTTAATGTCACTTTAGAACAGGATGGAAAAAAAAGGTTTAACTTCTAAAATTATAGTACTTCACCAAACTAGTGAGTATACAACTATCATTTCATATAAAATTTCTTTTTAAAAAGTATATATTTTTTAATTTACATGAATAAAATCCAAAACAAAGACTTATCTTTTAGAACGTTATGAAATTTAAAGGCCCGATAAAAGCCTTCACAGCTTTTTCTAAGTTCCTATCCATACTGTGGAGAAGTATCACCGAAGTAACATTTTACAGCACTAGATGGTAATCATTATTCCCGTAAGCGTAAACTGATCTGCTGATATTATTTATATTGCTCTAGTCACATCTGAATTTCTGTGTACCTAGCTGTAAAACAATTTTCCGAGCCTCATACTGTTTCAGTGGAAGTCAGCAGAAACTCATGCAACGAATTTTACCTGACCTAAATTTGGCTCTGGAGAAAAGCTCATTAAAAATATCTTCASCTTAATAGAGGAATATTTTCTTCAGTATCAGAGGAAGAACCTTYGCACAATTATTTCAATAAACAAATGTAATGGATGTAGAGTTATAGTCTTCCAAGGACATTGATGTGCAGCTTTTCTAGACTTAATGTTTCTCAACTCCTAATGAGCTAGATGTTGTCTCAGTGGTGACTTCTCTTTTCCTTCAACTGGCAGATGGTATTTGCCTCTTGGGAATTTAGTCACCCCAGAAACACAGCTTGTTAGCAACAGCATAATCATGGTCTATCTGATTCTGCTTAAAATTCCAAGTGAGATCAGAATTACTATTTTGCCTTTCTTGAGACAGAAAAAAATAAAGGGTCCACCTTATATATCTTTCATTCAGAGAACTCCCATTGCCCTCAATAGTACAATCTTTTTGTTAGATTACCTTGTTAGCAGCCCAATAAGAAAAAATTAGGCTATAAATGAAATTTCCTCTTAGCCTTTACTAATATGGGGACTTCAGGTTTCAACTCTGCTGTAAGTTTTGTGTGAAAACAAGCAAATCCTTTAGGACTTTATCTATTCTCCCTTAAAATAAATGGGGAAAAAATGTTCACCATTCCAACTGACTTGGATTAAGTCTTTAATCTCTCTCAATCTTGGTTTATTTACAAAGTGATGGAATGTTTTTTTCTTCCATTCTTAGTTTTATCTGTCTACTGCAGGACATAAAAACCTTAGGACAGGTGGGGTTTTCTTTTCCCTATTTTTGTAGAGCATTTACATAAGGAGGCCSAAGCTTCAACTGCTAAAGAGACCCATGAACAGATACTCCTTAAAATTTTGACTTTAGTTTACTATGGCTAAATGACAGACTCAAAGTCACCTGCTCCTTGCCTCAGCCTCCTCCCAAAGGTTTGCCAAGGAAAACAGTCCTGCTGACCATTGCCCAGCTTTTGATCTAATACCAGTCTTAGAATACAGCCTTTCAAAATTCACATGCAATGCAAAAATAACATTCTCTCAAAGGAGATTTCATTCTGAAGTTATCCAAAATTTGATTTTTTTTACACCTGTCTGAAGCTCTTACCTGAATGTTCTCAAAAAATGTAACAGATATATCATTGGCTTGATCTGATACAGCAATTCTTATATTCCAAAGAACTGTTGAACCCTTTCATCTACTTTTATTTTTCCGTAATTAGATTAAAGCATCAGGGACAGTGCTGCCATTTCAACTTACACAATTTATTGTTGTAAGCCAGCAGTYAGATCTCTCCCTGCAGTTAGAAGCCTGAAGCCAGGAGATGCTGGATGTCTTTTATACCTATTAAAGTTAATGGTTGTTGAGAGTACTGTACTCTGACAGTGGAAAATATTTCTCACACAATGAATCATGCTAAAACATGCCAGTGGCTTCCAGTCCTGTTCTCAGGAAATCACAAAGGTGAAACAGAAAGAAGGAAGAATTACAGCAGCAACAAAACTGAAAGAGATTTGTATTCATGCACAGACACGGATCCAGCTACGGATAAAGGGCAAATTCTGCTTCCTTTGATAGCAACGTGAGTTTTGTCATTGTCCAAAATTTACTTCTAGCAATCAAATAAAATGGACCGACTTCATCCTCGACTGAATCTAGCTAACCCTACTGCAGTAATTCTGTATGAATCCAATGGCAGTATAGTAGGAAGCTGCTTAGGTACTTTTGATTTATAGAATGATGTTTGATTAGAAAAAACAACATTTAAAATTGACTGATAGGTTTCTGATTTGTTTTCAAGTCATAGGCTTTGGAAGACAAGTGTGTTCCCTACTGAATATGTTTCAAGACTTCCTTCCGGCAGTTCTGCTATTATTATACGGTCTAAAGTCTCACTTAGAATGCTAGAAAAGAAGGGGACAAATGAATGCATATTCCAGTTCTGCAAACTTACCTTCATATAACTCTGCTAAAATTTCACCACATCTCTATAGGACAATCTTAATATCAGCTTATTTTATATTTCTTCTAATATAAAAAGGTTAATAGGAATATCATGTAGCAATGTACAATAATTTCCAAGTTATGATTATTTAAAACAACTTCTGATCATTCCTCAAAGTACCACCAATGAAATGAGTAAGTATTGTGATCCCCAGGTAAGTTACTTGTCCAAACATGCACAGTCTGTCATTCTAAACTCTCTCTCTTAAAAGCAGTTTTAAAGAGATATTTTGTGTCTGGGATAAGTTAAGGGAAAATGTACTTGCTTGAGTAAACATCTTTATTTTGGAGGATATATAGGAGTTTCCTATTGCATTTTTTCATGTTAAAAAGCATTATTTTCAGGTCTTAACTAAGACCTATGCCCTACACTGCCAGGTTTGTACCCAAATATAATGAAAGATTATTCATACATGAAGAGTTTACGGTTAGATACAGGACACAGGCAAAAGAAACATTATCCTCATTTTGTATTTAAATAACTGAAACAGAGATCAAATGAATACCTCAAGCTTAAAAAAAGATATCTGTGATACAGTAAGGAACTTAACCTTGATCTAGTGATTCCAAGCTCAGGGCTTTCCTCACAAGACACACTTGTAAATCTTTTTCAATTCTAAACCACTTATCCAGAAGTGCTTTTTCTTATTGTATTCACTGACTTCRTATGTAATTTTTCATATTATTATCGTTATCGGACATCATTCTGTTGGCYGTCTGAAGTGGCTGAAGCCTAATGCACCCCCACGGTCAGCTGTGGTTCCTGGAGAGCCCTCCCATGCTGGCAATAGTAACACGGGCTGAAGGATGGAGCACCAAGACTGTGCCTTCTGGTAGCCACCCTCGTGTAGATGATGAGTCACAGTTATTAAGAATAATTTAAGAAAATCTTTTCCATGACACAAGCTCCAGGTTCTGACAATGTGATTTGTTTTCCTTGCTATTAACATTCCTAAATTGGTTTTAACTAGCATAGAGGAACGTACAATGTGCTAGTAGCTGATGTTTCCTATACTGTCAGATTTGCTTGGCTCCTACCAGGCCCCCTTTCTGCATAGCCTTTCTTTTCAGCTGTCATTTTCCCTCCTGACTCTCTGAGCTATTACTCTGCAAGCAAGAGAAGGGCACACCTCTCTTGCCTTACAGCATACGTTATCCACCACCTCAAGGTTTTACTACAGGACATTGTCTATGAAAAGAAATGTGGCTTTTCTGGAAAACACCTGCTTACAAAGTAAGCTCCAGATTTTAAAACTTGTCACGTAAATCGGACAGACTTGAAATTATCACACAGTCAGACAATCTGCTGCCACTGAAACAAGCATTCTCTTTGCCTAGACAGTCATACGCAGGAAGAAGATAAACTCTCATTATGAATGAGAACTTAGAAGTCTCTTATGTTGCACAACTTACCAGTATGAAAGTAGCAGTTTATAATCCTAAAATAGCTGTTTTCTGCTAAAATGGCTACACTGTGGAGTAGGGTCATGCGAAATGAGTACTGCTGGTTTTARCTGCTGGGAAAATCTGCAGAGAAAGCACGAACAGCAGAGAGCGAGAGCAGAAGGCTGGGGGGGGGTTGCAGCCCAATGCACCGCCTTGCAGAGATACCCAGGCTACCACTGCACTGGCATTAACTCTCATGTAGTCCAGTTGAAAAGCAGTATATATTAATATATGTGGATTCTAACACATTATTTGACTTCTAGTATATAAGCTAAGATGTTCAGAGCAAACTAGGCACCTTTGCACTGCATTCACTTTGCCACCTGGGAATACCCGACCTGCAAAGAAGTTTTTATGASTTACAGAGTTATTCTGAAGTGGCTGTCCCTGAGGCACAAATAGAATACTAGAAAGTAGYTCCAAAAGAAAAAGTAGCTTTCTAAAATATTGTCTTCAAAAGCAAAACTATTTTTACCTTTGCAAAAAGTCAATTAGTCTTCAGAAACAACGGGGTGGACTCATTACAAGAAGGAGTAACACCAAAAATCTGCAAGACTAACTTTATCTGATTATGGTGGGGTGCCACAGTTAAAATCACAAAGCTAGYTGTATCTAAAACCATCCTCTCTACCATAACACTCTTTTATACCGCTTTTTAAAGTAGTTCCAAGGGTCATTTTATCTTAGGGTTAAATCATATTACAGATGCAGTTTGTCTTGGAAACAAAACATAAAATAACAGGCAGGAAAGCAAAGTGTCAGACCCTCTGTGAAAACTACCATTACTTCCTGATGTATGAACCAAATCCATACATGTTTGCAAAAAACTGTTATGGTAAATCAGTGGGTTGAGAATCAAGGAAAGTTTTGTGTCTTAGAGAATTATTCACTCCAGAAGTTGAATATTTTATTCTGAATTTTATTTATTTGGGAGGTGTGCCCATATGTCACTCCATGAAAGAGGAAAATAACTACTAAAAAGAGTGAATATAAAATAAGGTTATTTTCAGAAGGTTATTTTGTCTGCAGGTGAATTTACATGATGTAGCCCCATGACTGCTCAGGACAGGAATCTGTATAAAACTTCCCCCACCAACTGAGAAGTAAAGACTACATTTCTGGCAAAATGCTGGCCCACTTGCAGGCTGTCCATTGCCTGAGCAGGGTAGAAAGGAGGGAACTCACCTTGCCCGTCTAATGATTTGCCTGTCTAGTGGCACTGAGGATAAACTAAAGCTAAGAGTGTGGGGTTTTAATTCACGCTGATGGCTGAACTCATAGACTAAGTTGTAAGGAAGGCAAGAGCACTTACTAAACTAGTATACAATGAATGGTTTAAAGTAATGTTTTGATTAAAAACAAACAAAAAACCCCAGCCATATGAACAAGTTTTCTGGAAAGCTTTAGCAGTAAGGCTATAATAACCACTATAAACATCCAGTCCTGAGATCTGAATGTAAACATGATGCAACGCTGTGATCCTAGAGCTTAGAAAACCATGCAAGTCACATAGGGCTATAGATGTCACTTACACTAGTTATAAATAAAAAAAATCTGACTAGTTAAGATTTAGAGCTGAACTTGAGATTTTTCTTTCAACTAATTCCTGCACGCATCTGCGACTCGTGCTACATTACACATCCGCTGACTTGCATCAGCAGCATTCTTCAGTACTGCCCAGATCCGCGGCAGCAAGCTTTTGTAGCCTCACAGGCAGACRGTTGCAGCAGGAATGGTTGACTTTGTATGCTGTGAAGTGCAATTCCTACTGCTTTTGTGTTTGCTTTGCCTTTCAAGGAAAAAAATTATATCCCTGAATTAATTTTTCAGTTACAATTCTTCTGAACAATTGGGCAACAGCTGTATACATACATATAGTTGTTGCCCAACTGTCGTTCTAAGAACTTTATACATATATATACGCACAACACATATATACATACACATATATGTATAGGCATTATAAGAGAGGTATAGTATTTTCAACTAAAGAAGCACATTTTACACATTTAAAGTAAAAATACTCTAAATTTGCAGTATTCTGGCACATTAAAGACAATCAAAATGAGTTACATTGAAATCAGTAGGAGCAGGTTCAGACTGGCAGTTAAGCAGTGTACCACAGTAGTCATTTCAATTTCCACTGAAATGAAAATTAAATTGCAAATTTTCAGCTTACAGCAATATGTTTTGCCAAATATAGCTCATGTCCTGTTCAAATGCTAGTAATTTTGTGTTCCTGCACCAGCTGTGCTATTGAAAAAGGCCAGCTGTTTATTCTGGGTGTACAAACTCATACAATTTTTAAGAATCATTTTTTATTAACAATATTTTGCTGTAGTCAGTTAAATTTTTCAGCAGTTTACACTATGTGCTTTTTACATAATTACCAGTAATACTCTACTACTTAGATCCATGAAGATACAGATATTTCTAAAAGGATGTATATAAATTTTCAAGACTCAAAAATGTCCTCTGTTCAGAAAAGGAGAGCACAGTTAAAAGAGGCTTATTATGTTATTTGACCAATTAAAACTAATCTCTCTGTAACGCATACTAAAACACTCCTCTTATCTGTTGTTCTCTCTTTATGAGTACCTGTCTCCGATCAAGCTATAAATATGTCATGCCTTTAACTGCAGTTTATTGCTTCTCAAACATAATTCATTTTGCCTTTCAGTACATATCTGGTTCAATAACTATCAAATACTATTGACGTACTTTCTAAGTCAATACAAAAGCAAATTTTATTTGTTAAATACAATTCATCATGAGATTCCTTGTAATTAATTTGAAGACTGAWGTTCAGAGAGCGGTTTATTAAATCTCTTTAAATTTTTACTTAGAATTAAGTAAAATGAAGTAAAACTTCAACACAATTTTTGTAGAGTTTGCTGAAGTTCTTTTAGTAACCCAAACGCTTTTTCTGATATTCCTGGAAAATACTGCTKCCATTTCAGCTAATCCAAGAAAGGTCAGAATGGAAAAGTGTAGGCTTCCTTCTTGATGACTGCCACTAATCTCTTTTCAGCAATACGCACCAGCCCTACATGCAAGGTGACACGTGAATCCGTATTTCCTCCAGCGGAAAGTGCCATTATTCTCCCTGTAGAACAGCTTGCACAAGCAGGAGTGACTTTGCTCACCTAAACCACGTCGTCAGTARGTGAGGCTCAGAGCAGCAAGGCTGCGAAACACGTATCAGAACGCTGGAGGTTATTCCCACCTTCCCCAGGCAACCCAGCACGTGCATTTTGCTATTCTTTATGCTCCCTGTTTTTGGAATAGGTTAACAGTTTGCTTTATTAAACCAGGCAGCAAGAGCTCTTTATGTTTTTTCCATTAATATAAACTAGATTTGTGGGAAAAGATGAAATTAAACTTGTTTTGAAGGCATTTTTGCTGGCTAGAAACAGGAAACACTGTGGAGAACAGTAGTAGCCAGACAACGGAAAACACGCAACGTGTGAGCCACAAAGCTGAGCCTGACCACTGCCAAAATGTGGAAGGATTTTTTTTTTTTTTTTTTAATTCAACTCATTTTAAACCTGGAATATTTAGAGCTGCATATATCCTTTGACCCTTTCAAAAGTCAAGAGAGTGCTGAAATGGAATTCAGAGTTAACMTTATCTTTAATTATAAACGGACCAAACACGTGTCTATTCATATTTGTTAGAAATTATTTTTCTCTTTCTGCATGATTAATGGTAATTACTTAACGTATTAGTAGAACTTCTTTCCCCCTCAGGCTACTTTTCTCTAATTACTCTTCTTCAGTAATTATTACTCATTTTTTATGACTTATACAAAATCCCTCATATCAAAAACCTCAACTTTCTAGTACAGAGAATTTGATGTTTTCAAAAAAAAAGAAAAAAAGTAAATTTTGAATTTAGAAGCACCAAAGAAACTACAAAGGATTCCATAAACTTTGTCAGAATCACAGAGAACAAAAATTCTGTAATTATCTTTTATGGGAAAGAGGTAAATTCCTTATGATTTATTTTAGACAAATGAATTCTGCTCACAAATATCAAAAAAGGAGAACCTTCTTAGGGTACACAATATTAAATTAAAAAAAAAAAAAAAATCCAGGGTCAGAATTTAGTACTTTCTATTTTACCAGCCGAAGAATCAAGACAAATCCAGCCTGTCTTCTGATGTTTTAATCAGAAGAAAATGAAGCAGAAAACTTTGGTTTGCTACTTTCAATGAAACAAAAATATATTCACAATCAAATTAAATATGCTGGGCTATCAAAACATTTCATCTCACTTCTAAAATAAAACTGATCTTAATTCAATTTTTAAAAAGCACTAATTTTGTGCCTGCATTCTGAGGATAAAAATAGATTCAATTCTGTGTGTGCAAGTATTTGAGAACCTGTATAGGTCACTCCTGTATCTTTGCATCTGGCCTCTAGATCATGATGGTGAAGATATTAAGATTATCTAAGACCACCTGATGAAAGGAAGTATATAAGAGCAAAATTTGAATTATGTAAGACAAAAATGGAGACATACTTTCTTCTTAATTCTCAGATTTGTAAGACACACTGAAATCGCAAACTAACAAAAAGATAAAATTCTGCCATTTAAAGTTCATTAGAATAAGTCTTAAATTATTTGCTTGCTATCAATTTATGGAAAGCGAAAACTACAGGCAAATAAACTCTCGGGCAAGAAACCTGCAGACCGCTGCAGAAGGTAACGCAACGGCTCGCGCCGGCTGCGGAGTGCCTACGCGGGCGAAGCGAGGCTGCGAGGGACAGCCCGCGCCTGCCGGCTCTCGGCTTTGTCCACACCGATCACAGAATACATCAGCTGCCACTGAAAACTTTGGCGCCTTGAAAGTGCAAGAGCTTATTGCAACGTACAATCTTACACTTTCCAGTATAGCAGAGAATGGAAGCTCGTATATAAACACAAATAAAATTCCCAAGAAGGACCATGTTCCTGACCAACCGGCAGGCTCTAAAGCTTCCAGATCACCAACTAACTTGTAACTCTTTAAGTWGCAGACTTAAGAACCAACAGTTCAAACATCCCCCAAAGCTTCACACGGGCAAAATATATAATTATAAGGATATACACAAAATGATACCTTTCTAAAGGGAGTTAYCCAAATCAGCAGAGCTATGGTGACCTTGCTAGGGTTAAATGGAGTATGATTTCTGGAGCTTATGTAGGAAATAAGTATCTCCATATTCCATGGAAATATTTGTTCTCCTGTTATACAGGAGTTACAGTCAGCAATCTATCAGTGAATGCGTGGAGCGTGTAAGCAAATCCGGAGCTACAAGTGGAGCCTTGGCAATGTAACAGGGAACTAGAAAAACTGTTATAAAAAGCACAAAACAGGACAGGTATTTCCACCATTCCCGCGCTGGATGTCACCACTAGCAATATGGATCGCCAGGGACAGCAGCAAAGTGAGTAGCTCCTGGGTCTATGCTGGGCTATGTGCTATTCCGAAGCTTGTCTACCACAAGAGATAGCAAGCCAGTATGTAAGTATTTGCAAGTGGAAATATTTTTCTTTCAGTCCCAAAGAATTTTTTTTGATATTCAAACTTCCTGCTACAGGGAAGTTTCCACGCAAAAGTCCACCTAAGCTGGAACAGCTCCTGCTGAAGTCAACAGAAAGACTCGCTTGTTGACTCGAGGGCTTTGTGCGTAAGTGAACAAACGGTTTTTTCTGCACTTTCTACTACAAAGTTAACCACTTCCTCATTAGTTAGAGCCAGCTGCGTCATTTGGAACGCATCCTTTGGGTATAATAGTTCATGGTGTACGGTAGCACCAGGGAATAAAGCTGAAAACCATAACAACAAAATGTATAAATAGATAAGATCTTTTTGCAGAGAACCTGGTTTTCTTTCCTACATACCCACAGCACAGCGCCCTACAATAACCACGTGATTACAGTTTATGTAAGTACTCTGGGCTGTYATCTGCTGTCAAAGGCATGTTCATAACTGAAAACATATAGCTCAAAGACTACGTGCATACGTACTGTAAAAAGTCAGTTTGTACAAAGTCAGAAGATTAATCTAGTGTTTTACTGTAGACTTCACTAATTGAGGAGGRAAAAAAAACAGAAAACCAGGTTTAGTCTAAAAACCCAGTTAGAAAGAAGCTCTTAAATTGTATCAGCACTTCCCTTCCACCTACCCCATGGCCTTCTACTACCCAGAAGACAAACCCTCAGCAAGTCAGTGGTTCACACCTGTACTACGGAAGTGGTTACAATAGCCATGGCAGCCCAGTGAAAGCTCTGTTTAGCAGGCTGGTGTATTCAATAGCACGCATACAGAGCAGGCAGCAAGAATACCAACTTGTTGCTGGCTGGCAAAGCTTGACCTTCCACTACTTTGTCAGCTGCTTTTTCAATAAACCTGTTACTTTTCATAAAAATAATGAATTCAGAAAAGTTCAGAGAAGTATACAGGCCACATACACCCAGCTAAAAAGTAAATAAATAAATGCATAAAAGCCTACTCTTTGCCTGAAAGGATGATACAGAGAAATCTGCTGCCATAACAGGTCACRACTACGTCCGAGTGCCAGTTACGGGCTTGGCTGTGGGACGAGCTTGCAGCGTCACTGCTCTGGAGCCCGGCGGCGGCCTTGCTGCRAGCCCCAGCGCGGACAAGCAGGGCGACGCGCGCGGAGAGCTCCGGCACGTGCAGCGCGATCCACGTGTGCATGCAAGGAGTTACAGGCCTCCATCCTGGAAGTTCAGATCCAGTTGGCTATACTACGCCTGTTGTGCACCCATTCTCTCATCGCGATTCACAGTAGCTAACCAGTATTATCTGTCTGCCCAGACAAGTCATGCCAAATAAACTTCTAAGATACACAAATAACCTTACTTTATGGAGAATTAGCAGTCCAGAAATTACAATAAAATACAACAGATACTGCACTGGTCTTGAAAATGATATTTAATTAATGCCAAAAGAAAAACAAAWCAAAACCAATACTTTGATTGTAATTTATTTTTTAAATTTAAATTGTAAAATCAGTAATCATATTTTAAAGTACTTAAGATGTTTAAAGCGAAATCTGGAACTAAGTTCGATACAAAAAAGAACTTAGTGTTGCAAAACAAAGATCACYCAGGGAAAGGAAAGATGCAAGACTACACATTCAAAGCTGCTGGATGACAATACTGTGTTTTCACCTCATTTTCCCATGGAATTTAGTGATATTAAAACTACAGAGTCTGGGAAGCATGACTGATTTGTTGGTTTATTTTCATATTTTTTCAGTAATTTCTAACAAAYACACAATGACCATCAACATAGAATACAGAAGCATAGCTCTGACAACCAACCAAGCCTTCCAAAAGAGCAAGCAGTGTGCTTAATTCAATTTAATAYAGCGAAGGGCCAGAGCTCTTCTTCTACAGCTCAGCGCATTCCTGCTGCCTAATTCCTTCTGAGCTGCTGAGAACAAACTAAAAAAAAAAAAAAGTCTCATAGCACCAGAATTATGAAGTGTGGAAGAAAGTGAAGTCAGAGCTTCAGCCTTGAATTTTTCTTTGCAGGTTTTTGCTACATCATCTGCCCATAATGCTTTAACCAACCCCAGAGAATTCCACATACATGAAACATAAGTGTTAAATAATTCCCTCCAAATGATGCACAACTGGCAGAGCGGGCTCTTRTATCAGTCCTCTGCCTTCCTCAATATTTTTAGGTATAGTATATGTTAGGGAGAAAAAGGATGATCATATGGCACTACAGATCTGATGGCCTCTTGGTGGCCTCCTAAGCACGATTTAGAAAACTTTCCKGGCTGCACTGGCGACAGAGCGGTTATCAGAATCAGATGACTGTAGTTGGCTCCTTGAAGGTCACTTAGCTTTCTGTGCTAGACAGAGCGCACGCAAGGCAGAGAACCAAGCTTTCGGCACACTGCCTTAATTTGATAAGGATGTTCTCTTAAAAAGACCGTATTTTTTTTTACCATGAGGCATAACTTGCACTACAGAAAGAGACACAACATACACAGAAGCTCTTCTACAGCCAGAAGGCCTCAGTTCAGATACCAGACACGATATTTATCTTCTGCTGTTCTAGTGCTTTATCACAAAGCCTCGACAACCCCGAATATCCCACAGAGGACTTCTGCGTACTTCCGCGTCGCACAGAGAGCCAGAATGACTGACGGTTCATTTGTATGACCAGATGCCTACCAAGGATCAAGTTCCCTATTTTTTTTTTTTAACCTGTGGAAATAAAAGGCTAACTCGGTATTTCATTACACAAAGATGACAAAACCAGTGCTGATTTTTCACTTACTTTTAAAGGTAACCAGGCAAGCCTGGAACACTACCTTATTTTTGCCATTCAGTTTTTCATTATTTGGTTTCCCTTCTCTAATCTGTTGGTGAGATAGATATCACAAAACTATCAACCGTTACAAAATGGATCCTTTTATCTTTGTAACTAAGCTGTTTGTGAAGGCAGGATGATGTGAAACAGTTTTCTACATTATAGTAGCGTTGACACATGATTTACTGTGAGATGTCGTTGTGGCATTACTATTTCATCATCACGCAGACATGCATTCAGGTCACCGACAGAGCACAGTACGCGCTTTCTCAAGTGTAGCAATGTGAGCAATCCCAAAGGGAAACTTTCAGAGACATGCTTACTCCTCCACTCATCTGTAGATCGACTGTTTCATTAAAGCCATCTGACGGACTTTTTCTCTTTGTAATGACATTAGGAAGTGTCAGTAAAAAGTGAATTTTTCGGTGTCTTACTTGATTTATGTTACTATCAGATATYGATTTCAAAAATCCCTTTATATATGTCACAACTGTCTTGTGAAAATTCAAAAAAATTGCAGGATTAAGGATAAAYCTAGTAAAGGTATTTGGGAAAGTTTTTAATTTCGTTCTGCAATAGTGCATGAGGATAACTGGTTAGAATGCAAAAAAAATGAGCAGAGACTGAAAATCACAGTATAGGGAACAAGCCCATATCTCTTTGTACCAGCATGACCCTTTAGTTCAAATAAATATTTTCCAACTTTGGTAACAAATTATATTCCTGGTTTAAAAAAAAAAAAATCCTGACTTTAAAATCAAAAAGTTGCAACTCTCCAAATTTTTAATTGAGCAGCTACAAAATTTWAAAATATGCAGGCATGTATGAATACATAAACACACAAACATACACAGATTAACGGTAATCATTTTCCTTTCCCCACAGATGGTTCCCGGAGCAAAAAACCCTCCAAAGCTCAGATCATACTTTGCTTTACAACAGTTATCCTATTTTATTCCTTTCTCCATGAAGTACATTTGGGGAAGGGGGACAACGTGGCAGTTACTTTACTCATAGCTATGACTACAAAGATAAATGGTTGTAACTCTTCAGTAGAAGTACACTCTAGATAAGAGATACAACTGTTCACTCCTTAATTAGGAGTGTCTTTTAATTAAGTCTCCTAATTTATGTCTCCTGAAATGGCAGAACTTTGCACAAATGAAAGAGAGAATCAGCAGTGGCAATTTGGCTGAACTGCAGCTTGGCCCCTTGAGGATGGAACTGCACCTTAAAACATCCAGAACTGCTCTGGAAAAGCTCTAGGGAGATCCAGCAAAACTGTGACCTTCTTGAGTTTTTGAAGAATATCAGGTTTCAGCCCACAGAGTTGATAACATACGCTTTACTCCATAAAAGAGACAGAAAACAAATATTAACACTAGCCTCATTTTGTACTGTCCCAAGCAAGAATAATTAGAAGAAAAAAACCCAGTAACTTCCACTCAAGTTCAATAATATAGTAAATAACATACCACATATATCAAAAAACAGTTACAGTTTTTTGATATATACCAAATCTTCTTACCAAAGATTAAGAACAAATCCTCTTGCAGCTCATTAACTTTTTCTTCTTATATCACTTTACTTTTGCTGTGATTGGGTCAATTTTTTAGCTTGTACAATCCTCTGACTTATAATAGCATGGTTGCCCCTCAAGGATACAAAACAAATGAATTAATCACAACAGAAATGTTCTATTTTATCCTTTTAGAAATTCACTACAATATAGATGAAATTCATCTTAAACAGAAGGACTTTCAGAGAATAGAATCAGCTTAAAGACCTCTACGAATAACTATTAGATGAGAAGCTCACAGAGGTGGAACAACCATAAATTTCCTTGAAACGAATGATTAGATGTGTTTTTAGAAGGATGTAYCAAGAGGATGCTGAAAGAAGATGGGATCTAAGGGTCAGCAAATAATTTATCTAAGAAATAATCTGAAAATAATAAAAAAATAATTGGACATTCACAGTAGTGCAAGCTCAGCATGGGCTACCATGGTTAGATTTTTTCTAATACCCAGGCTAACTCATTTGGAGATAATCCAGATGTAATACTGCACTCAGAAGCGCACCTATACTCTTAGCTCCTTCGTGAGCTTTATATTATTATTATTATTATTATGAATCTAAGATAATGCAATTCATAATTGGACCTATAGAACCCTTCTCAACTCCTATGGATCTGTATTTGACTTGAAGGGGGCCACYATCTCAATTGGTCTGGCCTAAAATATCATAGGCAGCTGAGAGATTCACTTAATAAAATTACTGCTCTGACAATAATTCCAATTAAGATGTTTTAGTGAATATTTTGTGTATTTTAGTAGCTGTACTGTTTATATTGCTAGCAMCGATATTGATACTGTAGCAGGTCATTACCAGTAAAGTAAAACAAAAGTTTATGCTACCATCAACTATTTATTTTAACATTAACATAGGCAGCACATTGAGTAAATAAATAGTATTTCTCTGTTAACAATTACATTTAAAATTTATGCCATCAACAATGGTAACATGAAAATGAACAACTTAATTTTGCAGGTGAAAAGATAAGTGCTTGAAGAAGAAACAGAGAAAGTAACAGATTACCTATTGCTAAGGTTGCTTGATAATTTCCATCATGAGATTTTTCCTGTTGGTAACCACTCTACTAAATCTTAGTTGTTCAGATGTTTTACTGTCAGGTGTCTACTTCAAGCATAGAAAGCAGCAACCAAAATGCCTCAAAAATAGCTGAGCTGCTTCTGAGAAAAATGCCAGTAATTCAGTATCTTAGAAATAAATGCAGTATTTTTYCCTTTGGAAGGCTCCAGTGCCTAGGAGCACTTTCCTTTAGCCTGCTCCAGCAGCCTAAAGAGACGACTTGAAATTTGACAGACATGTAGTCTTTGCATAAATAGTGATCTTTTGCTATTCACATAAAAATCTATTCATATTTAGCTTCTTGGCTAAATATAAGTCTTTAAAATATAAGCCTTTGCAAATATAGTTCCATATTGTCAACAGAAGCTTGTTAGAACTCTCCAGCTAAATTTTCAAAATACTGTGTTCTTTCAGTACACTCTCAAGCTTCTCACAGGTCCTAGTATATATAGAATATATGTTTCCTTATTTGTTATCACACTTCTTTTGTTGCTTATTCTCTTCCACCATATGTCATCGTGCATATTTAACTTACTGTTTTATCCATTACCTTCCATGGGCACAAGTGCAGAAGCCTGTGCTGTTCCAACACTGATGATACAGGCAGTCGCTCACATGAGGCCACATAGTAGAATTTTTTTTCCCCCAGGACAGTTTAAAAAAACCTCAAGAATAATTACAAAAAAAAAAAAGAAAGAAAAAAAACACGCTTGAAGAAATCTTGTCAAGATTGCAAAGCAAGTCACTCAAGAGTTAGGGGAAATGGCAGAATGAGGATGGCATGTGAAATATTAATGCATTTGTGTGCATAAGCACTGTGGCACAGTTAAATAATCAGGTGCTGCTTTTTCTCCCTACATGGGATAGTTACATACTAATAGAGATAATTTTGCACAGGGCTTCTGCTCTGTTTGCTAAAGAGCTGTAAAACAACAGAAAGGGATAACTGTGCCAGAAGAATGTCGTATGAATTGGAGGTTCAACATCAGTGAATATCCTTCTGGTACCACCTGCACAACTRTATCCAGTGGTGATGACGAAGGATGAGAAATTGAAGAAATTAAGAAGACTTATTRCAGTTAAGTGAGTTGCCTTACAGCTAGGGTAATGACAGACTGAAGAAATGGATTTTCTCTTTTTCTCTTGGCAGAGAAAAAGGCATTTCTCCAGGCAATATAAGGCAAATGGCTTCAACAAATTCTTTACAAGTAATTGCTGACTGCGTGATATTCGTTGTCCGGGTACCCTACTAGACAAGAGGTCTGATTTCCAGAAATGCTATGCATTTACCAGGTACTGAGAGCCATGCTTTGAATAGACTATATAATTCCGAATTAAAAAATCAGGTTCCAAGAATTAAACATGTAAAATTAGTGAATATTTTCAACATTAATTTCTTAATACAGATGCTCATCATTGGAAAATTTAAAGCAAAATTTGTTCATCTAACAAGACTGTAATGAAAATAAATTAATGAATGCTTTGTAAAGCATTCAGATACATTATTGATAAGCATCATTCAAAACCATGATAGACAGTGGTTCTTACTTCAAAGATGATTGATAAGTTACTGRAAAAAAAGACACAAAATAATATAGYGAAAAAGTGGTTATCACTTGAACACCATCCAACACTTCCAGGAATYATTTTTTATGGAAAATATATTCACAAAGCAGGCAAAATAAAATAATATGGACAACCTTAATTTTGGATTCTCCGAATTTTGAGTGCTTGTCCTCAAAGCCTTAATAATGATTTTTAACCAATCTATGTTGATAATAAGGTTACAGAAATCTTTGTAGACTGGTTGCAAATAAAGTGGGTATGAACTCTGAGTGGCAGTTTGCAGATGTACTTTTTCTGCTTTTGTTATAGTTGTTTTCCAGATAAATAAAAGCCTTCAGCTTTCAACTCCCACCTTTCGGATACGTTATATTCATATTACAAGAAATGAGCATCAGTATTTTGACTCTCTGGTATTTTTTCCTTGAAAACCAGAGATTAATACGTACTATAGGGTAAGCAACTGCAAAACTTCATTTTTTAAAATTTGAAAAGCAGCAAAATTACTTTTGAAAGCTTCTTGCTTCAAGGCTTAAAGCCTTTGTACAATACTTCATCCAGGAGTGATATTTTCAGCTGTAATATAGGGGTTTGTAATGGTAATGCTGACAGGCCCATAATTATGGAAGCACTAGCGGGCACYGCTATAATAATATATCAGATAGGCATACTACTTAATACGATACAAGGCATCAGATGTTAGTGTCTGTCCTCATTAAAGCAGCACTTAAAATTTCTTTTAACCCTCATGACTCAAACTATTAATTTGATGTTTAGAAGGACATACACACTGGTACTAACACTTGCAAAGAAAACATGCCCTTAGTACTTTAAACTGAATTGGTGGATTGTCCTAAACTTTTAGGCTAATAGAAACTGCTAAGAAAAATGATAAGAACATTTTATTCTGCAAGAGCAACTGAAGCTATGTGAAATAATATAAAAATGATGTTACTTCTTATATCCCATAGTATTTTAAAGCTTCTCTTCATATCCAGTGTTTGTGACGATTACACTTTTGAGGGGGAAAAGTTTCCTTTCCTCTGTTCACGGGTTCTTGTTTGACAGACCATTCAACATACTGGTATGAAATTCTTGATATACAAATTGCATGCATGCAGAGAAAAAGAGATCCAGCCTGCAGATCTAGGAGGGCAGCTGGCCACRTAGTATGTTTATAGTCTATATAGATTTTAATTTTGTGTTGTTACATGCATGTATTTCCATAACACATTCAATAAATCGGTAGCATGACCATGACATGTACAGTATATTCTGATTATTTCTGTATTGTATATATTCTAAAATGTCATCTGAAAGTTATGCTGTATTCTAATGTTCTACTTTTCAACAGATGCAGGAATACTTGCAGAAGGCTACCCTTGAATTACTTATGTACTCTATTTCATGGCGCCAACTGATGCACTCCGATTTCCTTTCCTGCAGTAAACTGCTAAAAAACAATAGTAAGTTTGAATTTACCTTTCTTGCATCTAGCCAGACTTTTCTTTCGTTCTTTTTTCTTTTTTCTTTTTTTTTTTTCCCGGCTAAGCACTTCTGAAACAAGCCCTTCTTCAAGCATAAAAAATTTCACCATTGCATATGTGTTACGCCCTGTACATATCCAGGTATATAGTTCTTACCGGGTAAAGGAAATAACAAACGTTATGTTCCACAGAAGCTTATTTCACTGGAAATAGGACTGCTGGTATTTTTGATGGCTAGGTATAGAAAGAAAACGACTCACTCTGAACAGAAAGTACTTTCCATGGAAAGCTGGAATAGAACTATTTTGAGTAATACCCTATTTAAACATAGGGACACCCTCACTCTGTCACTCACACAAATGTGATTTGCATGTTTTGATAGCTTAGAATTCTCTCTCAGACTACAGTAATGTCTTACAGAAGATGATTTGGAAGATTATTATAGTTGCCTATTTTCCCCTTACTGCCAGCGAGGGCTTCCAGCAGCCATCAATGTCAGGACTCCAGTGTGGCACTCCAGTGGCACGACCAGGAAAATAAAAAAGGTGTAAACAGCTRCTCTTATGATTCCTACTTTAATGTGGAGCATAGCTGAGGCAGGATGCTTTAATTTTCTTAAAAGAAACAGGTTTTAAGATTTTATACTAACAGAAGATAATGAAATTGCCCAGCTCCAGAGCAGAAGTTATCATGAAAAATTTCTTACGGCTATGTACTCACTTGCTAAGCAAGATGAGGCAGTAAAGTAACTAGTGACTGAAAGGAGAAATACATTAAGGTTTATCAAGCCAGGCTCATCTCACATGGAAATCTACTGACCAGAAAAAAAAATTTGCCAAATCTTGCATATTTTTCCCCCAGATTATATGTCATTCCAACAAATTATCTTTTTCACAATTTTATTAGAAGTCACTAAGAAACAGTCTCAATTTTCTAAAATAACGTAGTCCTCTAATAGAACATAGTTAAAGAACACATAAATGTGAATGTTCCATGCCAAAAAGACACGCAGTGCTTTCTGGGAGAGTGAGACGAAGAGCACTTGCTTGAATTGTAATACCAGGCCTGAGTCTTCTGGCGTTGTGTTATKTAATTAATGATAGGGAGTTCTTCAGCATTCCAGGACAAAATATAAATGCATAACCTGAAAGCGTACCTTCCTAACACAATCCCATGCACTGTWCAAATGCTGGTCAGCTATAACATTGCWATCAACATTTGATTATGCACTTTTGTTTTTCCTGATCTTGCTTTCTTCTAAGCATTATACCCAACTGATACACCTGCTCTGTAAGTGTGGAAGATGGAAACTCATCAGAGAAAGTTTTGCAGTGTAGACACAGTTTAACAAAGCCAGAAGCTTTTATAATCTACAGAAATAATGCTTCCTTTTTCTTAAGTTAGATCTTCCCTTAGAAAACTTATTTCGCAGTTAGTGTCTCTTACTACAAAAATGTCTGCCTTAATTATCATTCTTAACATAATTGGACTCAACTTTCCATTGATTGTATGGCAGATTGGGTTAATGTATTATTACAAACTGACACCACAGTTGAGGTAATTCTTTAACTTAAAATTCACAAACCTCCGTAAATATCTTGATTTTCTACTTAAAAATAAATTACTAGGTTTTCTTCCACTTTACTAAAAGCCGAAGGGGTTGTACAAAGTGCAATTCAGTTCAGTAGTCGTCTGATATTTCACATACGACTCTTTATTCAATGAATTCTCTCTTAGGAATATATTTCTACATTCTCAATAGAAGGAAAACTCCCACTGACTTCACTGTGAATAGAACTGGGCCTGAGAAGGGCACTAATCTTGCTTATCAGCATACTATAGGAATGCTATCAATTAATTACAACCATATCAAATGCTTGGCTCTAGATACTGTACATGGTGTGCTTTCCATTTACTGATTTACAGTCAGTGGGAGGAAGCAATAGCAATAGCAAAGGAACAAATCAAATTTAAATGTGGACATGGAAATTTCTCCCTCTTTTCAATACTACCAATTCGGTGAGCATTGGGCATGAACTAGRAGTGTGGTGATGAAATGTCAGCAAGAACAATGTTTGCTACTGGCAATGACAAAGCCTAGTAAACGAAAGAATTATGCCTCGTAACACAGTATCCGATTAGTTTAAATGATATGCATCCTACAAAAATTAACAGCTAAAATAAAGCAAATGTTGTTAATTCATTTTAGAGATAAAATGGACAGAAGAGTACTCAGCTCCAAATGGAAACTAAAGAACATGACATACTGCCAACCAGTACTTGGCAAAACAACTTATAATATAATATGGAAATACTGTTGCACACCAGTAATAAACATTGTTTGCCAAAAATATTCATAAAAAAATCATAAAACCCCTGCAATCTTAATTGTTATCACTATTGCTCCCTTTCTGATTCTCTTCAAAAAGGAATCGCCCAACAGCCAATGATTTCCATAGATAAACACAAAGAAGTCATCAAAAATCTTATACAAATGTTTTGTGTTCATATGCAACAAAGGAGATAGCTGTGCTTGAAAAGAAAAAAAAAGAAAGAGAAAAAAGCTTGGTAATCACAATTAATTCAATATAATATTTTGACCTTAAATTCAAATTCTATACATTCACCAACTAGGACAGGAGTTGTATTAATTTGCTTTTCATGTGCTATCTTAATTCAATATTTTAAACAGAAAAAATGAAAAAAAGAGTATGGGGGAGTGACCCATGTGACTGAAACAAAGAAATTAAAAAGGCATGAATAGCACAGCATGGACACATAAATAAGTATGATATATAGGGAAAGTTAACATAGCTTTAGTGAAGAGAAGTCATGTCTTAAATCTATCAGTTCTCTGAACAGGTCAGCAGGCACGTAGACAAAGGAGATCTAGCTGATATGGGCTATTTCAATTTCAAAAGCCTATCTTTCAAAGTCGTTCCCCAGATGTTTTAAAATAAACTGAGTTGYCAGGAGATAAGGAGAAAGGTCCTTACATGGAAAAATCCTTGTTTAAAAGATCCAATATGAAGGTAAAATAAATAGACAAGTAACTTTTATCATTGCAGAGAGGACACCAGTGATATCTCAGAAGATTTGTGCTAGGTCTTAAAGTGTTCAACATAGTTATTAATGACAGTAGGATGCACATCACAACTTATTAAAAAAATCCCCAATGAACAACACATAAAAGAACAAGTGGTAACTTGAACCCAACAGGCATGGAAAGCTACATTTCAGTAATTAACCTCCTACAACAATGATTTAAAAGGAGGAGTGGGAGGCATATTGTAGAGAGTACAAAGGAAAAAGGAGAGAAAATAGAGACAGGAGGATACATGATTATTGTGATTACAACAAATACTGCAACTCTTGATTAGTGAATAGCTAAGTCACACTGATCGAAATGACAATGGACACCTGGAACATTAGCTTAAATTTTTGTAGTCCAAATTCTCTACTAGGATAACTCACTGCATGACAGACGGAAGAATTCACTGGTGAAAACCCAGGCTTCTACAGACAGAAGAACCAATGAACCTCCATTTTTCCACTTAGCTTGTGCAGCAATAGTTACTGCTTCTGTTTATGAAAACAGACAAATGTACTACTCAGAACACAAGACCTAACAGAGTGCAATAATAGAGAAGTATTTCAAAAGATGATCTATCAAGAGGAAAAAAGACCTATCCACATTACCGATGCATGTTCCTTAGGTATAAATATAGTATACAAGCCTTCGCTCCTGGGCTAGTTAGTTGTTCTCATTCTTGTGAAAATAAAATGCATACTAGAGCACCAATCCTACCTTAAGGTAATGATTAATTTTTAAAGTCAGCTAGAGCCTGCCTGAAAAGGATCGTGTACTTAGCATGTTAGAACGGCTTTATGTCACATATAAGTCTTAGCATTTTCATGACAATAACTCCCTAATGTGAACTCCTCTAGTTTATTCATTGGTCTGCTGCAGAAYCTCCTCAGTAAATTCATTAGAGAGATATGCTGGATGACTGGCTTTCAGCAAGAAGCCATTCATAAGAGTTTATACTTCTTTGAGTTTATCAAAAAATGCTGAAGATTTAACAGGATCAGACAACAGCAACTCATTACTTCATAAATTTTGAACAACTTTTCATCTATTCAGTATAAATACAAAATATATGAGAATTTCTGATATTTGAAGCCTAAGAAAAGATTTTTAACTAGTATGAGAAATGATTAAAAAAAAGACCATTAAAGCTTCCCATCTATTTAACTTTGATAAAATAATTTCCCTTTTCCTGTTTTCTGGAATATCGTAAGTGGATACAATGCACTAGTTTCCTATGGAAAGAACACAATGGACAAAATTTTCAGCTAATTTACTGGCATTGAGTTTTCATAAAAAGGTGACTGTGCCTCTGAAATTGTATATGTGCATACCTGATGTATACAAATCATTTGCTTGTGTAAATCAGCTGTGCAAATGAATTGTTATGTACATGAAATGGAGCGAATGAGTCCTTTTGCATTGAAATCCTTGACTGAAAGGTGTCAGAAATGCAAAAGAAAAATAAGARTTTGCAAAACAGGAAAGCCAAAAATGCATCCCAATGCCACATAGTTATTTTTATGGCAATGATTACATGATAAAATATTTTAAAGCATGGCAAAGCTTTCATTAAGCATCAACTCTATTTCTTTCCCTGCATAGCTTTCTTATATTTCCAGTCACAAGCAAATGAAAAATGCTCTTAACTGGCATCTGCTGGAGCACGTGAACTTTACCTACTGCTATGCAATATACCGATTATTAAACACCTTYCTCTGAAGAATGCTACCTGTAAATATATGTTTCTTTTCACTGCATTTTTTTCTAGGTGACAGAACGGCTTAAAATTCTGTTTCAGTTCAAGAGGTAAGTAGGGAATATTTGCACTTCACTGTCTAACCTGGAGTTAAGTAGYGATGTATCAGAGAAGTGAAAACTCTGAGAAAAAATATCAGAAATCGCATACCAACACAAACATAAAAAATCATGGTAGAGAATTTTGACAGTTAAGAAGGAACATTAAAAGATACAAGTTGGATAAAGGAAAATCTGGTAAAAACACATTGACAAATCTCCATAAACATCAAGATAAGATGCTGGTCTGTGATTGATGAAGACTTGGTTAAAACACCATTCTGACTCAAGACTCTTGTACCCACATGTATTCAGAAAAGCTAGCTAGTTACCTCCCAGTTCAATAGCTTATTTTAGACAAGTTTTAGGCTGCTCTCAGGTACCATAGAGTAAAGCAGGGATTCTGTGACTTTCAGTCTCCACCCTAGAGCCAAAAGAAGGCAGAGATCCTAATCCTACATCTACAAAAAGTTAAAGGCTAAGGGCCAGCTGAACAGAAATAACTCAACAAAACAGTTAATATCCCAAGTTTGATAGCAAACATTCATCTGGATGTGCAGATCTGCAAAAAGTTGCTAACAGACATTACCTACTATTCTATAGTAATCATCATCTGTATCACATKTATTCATTTGACTGAAAATGGCTTGCAAACTCAATTTTCTTCTTGTTAACTCACTGTTCTAGACAAAGATTTGGATCAGCTGCAATGCTGAATTTTCTTTTTCTTTCCTTACAATTAAATATGCATGAATACTTCAAAGACTAATGCGTTACTGCTTACTTACTTTTATATGGAAGTTTGTCAGTGGCCCTAGGGAATGTCCTCCACTTTTCTGCAACAATAAAGTCAGCCAACTGCTACCTATAAGGTAAGCCTAGAAAGGTAATGGTGCTGACCTAATTTGCAAGTCTAATTTCTGAAATTGTTACATGTGGAAAAGTGCTATAAACAAAGATTTTAAGTATAACAACCTGTGGAAAGGAATGCAATAGCTAGAAGCTTGTAAARGGGTTTAAGGATCTCCTTGTAAAGCTTTAAGACAAACTCTGAATCTTGTGTACACAGGAAATGATACTGGTTTTAGTAACATTATCATTTCAAGCCAATGTAAACCAATTTAAACCCAAAATACGACAAATTATATAGCCTCCTGAACCACTTGAAGTTTTTTGGGAGCTTTGTTTTATTCATTGGTTAAAATGCAAACGGCAAACTGAGAAATAATCTTGAATTCAAGAAAAGAGAAAAGCTATATACACACAGAATATCTCTTGATGGTAAAAGTTCATAGTATTTTATATTCTACAACTACATGGAAGATTTAAGGACTACATTAGCCCCTGCTTGAGACAAAATTTAACAGAGTAAAGATGGAAGTCTGACTATGACTTCTACATAAGTTCCAAAAGTCCTAAATAGGAGACTGATGTGTAGAACTGATGTAAAAATCTCTACTGTCTGCTTTATTGTTCACACAGTCATACCAATTACTTATCTTTTGTATGGATTTATTAAAATGTATTTTACAAATGTTTTTAATACCAACCATACTATCCTGAGTAAAGTGTTATATGGTTACTTAATATGACTTTATGCAACAAGCAGAGCAAAACAATACTGCTATTTTGAATTATTTTTACATTTTTGGAATATTTCAGGTAGAAAAATCTACAATCTTTTTTTTCCTCCATGTTAATAGGCTTAGGAGAACTTAGAATAATGTCCCTATGTTTCTTTCCTCTTCCTCTGCCAAATTTGCAACGCTCAGATGACTGACCAGACCTAAGCCCACTTTCAAACCACTATCCCCTTCCAGCGCCTTGCCACATACAGCAGGGCTGTCAGTGACAGYGCCTAAGTTTTCCAGCAGCTGTGGCCTTTGCACTGACAAAGTTCACTTGATGAACTTTTTACTTATCTCAGTTCCAAAATATTCAGCTGAAAAGTAGCAGAGTGGAGGCACATATTCACCACAAAGTATTTGTGTACTAAATGCAGTAGTGAAATGAATGTTTCTAAACTTAACGTGATGAAAGTATTATAGTATTTGTAGCCTYAAAATATAAATGGGGAATGGCAAATATTTTTCAGTTCAACCGTGACAGCATGAAACAAATACAAAAGAAATACTTCTGGATCCTCTGGGTTTCTCCAGTTCCAACTACYGTGACAAATGAGAAGGAACCTATGGCTGATGGCTGACTATGGGAACTGTATCATCAAAGCCAACTGAACAAAGCAGAAATCAGTGTAAAAGCCTTCAATACTCTTATCAGGAAAGAATTAAAAAACGTTACAATAAAAATTAGCTACTTTTCTTGCCCACAAYTGAACCATGAACTACACTATTTACTTTTTAATGTAAATAGTGCAAAATAAGGACTGATCTATGGTCTATATGTATCTCTCAAACTTCCATGCATTCATTCTAGTTATAGTACCATACAGGTCGACCATGTAGGAACGGGCTCTGTGTATGCTGTCTTTAAAATCAATGAAAATCAAGTCAGAGCTTGACTAAGTTGAATGTTCACGGAAGAACTCCAAAACAGCAAAAGAACTATGGGTTAGGAAGAACCAATGCTGGGGAAAGGGKGGAGACCCAAATCTACAGAAAGAAAAAGTTGTGAAGAAAAAAAATTGAAAAAATAATTGAAAAAAAGGAACATTTCTGAAATATCTTTCTGTGATTATAAAAATAAGCTCCAGAAGAATACACAGTTCACGTGTGTGTGTGTGTGTGTAGGGATATATTTAAAATCTAAAAAGTACTTTTCTCTCTGCAAATAGATCTGTATGCATACGTACATATTTTGGAGTAGGAAATGTCCAGAAAAAAAAGGAATTGTAGCAAGGAAGGTAGCCCACTGCAGATTCAAAATTGAGCAGAAGTCTCCTTGAGCAGATTTGTTCTGTTCAAATTCTAGCTTAACTGCACAAACACCAAGTTAGTAAAAAACTTCTTCAGAGTTCTTTCAAACACATCTTTATAAACACTGATCAAGAACTTAAAGAAGGGCTGAAGAAATGCACAAATTATTAAGGATCTCGTATGCCTCACCTGAACTGTCATGTTTGGTGTCTGTTATTTTGAGACAGTGCAGTTTTTTGAGGTAAGGCATTAACATTCTGTTCTGTTTGTAATGCTCTCTCATACACATCTCCAAGTGTTGGGGTGAAATATGTGTATTACATACTTAGCTAACTTACAGGAGTTGACAAAATCTAGTCAAAAGCCATTCTTCCTGTTACAAGAGGGTGACGCTTGAACCATTTTGCCTTTGTAGGATGGGTTGACACAACTAGGAAAGGTGGATATAAACCTACACCAAACAAAGTCCCACTGTATTAAGGTAGGGCAGACCCCCAAAGTGAGGCTTATTTCATTATGCAGGACAACTGAATGAAAATAAGATATGGGACAAAGTCAGAGGGCTAAAATGAGGCAATCATATGGAAACAGCAATCACTATTCCTCAAATGCTTTTAAGGAATTAGAGCTTTGTCCAGTTTATGGTCCCATAAGGATRAAATACAGATCCCTTGCACCAAGACATCTCCTTTTCTCCCCCTATAAGAACATTTGCTTTCTGAAGTCTGAAGTGCAGGATACTTGTTGACTGCCACTGACATTCCTGGATAGTACAAATCACTAATGTTGTTCACTCCAATTTTCATCCCCGAAGACAAACAGGCATGTCTGAAAATTTCTTAGTAAAAAGGCAGGGCCGGAGGTATCCACATTTCAGTTGTATTATGCTTGTTGCRTGATTTAATAAAAACATAACCACCTGTTACACTTACTTTAGTGGGAGTATCTATTTTCAATTATAGCATTTACTATCCACCCTCAAGTATGACAAGTAACACCATGGTAACATAAACACAGTGGTGGCTGCTTGAGAAAGTTAAATTATAAATAGCAATGTATAGCCCATGAGGTCCTGGAAATAAACCAACTAATCCATAGGTATTTGTTACTATGACATAACATTTCCACTAAAACTTTGTTTGCCTCATCTCAAACCCACTCAGGATAGATTTAGAAGTTTGGCATCACTTGACTCTGAATGAGTTCATGTTCAGATATGACAAAAAAGCAGAGATAGTGCAGAAAAAAAGCTATAGCAAGAACAGTAAAAAGAAATGAACCAAAAATTAATATACTGGGCTCTATTCTGCTTCCACTGAAGTTAATGGAAAGCTTTTCTATCCCAAATGTATAACATTGAGTTCCCTTAATATAGAGAAACATGTTTTTATACTGAATCATCCCTGAAAAAAAATACCATGGGCTTAACTGAGTAGCAAACAGTTTACAAATGCAAACAAACTTAGCAACCCTCTGAAATATTTAAGAGATTTCAGAACTCTGTGCTCTCTTTAGGCTCTATCTGGGTGTAAATATCCATGGTTACTGATGGAATAGTGAGATTCAAGCCTGAGCTTAGTAGTCAAGGGGGAGTGGAATTAGCAATTGTTTTAGTCTGTCTATAGTTCCTATCCATTGCAAGACTGAGGCAGAGCAGCAGCAGCGGGCTGTTGTTCGGAGCAGCAGATTTCTGCCAGCTGGCTAGCCGCCTGCTGTGGTTGGCGGGGCTTCCTTATTTGGGAGTATGACCAAGAACTCAGAAATGGGAGAAAGAAAGGAGAATTGGAGTTTCTACAAAGCTAGGGTGGAAACTTGAGAGAGAAGAGTTGACTACAAAATTTGGTGGTGAAAGGACAGCAATCATTTTATTCTACATAGGCACAAAGTCAGTATCATAGCTTTGACACAAAGCTGCGGCCTTAATCTAACTGTGAAAATGTGTTTTAGGTTGGGTAAAGCCTAAGATTTAAAGATATCAGCGCCTTTTTTTCCCCCCTCTTTTAAGGACAGGTTTGAGAAATATACCAAATTTCTTTTGGCTTACAGCCATTTGTTAAAGATCACTTTTGGCTGGACTGATACAAATGGATCTGGAATGGATCTACTGCAGCCAATGGAATTATTTCAGATTTACACCATGCAACTACAACAGAATTTAATTCTAGCATTTCTACTTTAAAAAATGTGCTGTGTTTTGTCATACATATTTGGTGAAATCTTAGCATCTCTGACATCAGTGAAGTWACTCGCATTGATATCACTATGGTCTGAATTCCACTGAGTGATTTTCTTTGTAMACAGAGTGAAGCAAAACAAAAGCTGATCCACTGAAGTGCAAGTCTTGTATCAAGTCTACATGCGAAAAGAAGCAGTCTGGTTACTTAGGACTGTAATCGTGTATAAATTTCACATGTTTCATTTGGCTTCAATGTCATTGTACACTGAATTTACTAAAGAAGAATATTTTTTAAATGTCTGCTAATTTGCACTTTCAAAGAAAACCTGACAAAATAAGATGATAAATAGCTGRGTAAATTTTTGAAGCATCTTTCACAAGATTAGATTATACATTCTAGAACAGTCTATCAATGGGTCTAACAAGAAGTAAGACTACTCTAAACATACAAGTATGTTACATATTGACAGTGACCAGGAAAAATACCAGCTTCGTACGTGTAACAACTTCACGCTTAACAACAGAATTATCATTGCCTTCCTGATAAATACAAATTTTTGGTTCACAGTGGACTATAGTATGTTGGTAGCGTTTCGAGTAATATAGTGACACTAACACAAAAGGTTATTTTTATATTTTTGAATAATTTTGTATAAAATGAGAGCAAAAAACTGCAGATATATTCAACAATTAGCTTTGTTTCTGTCTGTCATCAGTGAATGATCATTAATTAAGCAAYTGAGCAACAGTATGTGTTATTCTGGAGTGTCATTATCAGGTAAGTATTTTATCATGCATTGTAGTAATAYTTTTATTGAAAAAAATTAAACAGTCATTAATTATGCAACACATCAAACCTAATATGACACTTAGTGTGATGCAATGGAAAATAAGCATTCTCAGCATGCTCACAGAAAACAATTCCCACAGGGTCTACATATTCCTAAATCACTTTGCCAAGACTAATCTTAGAACAGATACCTACTAACTCCTAAATACAGACCATGATCCTTTTGGAAACCACAGGAACAAGTGTTTTATAAACCAAATCTACAAGCATTTTTGCATGTGACTCAGGCCACGAGACTACTTGTGCTCTAAAATTAAGTACGTGCACAAGTTGAGTATATGCAAAAGCTAAGGGTGTGTGTCRCAAAACCAGCATTAGAACTGTAAAAAAGACTGACACTATCCAAAACTGCCTCAGCATCTTCTGACCACTGAGAGGAGAAAGATAGAAGGAAATACACAAAATTTTCTAAGAAAAGCCATTAAAATGCCATTCCTACAATTTAGCACTATGCATTATACACTATAAAAACAAATATAGTATTTACTATATATCCAAGGATTCAAAATTGGCTGATTGCTTTTAACCCAAATTGGGAAGAAAAAAATGAACTGAGAAGACAAAGGCTAGACTAACAGTGCTATATATAAAAGTGAATCAAGTTCAAGTCTATTTTCCCCTACCTACAGACGGCAAATCCACCTGCTAACCCAACTTGAAATYTAAATTACCTTTTTTCCAGTTTTTTAAACTAAGGAGTAATCTTGGATAGCACCTTTCTTCTTGCTTTCTAGACGTACGTAGACATTGATAATTTCACATAAATGCATGCATAATATGCCTACACAGTAATAACTAGGCAAAAGTTCCTAAGGCTGCACTGAAACATTATCATAGCAAAGCTGTGTGAAATGCCAAAGCTTGCTTTATTTGCAGATCAAGATAGCAAGTGTTACAAAATATACTGTTGGTCATGACAGATGCTCTATGAACCAGGATGAAATATAAGGGAAGTTATAATTATTTAAACACATTTTAATTTTAAATGATAAATAAGTTTTCCATGATCAAGCAAACAAAGCATTATCCCTCATACACAACTACAGAATATATTTTAACAATCAGTTTGCATGTGCAGATTATCTATCCCCATTCCGATAGTATTTAATATTTGCTTGAGTGATAGCTGTGTCACTGTTTCTAGTTTCCGGACATCCAGGATGGAATATTCAAGGCCCGCCTGGACGCAACCCTGTCCAACATGCTCTAGGTGACCCTGCTGAGCAGGGAGGTTGGACTAGATGATCTCCAGAGGTCCCTTCCAACCTTACTGATTCTATGATTCTAGGAAGGCCTGCATGTATTTCACCATCCACAACTGACTCAGTTCTACAAGGACAGCCTGGGGAACATATCTGTCAGCCCACTAGTCACAAAAAAAAATATGGCAAATGAATCATCGCTATATGCTATGGGTTTGCCATTACCTGACTATCTGATCATCTAGGCAGTCTTTGGATTGAAAGAACATGATCTCTAACAGATTTTAACGGTGTAAATGTCTATCAGACCAAACTGAATGAAGGAAAATATACTTTTTCACTTTTTCTAGCTATTACACAAACCTTTCCCTTCCTATAATTTAAAGGGCTTAATATACTTTAAGGACTATAAATTACCACAATACACTTTAAGGACTATAAATTACCTAACGTTTTTATCATGTGCAATCATGCAAAAAACACATGAAAATGGATATAACTTACAGGATTTCTAACTTTAGAGTTAGGGAGATTAAGAAATTAAGCAGATTGGACTAAAAAGCACTTTTTCTGCCCATACTAGAGGTATCAAGTTCAAGATACTACTGTAGGCATCTGTATTGATGATTAGGAACAAAAACAAAAGCGGACCCATTTTCAAAAGTGCTGATCATGTAGAGTTCCCATCAACACCTAGAAATTTCATGTTGTCAGCACTCTGAACTTCAACCCCCAAATTATAAAACTTTAAAGAGAATGCAATAAGTTTTAAAAGGCAGTATTGACATTCTATGTTTTTCTCTCCCTGTTCTTTAGTTTCCAACTCTACATTATGGTTCTAACAAAGACAAACACACCTCATGGAATACTTGATAAATCTGTAGAGTGCTTTAGTTAAGAAAATACAATAAAGCTGCATTTTCTTTCATAAGAAATGGAAGACTGGACCCTACACATTGCCAGCAAAGCCTTCAAATCAAATGTGCATTATTTGATGTATATAAATATTGGAGAAAAGAAGAATTGGCAAGGAGAGAGGGAGAGAGACAAATATGTGCAAAGTTTGAGTTTCTTAGGTAATAGCTAATCTTTTCCATTGAAAGCTTTTTTTTTAATGACGTACTTTTCGAACTTAATTTATGCTGAAGCTTTCAGGACAAAGATTTTCTCCTTTCTTTCATAGAGCTGTACTGAAATGTGCAAACAGGAGTGAAGTAGAAAAGTGGTTATTTTTGGTCTTTCACAGTGCAATTCAATTCAGATATGACATCTGCTCTGCACTATTCTCTTTTATAGTTCTATAGGTGACTTGACTAAGACTGGCATAGGGAGGTCAACCATACAGCAAGGCATTTGTTTTCTTCCCAACATTAAAAGAGTTCTTACTTTCAACTGATTGTTCTTACATGCATCAAAAGAAAATGAAAAACTGTTCTTATTTAGCACTAAAAGTTAACTACTTGTCCTTTCTTTAATCTGCTTTATCTGTTATGTAGTTATAACAATTCTTCCCAGCCTGCGAGCTTGAAGGTCAGTTTAAGGTCACATTGTAGCAGAGGCCTTGTGATGTGAGTAGACATGACTGCCCATAAAAGATCACATCAGATCTGTTTGCTAAAGAGTCTTACACAATGAATTCTTTTGAAGAGTAAAAAGGTGTTCATAACGGGCTAAGGAGAGATTCTAAATTAGTAATTAACTTTGGATATTCCTCAGACAAACATATCAGTGCTTTCACATCATTAACTGCAAAGAGAATGGAAAGAAGTTGGTGATGTTCTTGTAAGGTATATCCAGAAAGAATGATGAACTAGTGCAAAAAAAAGTATTTTACTTCTCATACCCATTTAGTATCTTTCAAGGGAATCTGTGTAAAACAATGGATGCATTACAGCTGTTCCACAGTTTAACTTACAGTAAGATTGCACAATAAGCCTTTATTTTTGCTGGATACCTTCAGCCCCAAACTGCCAGATAGATTTCTTCTAGACAGGTCATGGTCATAACATGGTAAAATTACTTTTTCAATTTACAAGTAATTAAAAGYAAATCAAATTTGGAGAGACAACTTCACCTAATGTTTACTAGTAGCCCTCTTGCTTGCAACCAACATACTGCTTTTTCAGACACTCTGCATCTTCATATATTCCTGAAAATATGTTTTTGTTGCATTAAAATGCAAGAAGAAAGAAAATCAAGAAGCAGGCTTGTTTATTAATTGCAGCTGGGCTGAAGTGTGGAAACATATCCTGGACAATTACAGCAATAGATTTTTACTTGCTTTATGTGCTACTGAAAAGAAATGGCCTTTTGTAATTTATAAGGTCTCAGAGTGTTAACAAAAGAAGTGYATTTGTATGCATCCTCTTAGAAGTACCACAGATGAGGTGCAGAATGACTTCTAATTGGCAATCATACTGGCTTAGTCAAGGAACAGCTACATTCTGGCCTAATTTGCAAAGTGTTTACAGCACTTCTTATTCTGTTTACAAGTTAACATGGTATTTCATTTCTCAAATTATTTTACAAATAACCAAGCAGTTATGAATGCTTTATTTGCAGAAAACATTAGGCCTCCAAATGGACACGTATATAAAGAAAGCTCCAATTAATAGTTGAGTATTTTATTAAATAAGAGAAAACTACCTGGAGTAGCTAATGAAAACCAGCTATGTAGAATCTCCTGTCTACAACAACAGCAATCTTTTCAATGTACTGTGACTGCAATGTCCTGCATACTGAACAACATAATGCTTGAAAGTTGACTCGAATTCTAAAAGAAAGTCTTCGATGATTAAATTTTACATTCCATAGTCTAAATAAATCAGTCAACTTCAAAAGACCTATCTAAGAACACAGTACGCATACACTAACAATATAGCCACTGACACCAAAGGTCCCAGCCTTGAAATAATGTTGATGTTATRGTGACATATATCAATTTTTGAGCCTTCTCTTCAGATAAATTTATGTCCTAACAATGAGGCAATGTAGTACTAGTTGCTATACTGCTTTATGTATATTTATTTACGTGCAAAATGATTAGACTTTAATTACTCAAGTGAAACATTCTAAAACATTTTAATGCACTTTTTTCAAATACTACTTAAAATCTGAGTATAGAAGATCAGCTGTAGCTGCTTCAYTGATATGGCTAACGGTTTTGCACTGTCTGGTTACTTTCACAGAAATGGCATAGGAAATCACTTTTTCTTTGGAAACAACACTACACTGCAGATTGAGGATGGAATTCTTTCTCATTCATGTTGTGAGGCTTCTATGTATGGATAACTAATAAGTCAATGCTGAAAAATAAAACTGTTTAAGGAAATGCTTTTGTATGTACGTACAAAGTGCACAGGCCCAAAGCCAGAACTTTCAAAAAGCGGAAAAAACAGAGCTATATAAGTCTAAGTAAGGAAAGCAGCACAAGAAGGAAAGCCAAGCAGCTACATAAGTAAGAAAAGCTGCATCTTTCAAATACCCGTTAAACCCTACAACTTCAAAGATATTTAGGTGCCTAACTCCCAGTAACGTCAACAGGAATTAGGCATCTAACTGCCGTTGCAAACCAGGGCCTAACAACCCTGCAAGAAATCCAGGAAAGGATAGGCAGGAAGGATATGCAAGAAATCGCATATCCTTCATTTCCATCAAATCCCATTGAACGTAAGAGTGACTTAGCACCTTGAAGAAGGCMGTTTGGACTCTTAGAACCAAAATGCTGCTTGGCTTTTGAAGGTGAACATTGCCCCATGATGGGTATCCTGACGATTGCATAATACCTCGTCTTCTTATTCTATGTGGACACTAAGAATATCACGCGTTATTGGCAGCTACTGTTCAACTAAAGGTAAAATAAGATAATAACACCTCCAGAGACTATAGAAAACATCACAAAGATGAGYCTCTGTGAGAAATATAGCACAGAACATTTTCAGTCCATAAATAAAGAATAAAATGTCTGATAATTTCAAAATTTTGAACTAGTTCATTTTATAATTAACAACAAAGTACAAGCTGAACATCAGGCATATTCTAGGGCCATCATTTAGGCATCTCAGCTGCAACTCTTGCATTAAATAATGGATGATTCAACATCAGAGAAAAGACATCATGCATGAATATCTTCATTAATTCTATAAAAATTCTAGAGGACAAAAGACTTGAAATCTCTTCTTCTGCCTTGCCACTCATCAGCCATCCCTGTTTTGGGGGATTTTGAGCTTTTCTCTCTCTAGAGATATTATTTAACAGCATTTTTTTCAATATGAATCAAGCCAGCTCTCTTCTTGATGACATGATGAACTGTTAGTAACTAAGTATGGTAGTCTGAGGACATGAGGAATTGCCTTGGATAAATGCTTACATTAGGATAATAAATAAATTTACATATGAAAAGAATCATAGTATACAATATCACCACGTTTTACAACTTACTTGGAAAAAATGCTATAATTAAAACCTATGCATATTTACCTAAGGGTATGTGGTGGTTTTAGGTCCTGACAGAAGAAACAATTTCAAAAACAGGTTAAAATCAAATTTTGGCAATTTAAATTCTCATTTAAAAATTGGTGTTAGTTTGCCAATTCTGAAGATATAAATAGACTTTTGAAGTGACTACTGTGTTATACTACTTAGGACTCTATACACATTACCCCCCCCCAAAAAAAAAACATGTGCAGCAAAACATTTATCTGTAAGTATTTAAACAAAAAAAATGTGCAAATGAATTTTAAAAGTAAATATATTTTGTCATAATCTTCGGGAAGGGGGTAGATGCTGCATTACAGTATCACAGCGTAACTACCGCCGCCGCACTCAACAGTTTGCAGTGTATGAGAAATGCAGGAGGCGACTCGGTCCCGGCGCTGGCAGCGTGACCCACGCAAACGTCCCCTCCACGTCCCTCCGCAGCGCGCCCGGGGGCGCCCGCGGAGCCCCCGCG